>NC_132781.1:140562039-140862039 GCF_048418805.1 Vulpes vulpes
AGTCCTGGAAAAGAAAACCAAGTGTTTACTCAGCATATTTGCCCCTCATCTGAGCCAGACTCTGTCTGACAATGGGGACCGAGAGATAACCCCAGCCCTCCAGGAGCTCCTGCTCTGGGCTGGAGTATCTCCCAGTGCCACTATGGGGGGCCATGAGCCTCAGGGTGGGTGCACCAATGGACATAGAAGTAGCACCATCAGGGGCACTTCCCAGAAGTGGTGACCTAGAGAAGGGCCTTGGAAGAGGAGGGGTCCTTGGCTGGAGAGGACTTTGCCAGACAGAGGAGAGGGGTTCCTGGCAGAGAGACATGTTTGTACAAATACTTAGGGGCAGAAGAGAGGATAGGAAATAATCAAGCAGTCCAATGCAGTAAAAGCAGAGAGACCCTGCAGAGGCAGATGAGGGCTGAGCTGGGGCAGGTGAATTGTTGGGGCTAGGGCATGGCCTTTGGGGTACAGGATCTGCTCGCCCTCAGTAACTGGAACTAATGACAGATGGGGTCCAAGGTCTTGGACCTTCACAAGGTTTCTTCTTCCTGAGGTCTCAAGGGTGGGATCCTCTCCATCATCTGACCATTTGTGAACACCACAGGCTGCTTGAGTCTCAAGAAAGTACCATCAAGATCCAATCTCTCAGTGGGTTCTTTGGGTCACCAGGAAGCAAGTGTGTAAGGTGGGGTGATAGGACCCCCTTGGAGAAGGCCTCAGATGACCTCTAGGCAGTGGTACAGGGCAGGACTCAGTCTCTAGAGGAGTCTAGTTGACACATGTCTAAGTCCTTGAGCAACAAGGTGGCCTGACAAAACTGCTCAGCTCCTGGGAGCTCTCCAGGGACCCACTGTGAGCAGCACCCAATTGCCGAGCTCTAGATAGAGGTCACTGGGTTTGAACTGAAGGTGTCGGGAGAGATGACATGGGCCAGGGTCTTAGGTTTCTGGCCTTTGCTCCTTCCTGACTCCTCTGTTGTCTTACAAAGAGAACCTATGGCTCATAGACACAAAGCTAAGTTCCAGTCTCAGCTCTACACTTTTTAGCTGTGTAGACCTTAGGCAAGTTAATGAATTTATGGGAAGAGAAGCCTCTTGCATCTTTGCTCTGTTCACTGTGCTATGCCCAGAGTTCAAAACACAGTGTGGCACAGAGAAGGTGCTCGGTAAATATCTGTGGACTCAGCAAACCTCCTAAAGTCTTCAGTGCCTTCATTTCCATCCTGTGTGTAAAATGGGTGACATAATAGCACCTACCTCAAAGGTTAGCTGTGAGCATTAAACAGAATAACCCCTGAAAAATGCTAAGCTCAGTTCACGGAGCACAGCAGGCCTCAGTAACCGTGAGAGAGTCGCGTTATTACCACAGCAGTCACCACTACCACGGCATGTGGCCTCACCCTTAGTCACGTGACCTCTCAGGATTTTCTCCTGCGGGTGGGGGTGGGGGGAGTAGCGGTGGCAGGTGTGCCCCACTGGGGTCCAGAGAAGTCAAGACTCTTTCCCGAGGCCACAGTCCTCGGTAGCGGCAGAGCAACCTGCCTCCCTGCGTGCCCTGGCACGTCCCGGCTCCCACCTAGAGGCAGACCATGACTTGGGGCTTTGCGTGCCCCCCTGGAGCCCCACTCAGTGCCAAAGAGGGGACCCGGGTAGACGCCTCGCTCGAACGGTGAGCTGGATGACTATTGATTGATCGATTCCGTCTCCACTGTATTTGCTGCTGGAACATGATAGAGAAAACATCCCTGCCTAAGGCAGAAGCAGCCAGCGGACTTCCTCTGTAAAGGTCCAAGTGTAAATAGGTGGGGCTTTGTGGGCCACATTCGGGCTCTGCCTCAACTCCTCAATGCAGAACCATCCAGCACGCAAGCAGCCATAGATAATTCTTAAGCAAGGGGATGTGACTATTTCCAATTAAACTTTATTTATAAAACCGGCAGCAGGCTGAATCTGGCCCACGGCTCAGTTTGCCAACTCTTGACGTGAGAGAACAGGTCTAACCCAACAGTCAGAAATCAGGCCTGGTTTCAATCTCGTGGCTGGCTCCCTGGGGCCTCAGTTTCACCATTGAGATGTTTGAACTAGACCCGGGATCTCACTGAAATTCCTGCAAGGGCATTCAGCGGTTCAGCTGTGTGACGCGGTCTGGGGACGAGTGGGGCCGCTGGAGACACCTCCCAGCCTGGGCAGTCACTACTCAGCTCTCATGGACGGTGGCCCGATCTCCTGAGAATCTAGGCAAGCGGAATGGTACGTGAACTGCTATGATTTTTTAAAAACGTTTTATTGAAGTATCACGCGTACGGGAAAGTGCACTCAACTCAATTATTCAGCTCGATGAATTTTCTTGAACTGAACACGCCCGTGTGACGAACACCCAAATCAGGAGCAGAAGGTGACCAGACACCAAAACCCTTCCTGTGCTGCTTTGCAGTAACCAGCCCCAAGGGAATCATTTTCCTGATTTTGTTCCGCTGTTCAGTGCCGCACCTAGGTCACCCCCTTGAGCTCTCAGCGCGTCGGGGGGCCAGCTGACGGCGCCTGGCCCCAGCCCTCCCCGCACTCGGAGACTTGCTGTTGGTGGCCTTGGCAGGCAGGTGGAATCCAGGGCCGGTGCGGGGCAGGTGGGCAGGGCCCAGGCGGTGGGCAGGGCGGCATTCCTGCTCCCCCGAAGGCGTGCGCAGTGAGCAATCAGAGTGACAATACGGCCCAAGGGGCGTCCTAAGTGCCTTCCGAGGGGGGCGGCGGGAGGAGGCCAGGCCGGGCAGGCGCATTCGGCTGGCTTATTAAAACGACTTTGATCCTTGGCCGCTTTGATATCTCGGGTCTTATAAAGAATTCACTTTCAGGGGTAAATATAGGTAGTTCAGAGAGATTTTATGACATACTGTACAGGCTCCTCTTCCAGAGACTTATTTAATTACTGGGGTGGGGAGGGCTGGGGGCAGCAAAAGTGCTGACAGAGAGGGGCCGGGCCTCGGCTCCTGCAGCTGCCACCGTGGCACCGACAGTCCGGCCGGCCTTGGACCAGGGGTTCGGGCCCAGGTCCCCGGCAGGCACCAGCTGTGGTGGCCTCACCGCCGTCCCTGCCCAGGAAAGGCCAAGGCTGGGGAGGGAGGGAGGGTGCTGGAAGTGGCCCCGGGTGGGAGATGGTGTGTGTGGGCCAGTGGTCACTGCCTGAAGCAGTCACACCTGGCTTGGAACCCGGGCTCTGCCCCCGAGTCACTGTGAGGAAGACAATCTCTCAAAGCCTCAGTTTATTTAGTCGTAGTAAAGTGACCACAAGGGCAATACCCAGCTCGTAGGGTGGGGTGAGGAGGTCAGGTATTGATGCAAGGTGAGAGCCTGGCATAGCACCCTGTGCCTGGTAGGAGAAAGCCCGGCTTATCTGGGACTCAGATTACTGTGCCCTCTGGCAGACCCCAGCCCCAAAGTCACTCTCTCCAGGCCATGGAAGGAGATGCTGACAGAGGTGCTGTGCTGCTGAGGAGCCCCGTCGGAGGGCTCCTCTCCTACTCCCAGCTCAGATCCCTCCTCTGTCTGGAAGGCTTCCCCTACCATGCTGGTCTTGCATCACAGGATTGCAGAAGACCTAAGGCCTTTGGGGGTAGTTGGTGCCCATGGCTGGAGCCACGGAGGCTGGAAGGGGGCATGAATGCATTAGAGCAGTGCTCTTACGCGTAATGTGTGGCACCCCCCAAAGTGCATATTCTGATCTCGCAGGTGAGAATCTCAGGTTCTGCAGCATTTCCAAAGCTGCTGGCCGGCAGTCTGCTCTCTGAGCCTTTTCCCCAAAGCTCTTTCCTGTCTGGGTCACTCAGAGGATGCTCAATCCAGAATAATTCCCAATCTGTCAAGTTTCTCAGGATTTGACTCATCCAGACAGATGACACATGTAAAGCACTTAGAATTACATTTGAATTATACTAAGTGCTCAAAAACGACAATTGAAATGATTATTATATTGGATCGCCTCTCAGGACAGAGACTCAGCATCATTTGTATCTATAAAAGCTTCTCTTTATTGACCATCTCTGCATATTTGATTCTTTCAGAAAAAAATCATGAGGATAATAAGGTGTCGGCATAAAAGCTACAAGAATCGCTGTCATCAGTATTGTGCTATGGATGAGGAAAATGAGGCTCAGAGAGACAAGGTGACCCACACGAGGTCCCAGAGCTGATCAAGGGCTAGCCCAGGATTGGAAATCAGATAAGGCTGCTGTCAAACCCAAGTGTTTCTGCTGCAGCCTGACCCTTTTGATTTTTCCCATCTGTCATGCACACACACTCACAAACTCTCTCTCTCTCTCTCTCTTTCTCTCTCTCTCTCTCTCTCTCTCTCACACACACACACACACACACACACACACACACTTTGGGCCTGCCACCACCCTAGGCACATGGAACTCATTTATCCCTTATTACCTCGTAGAGTTGTTATTTTGCTTTTACACCAAATCTCCCATTAGCAATAAACTTTTGGCAGTGCAACAATTACAGTGTTCCTCGTTGATTCTCCAGAGTCCAGCAACAGGTGCTGGTATACAGTGGTTGCTCCATAAATGCCTGTTAAATGAATGAATGACTAAGACAAGAAATGGACAAATGTGCTAAATGTCCTCGGGGGTACTTTCCCTGGTAGCCCTGCTAAATAAGTTGTTCCATTCTTCTTGCTGTATCTGTGCAATGCCTGCTGGGTGGCAGACAGTAAGTGGGAGATACATGGCGATTTAAATGTAGAAAAGACCTCCTTTTCCTATCAGGGCTTGCTAGGAAAGAATAGTTCCCAGTTCTCCCCAAACCACCATCAGAGAAGGGTTAGATGCAAACAGAATATCAAAGTAGAAGTGACTCCACAAAGGAGCATGAGGGCCCAGCCTTCACTGGCATAGGCCCTGCACGTAGTAGGTGCTCAGGGGTGTTTACTGAATGAGTGAGTCCTCGTTGGCTATCTCAGGCAGGGGAGCAGGACAACTGTCCTCGGATCCCTTCACCCCAATCAGACACACACAGACACAGACACACGCACATTCACACCACACAAGGGCGGGGCGGGGGGCGAAAACCTGCTTTGGAGGTTTAAGGGACCCTGGTATCCGTCAGCCCGGGGACAGGAGCCCTCTGCTCTGTGTTTTGCTCTTTTCCTCCTTCTCTTGGCCTTTCTCCTAGCCCTGGAGCTGAGGCAGTAACTAATATTGTTTCCTGGCCTAAATAGATAATTGCCCTTCTGGCTGGATAAAAGATATCTCGCAGAGCAGAGTGAAATATCATTAATAAAGGAGACTGATTTACTCAGGAATTCCTCCAGAAGTGAGATTAATAAGCCATCCCCTGGTGTTAGATATAATCTTCCGCTCTCTCCTCACTGCATGACTTATTTTTGCAACAACTGCACTATTCTGTCATTAATCATTACAGGAGGCCAACAGTTTATCTAGGCTAATGGGCCTAATACACAAACACAACAACTTTTTCCTCCCATGTGACAGGGAGAAATTCAGGGGGAAAAATTAATCAAATGTGGGTTTCTTTTTAAGGAAATAAGTCACCACTTTACCCAGGAATCAGAGCATATATACCCCGTGGTGGAAACGAATAGGACCTCCGACTAGAGGCGTGAATAGTATGTGTGGAGGGAGACTGTGAACATATAGATGCGATGGGCAAGACCACGTGTGTGCATACGTATCAAATGAGTCCGTGTGTGCATAAACATATATAAGATATGCCCGTGTGTGACTATATAAAGGGTACGAACAAATATATAGAGTATCAGTTTGTGGATAGACGGTATGGGATGCAGTGCTGGACTTGACACGCAAACGGACATATGGCATGAACCCGGGCGTGAGGGGATGTGCATGGTGTGTGACTGTGGGTGTAAGTGCATACGCCTACATATGATGTTGTGTAAATATACGACAGATGGGGTTTAGCCTGTATACCCCAGCTAATGAGTGTGTGCTCAGTGAATGTTTACTACACTCCACTGAAAGACAAAGCCTGTTCAATCTGAAAAACAAATCGTTAGGAAACTTTTGACTTACCCATTAATGCTCTCCTGCATTTACTATTCATTCATTCATTTACTGTCTTAGGGTGGGTCCCCTAGAAACAGAACCAAGAGAGGGGTTCCTAGCCATGATTTACAGGGTCGGGGAGAGGTCGGCTTGCCCGGCATTTCGGCAGAGGGTAACCTCCAAGGCGAACTGAAGCTGGGTGCCGTTAGCACTGGACACTCCTTTAGCTGCCCAGTGGAGGGGGTCGGGGACTGGCACCCTAGCACCTGCCAGGTCCAAGGTAGAGCTGGGCTGCAAAAGTTCTCGATGACCACCATCTAGAATTTCTTAGACTCGGTTTTGTGGGGAGGGGGGCGGGTGCCGATGAGCTTGGGAGCCCCAAGATCAGAGCTGTGCGTCGGGCCCATGGCCCCAGGGACACTCCGAGGCTGGATGGGAAGAAGCAGAGCCCTGAGGGGTCAGGAGAGAGCTGGGGGGGCGAGAAGGCGGAGTGCGGTGGGTGTGGAGGGCAGCGTGCGATGCTCAACACCCCGGTCCTCCAAGGGCCTAAGGGGCCCCCAGCGCTGGGCACAGCGCCCATGGCCAGCCCGGCCGCCCTGCGCCCCAGCATGCAGGCAGTCCTGGCTTCCATCAAAGGCAGCATTCAACCAGATGGGGTCCTGTCCCGTGACCACAGAAATGCCTGATCCCAGGGGAAGGTGAGAGGCCAGCTGCGTGCATATTTACGAAGCAGCCTTGCCGTCCGGGGGCGCGCAGAGCCCAGCCCCACAGAGCCGCCAGCCGGGCCCCCCGCTCGGGCAGGAGCTGGGCTTGCGCCCTGGGCCCGCCCCGGGCCGCGGAGGACTCGGGCGGTTTCGGAGGTATTTCTGATGTTGTCTCATGAAACCCGAGCGCTGAATCCTGAATTATGGCCACACGCCGGCTGCTCCACTTGGTGACTCGAAGGAATGTGAAATGGGGCGATGCTGGCCGCCCCTGCCAACTGCAGCTCAGAGAAGGCGGTGTTTGTAGATGGAATTAGAGGCAGCTTTCATGTTAACAGACTGAAATGAGCAGGATTTGGTTTTGCAAAATAAA
This sequence comes from Vulpes vulpes, assembly GCF_048418805.1. Taxonomy (NCBI): domain Eukaryota; kingdom Metazoa; phylum Chordata; class Mammalia; order Carnivora; family Canidae; genus Vulpes; species Vulpes vulpes. Next base: position 140,569,127 of record NC_132781.1, read on the forward strand.
CTCCCGTCGGTCGGAGCTGCCTGATGGTGGCCCGGGCTGCAGACACCCCGATGTGACTCATCGGGCAGTGACGGCCGCCCCATGCGCTCTCAGATCCGTGTCCCACACAACGGGACCATGTGCTTGTGCATCTGAGAGAGGCAGCTCTCTCCCGGGGGGGAAGAGCCCAGAGCCTGGCGGGGTTCAGATCCTGGCTTCCCCACCCAAGGAGTGAGCTGAACGATGTGTAAAATGGGCTACCGACGGTATTTTTTTTAGACATTATTTATTTATTCATGAGAGACCCAGAGAGACACAGGCAGAGGGAGAAGCAGCCTCCCCACAGGGAGACAGATGGGGAACTCGATCCCAGGACCCCAGGATCATGCCCTGGGCCGAGGGCAGGCACTCAACCACTGAGCCACCCAGGCGTCCCTACTGACAGTATTTAACTCCTGGTACTTCACGTTCACAGCACATCACTAAGCAAGGAATGGGTGCCTGCGTGCTCAGAACGGTACCTGGCTTCTGTAAATAATGTCTTTTGGGTCCAGGTGGGACCTTCCCTCACCTCTGTTTCTGAGGGATCGTGGTGTGCCCCCCTCCTGGGGCCTGGGCCAACTTACCTAAAAGAGGGCTCCTCCCTGTGTCGTGGTCATCGGCCAGCCTGCGAGAGAAAGGGCCTTGGTGGTCTGAGTATTGGCCTTCCGCATCCCTCCGTCTCTCCCTGGCGCAAGGCAAGGAAGGTGCCATGACTCCCCAGACCGGGTCAGCTCAGGGTCACGCTGAGCTCCTTGTCAGGCCGAAGACCTCCAGAGACCGGGAGGCCCTCAGAACCCAGCTTCTGCCCAGGTAACCTGAACACCAGGGAGGGCTCGTCGAGTGCTGGGTGCCAAGTTCTCTGCACAAAGCCTTTCCCTCCAATCCTTCCCCCACGTAGTTTCCATTTTCCCTCCGTTTTGGGGAGGAGGAAACCAAGCCGGAGAGCCCAGGTGAACCTTCCCAATGCCAAGGATTTGAAGCCCAGTGGTAACAGCCACCTGTAGGCTCAGCATTATTGGGGGTGGCGTTGGTTCCCTCCGTCATGCAGGGAGCATTGACGTATTTCCATTTCGGGGTGCCATCACCCACGAGGAGACACATACAGGCAAAGACACACGGAGTCACTATCCTTTCTAGGAGCCAGAATGTCCTGATGCTTTCCTAACGTTCGTTAACGTTCCTTTTCCGTGAGAGCACCCCCTCTCCCCCCTTGCTCCCCGGCCCCCTTGAACTTGGACCTCAAACAGTCACAGTAGCTAGCTGGAATGGAAAAGGATCTTCTATTTTCACAGTGCTCATTTTTATCATTATCTGCTATTTATGCCAAACGACATCGATTTTTCCATTTCTGGTAGCAATCAAAGGTTTCTTTTTAAAGTAAATTTAAGTTCAAAAGTGAGTTGATTTAATGACAAAATATTGTAACAAGGAATGGTCAGAGTAGTCTGTGGACGTGGGGGGACATGCGCAGAGGAGGTCCTCCAATGACTTAAACATGGAAATGGCTGTACTTCGCTTTACTGCTTCTCCAGACCTGGGCGGCCTTCTCCTCCCGCCTTCTCTGTGGGAGTCTGAGCTCTGGGGCTGCCCAGATGGACTCCACTGGGCTAGTCAGTTGGGGCTTCTTCCCCGCACTCTGCCGACCGGGATCATTATCCAAACAGCCGGCCAAGCCTCCAGCCCTGAGCTGGAGTTCTAGAAATTCAACAGGACGTGTAGGTGGAAGGGAGGACTGTTTCAGGGGCCCAGGTGGATACTGGGTGCTGTCGTACCTTCCAGAAGTGAGATTCCCAATGTAAGAAGAAAGAAAGGGAAGCACTGCAGTGGGGAGGGAGGGAATGGGGGGGAGGAGGGTGTCCTATACGCACGCGAGCACACACGTACACACAAGAGACACATGCAGGTGAAGACAGAACACATCTACGCGCGCACACACACACACACACACACGCAAACCCACATGCATGCAAACAGACATACAAACAGATAAATAGATGCACACCACACTCCTCCAAGTGCTTCCTCCCTTCAAGAACCAGAAGAACCAGATCCTGGCAGAGGCAAGTGCGGGAGGAGACGGCCCTTCTGGAAGGCGGCTTGCGTCTGGCCCAAGGCCCTCTTCCCACCACCTCCCAAAATGGAAGTCCTAAGTAACTGCACCCAGCGCCTGACAGAAAAGGTATTTGCTCTGGACTGGTCTAATTACAGGGGCCATCCTGGGCCCGGCCCGGCCGGCCCAGCCTTTCCCCTTCCCCTGCCTGTCTGCTTTCCCATGTGCCAGGGCATCTCTGGCCAAGCCGTTTCCCGGACATGGTGTCCATTAGGCCTCAATTACCTGGCAGGGCCGTGGCCTTTGAAGTGGCTACAGAGGCCGTCGGGAGGCTCTTTTTCTCTCACCTGTCACCACTTATTTTCCTGGGCTCCTGGCCTGTGGCCCGGCATTTTTAACTAATGGGGATTAAATAATGCAGCTGTAACGCAAGTGCCCACTCTCGGCCCCCGGGTCCACGGCGGAGCCATTAAGGCCTCAGCCCGAGCTGGCAGGCGCTGCCTGTGGAAGGGGTAAGGAGAGGCCGCCGGGCAGCACATTCTGGATTTTTTTATTGCCTCCTCATTATAGCTATTATCCACAAACACAACCGCTAATGAGAGGGCTGAGGAATTCGGGAGAGGAAAGGTTTCATTTGGGCTAGAGAAGGAAGCCATCGTCTGGCCTGAAATAGCAATGCCATGTCTGAGGCCACCTCTTCCCCAACAGCCCCATCCTCAGCTGCAGAGTGGAGGAACTGTGGGCAGAAGGCAGCGGGAAAGAGACCTGAGACCTGGGCTCTGGATGCCCGAAAAGAAGGGGATGCTCACGGCCACCTGTTGGGCAGGTGCACGCCAGGTGCCCGCGTCTGTGCTGGTGCTGACCCCGGGGTCTGTGCCAGTGCTGCGGGGCAACCATGCACCTGATCCTCCGAACTGGGCCACCCTGGAGAGGACCAAGGGAGAGCTTTGCCCTGTTGCTCCACGACCACAGCTACCGACCCTGAATGTCCAGGCCCAGGGCTGGAGGGTAATGCACAAGGCGCTCACCTGAGGTGCCAAATCCAAGGGTGTGCCAAAATGAATCAAGATAAATAGTTTTTTAAAAAAGAGGGATCCCTGGGTGGCGCAGCGGTTTGGCACCTGCCTTTGGCCCAGGGCGCGATCCTGGAGACCCGGGATCGAATCCCACATCGGGCTCCCGGTGCATGGAGCCTGCTTCTCCCTCTGCCTGTGTCTCTGCCTCTCTCTCTCTCACTGTGTGCCTATCATAAATTAAATAAATAAATAAATAAATAAATAAATAAATAAATAAATAAAAAAGATTTACTTATTTATTTGAGAGAGAGGGTGGAGGGGCAGAGGAAGAGGGAGAGAGAATATCTCAAGCAGACTCAAAGCCAGACCCGAAGCCCAACGCGGGGCTCAATCTCACGACCCGGAGATCATGACCTGAGCTGAGATCATGAATCAGACACTCAACTGACTGAGCCACCTAGGTGCCCCAAGATAAATATTTTCATGCACTATTCGTTTAATTAAAATTAAGGAAAAAATAAATCCCTGATGAACAGAATATTGAAATTTTAAATAAAGGCAGGATCCAAAAGGGCTGGGATTAGGGGGTGAGGAAACTGACTCCAAATCATGAAAGAGCAAAACCAGTTCCTGCCTTTAAAATGTTGATATTCTGTTCATTATGGACTTTCTTTTCTATTCTTTTTTTTTTTTTTACTTAATATCAGCTTTTAAAAATATTACATTAAAATGTTACTTATCTTAATTACGGAATCTTCTTAAATTTCGCGCCCAAGGCCAATGCCTTCCTTGCCTCACCCTAGTCCCAGCTCTGCCAAATCAGGTTGGGAGGATGAAAGCCGTATCTGACCCCTGCTCTTGGCTTTGTCTCCCCAGCCCTCTGTGCTCTGCCAGACAGAACTTGGTGGCCCATCTCTCTCTCTCTCTCCCTCTCCCCTCTCTGGGCTGTTTCCTGTTCCTCAAACTCTCCCAGCCCCTTCCCTGGACTTCCACAGTGATATTCAGTGGGGTGAGCCCTGTGGCAAGTTCTCAGCACACTGCAGCTTGTCCAGTATGCTCAGCAACCTGGAGCAGAGGTACTATGAGCATCCCTGCTTTACAGATGAGGAGAACAACAGAGGGGGCGTAAGGCGCCAGAGCCAATGCCCTCGACCCCTATCCTGTTTTTTCCTTTTTTTTTTTTAAGGTTTTTATTTATTTATTCATGAGAGACACAGAGACGGAGAGAGAGGCAGAGACGCAGGCAGAGGGAGAAGCAGGCTCTATGCAGGGAGCCCGGTGTGGGGCTCGATCCCAGGACCCCAGGATCACAACCTGGGCCCAGTGCAGACACCCAACCACTGAGCCCCCCAGGCACCCCCATCCTGTTTTCTTCTGCCTCTTCTCTCAGGTAGTTCTGACTCCTTGTGAGGTCAAGTTCAAGACCATGGGCTCTGGGTTCAGATTATGGTTTTGGTTATCTCCAGCTACCTGTCCCAGGTGGGTTATTAAATTTGAATGCCTCAGCTATAAAATGAAGGAAAATAACAGCACTATTAATAGGCTTATTGTAAGGGTTTTAAAAGTTAATTTATGGAATGTGCCTAGAACAGTGTCTGACACATGAGACTTTCCTGATATTAGCCCTGAAAAGCCCTCATTCCAGGAAATTCCTCAGTCCCAGGCATTCCAGGAAGTTGGTCACCCTAACAGGAGATGTTCAATAAATGTTCATTTTATTATTGTTACTGCTTACCTGGCATTGATGTGTCCAGGGATCACCACACACACACACACACACACACACACTCAGCCCAAAGTGTGGGCAAGGTGCTCCCCCCATTGTTCCCACAGTCCCCTGAATGGCCCTATTATGACACACACAGCAGGGGATTGTAAGCCTCCTTGTCTCATGTCCATCTATCCCAGGGGACTGTGAGCTCTAGAATGATAGGAATGGGATCATCAGGCCTACATTCTGGCTCGTGGGGCAATGCCTACCATGTGCCAGGTGGTCAAGAATCATCTGCTAAATGGATGAATGAATGAGACGCAGACATCAAGAAGGTAGAGGCTAATACGGCAGATAAAACTAAGCAGAAATTATTAGAAAGCGGAAAAATGTTAAAATCTTAAAAGGAACACAGAAATCCTACAAATCAATCTGTTTATCTGAAGGGGGAGGTGATAACACTCAGGTAGAATGGCCTGTCCCAACCTACACAGCAGAGCAGTGACAGAGGCAGTCTGAAGGATAGCCTAGAGTGCTTTCCTACCTGAGGATGGGGTCCAGGCATTTCCCCTGGAAGTCCACACCCCACTGACAAGAGTAACCCAAACCTCTCTGTTCTGCCCAGTGAGGTCCAGGGGAAGGGCAATGGACTGAAATCAGGAGTCCTGGGTTTTAGCCTCTCAGGGCAGTTCATTCTCACTACTTACCTCTCACCACTTACTTACAGTTTCCTTATCTGTCAAATGGTGACACTATCTGCCTGCCTGGGCTCCTAGGGCGACTGTGGAGCTGAGGTGTAACCACTGATGTGAGTGCTTTTGGAAAAGTTAATGTCTCCACAGACGGCAAGGATGGTTAAGAAAGATTGGAGTGGGGGACTTGGGCCCCAGCGTCTGGAATAATACCTGATATAGTTAAACCAATGTCAGGATGCTAAGATCAAAGCTGGGAGTGATGAGACCCCAAAAATCATAATGGCCTATAGTTTTCTTAGCTTGGTAAACAGCAAAATCTTATTTTTTAATAAATGAAATCAGTGAGAGAAGCTCAACCTTAAAAAAAAAAGATAGATGACACAATGTAACAGGCCATTTTATAAATTTAAACTTACAAATATAACTACTATGGAATTAATCACTATCAAAAGTTAGTTTCACCTTCAATGCATCCAAGTCAGTTCCTACCAGGCCTTCTCTGCAGATAACAATTATAAACCTTGAACAAATATAAAAACCATTGACCAAAAGGCACTAAAGAGTGAACAAATGCAGGCAGATCCTGGAGTGTCAAACCTTAAGAGATGAGAACAATAGAGAGGGAGTTACTACTCACTGCTGCCCTGCTGCAGGCTGAAGTCAGCACCATGAAAATTTTGTTAGAAAACCACAGTCTCTGTGGTCTGAACACCAGAGAACAGTGTTTGAAACAACCATACTCACCAGAAAGCAAAAGAAGACCCTCAGAAAGGGGCATGCAGCCGAGAAAGCCCCCAAATTCTGTATATTAACTAACTAAATCTTGAATGGCCCCATGAACCAGGCATGCTTGGGGGCAGAAAACAGCTCACAGTAAAAGAAATGAGCTGAGGCCTGACTTGGTACCCCAAATGACAGAATTTGTGGTTTAAGTCTAACCCAGGTAATTGCTTATTAGAACAAATAAAAATCAGTGCTCTTCAGAGGAATATAACAGAGTCCAGAGTCATCACCATTTAACCTTCACAACATCCTGAGTACAGTAAGAAATTATCCAATGAAAAAGACAGCCAGAAAATTGTGACCAACTTTGAGAGAAAAGATAATGCAGAGATGGCTCAGCTGCTAGAATCAATAGGCACAAATTTTAAAACACCTATTGTGACTACGCTCATGGACCAAAAGGAAAATATGCTCACAATGAATGAAATCCAAGTGGAAAAATCAAACTATTTTTAAAAACAAATAGAAATTCTAGAACTCAATAGTATAATACCAGAATTAAAACTGAACTTAATAGACTTAGCAGCAGAAGTTTTTCTCTGAAAACAGAGAGACCTAAGATTGAAAAAAAAATTAAAAATCAGAACCCAATCCATAATACAGAGAACAAGCTAATGGTTGCCAGTGGTGAAGGGGGTGGGGACATGGGCAGAAAGGGTGAAGGGGAGTGGGAGACACAGGCTCCAGTTACGTAATGAATTAAGTCACAGAAATAAAAGGCATAACATAGGGAATATAGTCAATGATAGTATAATAATTGTATGGTGATAGATGGTGGCTACACTTGTGGTGAGCACAGCATATCAAACTCTTTTTTTAAGATTTTATTTATTTATTCATGAGAGACATTATTCATGAGAGACACATAGAGAGAGGCAGAGACACAGGCAGAGGGAGAAACAGGCTCCCAGCGGAGAGTTTGGTGTGGGACTCAATCCCAGGACCCCATGATCACAACCTGAGCCAAAGGCAGACCCTCAACCACTGAGCCACCCAGGTGCCCCAATAGATAAACTTGTTGAATCACTATGTTATACACCTGAAAATAATGTACTGTTGTGTATCAACTATACTTGAATAAAACTTTTTTAAAGATTCAGTGTGTTTTTTTTTTTTTTGAGAGAGAGAGAGAGAGCACACAGGGTGGGGGCAAAGGGATAGGGAGAGAGAGAATCCCCACTGAGCATGGAGCCCAAAGCAGGGCTTGATCCCATGACCCTGAGATCATGATCTGAGCCCAAATCAAGATATGGACACTTTGCCAACTGTGCCACCCATATACCCCCTCAAATAAAAATTTTTTAATAAATTTTAAAAAATAAAGCCTTAGGTACTTGTGGCTCAATATCCAAAGATCTATAAGACATGAAACTAGAATTACAGAAGTAAAGGAGATATTTTAAGAAATAATGGCTGAATTTCCCCCAAGCATGACAAAAGCAAAAATCGTATAGACTTAAGCTCAGTGAATCCCAAGCAAGATAAGTACAAAGAAAACCACACATAGACACATCATAGCCAAACTGTTGAAACCAATCATAAAGAGAAAATCTGCACCTTTATGTGAAAGAAGCCAGAAAAAAAAATCATATCAAATACAGAGAAAGAACAATTTGAAAACATGCTAACTTCTCATGAGAGACTACAAAGGCCAGAAAATGGTTGAATCACTTCTTCGGAGTTCTAGAGGATGGGGGAATGCCAAGTCAGAATTCCATACTCAGTGACAATATCTTTAAATAATAAAGATGACATAGAGACATTTTCAGATTAAGCAATTAAGAGAACATGTCACTGTCAGGTCTGTACCACAAACAAACAATACTACAAAGGATGTTCCATCAGGCTGAAGGGCAATGATACCAGAGAGAAATCTGCAGTCACAAAGAAAGAAGCGCATCAGAAATGAGAAACATCTGGATAAATGTAAAAGACTTTTTTTCTCTTCATTTCTTTAACATAGAGCTGTTAAAAGCAACAAAGTATGACTTTGTAGCATGAGGTTTATAAGACAGGTAGAAGCAGTACAGCTAGCAAATAATGCATAAAGGACCGGTGGAAACCAGGGTGGAGGGGCCAGTAAATGGACCTAGATGGACCCATCACATGGCTCAGCATCTCTCTCAGGGTACGGTGGGCAAGGAAGGCTATATGATAAAGTTCTTAGGGCAACTGCTGAAAAAAACACAGTTTAAAAGGTATAGAGCTAAGAGGACAACAGATACATGAAAATGGAATTCTAAAAATATATTTATATAATCCAAAGGAAAAGCAGAAGGAGAGAGAGGGGGGAGCAGAAAACTAGAGGTGACAAATAATAAAATAATAAAAATAATAAAGGAAAAAATAAATAATAGAATGCAAGAGAAATAATAACGTGGGAGGCCTCAATCCAAGCATATCCGTGCCTTCATTAAATGTTTATGGGCTTCGCACTCTAGTTAAAAGGCAGGGATCTTTAATAAAGATAAAGGTCATCATAGGACCAGAGAAGCCTTGTGGATGAATATAGGCCTGATAGTCGCACAAGGGGCAGATACAACTTACTAGTTGTTAAAATATTGAAATGGGCAGCCCCGGTGGCTCAGCTGTTTAGCGCTGCCTTCAGCCCAGGGTGTGATCCTGGAGGCCGGGAATCGAGTCCCATGTCGGGCTCCTTGCATGGAGCCTGCTTCTCCCTCTGCCTGTGTCTCTGCCTCTCTCTCTCTCTCTCTCTCTCTCTCTCTCTCTCTCTGTCTCTCATGAATAAATAAATAAAATCTTTAAAAAAAAAAAAAAAGAATACTGAAACAATTTCCTTACCAGCTGTGAACTAGCCCTGAGTGCCCATTCATCCTAAACCCTGGCCCCTTCCCCATCATCCCCCACCCCTACCACCCAACATCTCAGTGGTTCAGGCCTGGTGGTATAGGACAGGGACCAGGGACCTTACTCCAGTATGGATGCCATGGTCCATTCGAATTCTGCACCAGTTGGCAATATTTTGAATACTGCTGCCAGATGAGTGTCAAAATTTAAAACTGGGGTTGCAAATGCCTCACCAGTCTTGCCAGATGTGGTATGTAATTCACCACAGGATATTGTTTCTTGCATCCATTATGGAAAGCATCCTAATTCACACTGAAAAATCATCTCAAATGAAAATGCTTTTATTTATTTGTTTTTAATTAACAATCCCGCTTGCGATCTCAGGATCTACTTCGGTTTAACAAAGGCATGTGGAGGGGCACCTGGGTGACTCAGCGGTTGAGCATCTGCCTTCGGTTCAGGGCGTGATTCTGGGGTCCTGGGATCGAGTCCCGCATTGGGCTCCCCGCAGGAATCCCGCTTCTCCCTCTGCCTGTGTCTCTGCCTCTCTCTCTGTGTCTCTCATGAATAAATAAATAAAATCTTAAATGAATAAACAAAGGCACATGGAGAAATTGTGTTCGGAGGCCTGTGCCAAAAATAATAATATCAATTAATTTGGTGGAACATAGTAACGCAGCAGTGATCTCCAGTAGCTTAAAGTGGAGAACATACCTTGGTATGTCTTTTGACTTTTTAAATCTTTTATAACGTTTTTATCCAAGCTTTTTAAATACTTACGACTATATAAAAATTGAGAATTATACTTCAACCGTTGACAGGCGAAGGCTTGGTAGACTCTGCTTCAAACTCCTTCTCGCTCTGCTCTGCATGCGAGTGTGCGCACACATGTGTGTGTGTTGGGGGTGCGTGCGTGTGCCCGTGTGCCGTGGGTGGGGACTCGTGGAGGGCCAGTGTCCGTTAGCCATTATGGACAGGGCGTCATCCCGTGGGCCCTCCGTGGTATCTGAAGGAAGAAAGGGAGCGACTGCCCCACTTCCCAGCTCTGCCCCAGGCCTGGGGCCGTCCTCTGCTCCGCCTGGAGGGTGGCACATTCCCCACCGTGCCCGCAGGCCGCACCGGATCCCATGCCGCCTGGTGACCCTCCTGGCCCTTGTGTCTGAGTGCAGGAAGGTCAGAGATGGGGTTTTAGAGACACTCGTGATTACCTCCTGGGTGACCTTTGAGCCAGGCTGTTTTGGGGCTGACACCTTTCTAAACATAGCATGGGGGAAGGACTGACATCCCGTTCGTCACCAAAGCCACTTACTTACCCATCCAGACAGGCCCACACGCCAACGGGAGCCACTTATAGCCACCTTCAAAAGGGCCCAAAGTGGGTGCAGTGGCCAGGGGAAGGGAGGGCGTGGCGCTGTGGCCTGAGGCCTCTGGACCAGAGAGGAATCTCTGGAGCAAGACATTTAGAGGCCGAGGGTCCTGGGTTCAAATTCTACCTCTGCTCCTGCAGGTGTGGGATCTCAACACTCCTCTGAGCCCTTTTTATCCCGTTGGCTAAATGGGGCTGCCATTGTCCTGCCTGTCCTTAAGAAGCAGGACCTACTGCCGGAGCCGAGACCTGGCACTCACACCCCTCCCCACCCTTGGCCTCCCTCAGGCATGACAACTGGAGAGACACCCCAAGGGTCTTGGCCGAGGCAGTGGCAGCCGGGAGCATATGCAGAGCTGTGGGTGGACGTGGGTGGGGTTTGGATTCAATTGTAAACCATGTCTTTGGGTGACCCCCTTCCCCGTTCTGAGCCTAATTTCTCTGAGCGGCCTCCTGTCTTTCCAGAACTACTGTGAGTACTGCTTGAGCCACTGGCCACAACATCTGCATAAAGCAGGCTTCATCGTGGTCTGGTTGGTCTTCACCGTGGGTCTAACTGCCCCCACACCCACCCAGTTCCTGGGTGGCCACGAGGCTGGGGAGCCTACTTCCCAGTAATGCAGACAAGGCCTGCTTCCCTTCCTCTTGGCTCACGTTCTCATTTTTCCAGGGGCCCAGTAGCTTCCATGCTGCCCTCAGGCTTCTGTCAATGCAAATTAATTCACTCCAAGGTGGCAGAAACTAAATGTGTCTCCAGACTCATTGCTTTTTCAAAGAGGAGCTAAATGGGGCCATGCTCGCCCTAGCGGTGCAACTTCACACTGGTGGCATCTCGGGGGGCCCACAGAGGAGACGACTGGGAGCAGAGGCCCCTTCCTACACTTTCCTAAGTCATAGGTCGGGACTGACAACCATGTCCCCGCAATGGGCCCGGTGAGTATGATTCTCTAGGGCTTCCTATCTTGTTTGTCCCAGTGCCACTGGGTGGCAGGCGGGATGAGACCCAGGGCGTTAGAGGCAAATGGACCTTCCTCCTTCTTCGAGTCATGCTGGGGTAGAGGGGCTGCCTCTCTGGCCCTGTGGCTCAGCCTCAAGGACATTGTGCCTAGGAGCAAGGAGCAACTCTAGAAGGTGGGGGGCCCGCCTCGGGAGTCAGAGACACCTGCAACTGTATTTCATCTCTGCCCTAAATTAAGTGTGCAACTTCGGGCAGGCGTTCCTCTCTCTGAGCCTCAGTTTCTTTACCTGTAAAATGGGGATAGTATTTCATCCTGCATCGGGTTGGTGGGAGGCTTCAATGAGCTGACCCGTGCAAGGCTCCTTGCACACAGCCTGGGGCACCATCAAGCTCTCAGCACACAGAAGCATCCGTGGCGACGGTGGCAGTGAGGAGGAAGAGGAAGATGTCCTTGTCAGTCTAGAGAGGGCTCGTGAAGCGGGCCCGGCTGTGTCAGTGGGAGCTGGGGCGCTGCGTGCTCCTCTCTGCCAACAATGCTCCTTGCCATCAGCGACATCTGGCTCCCTGCCCTGGATGTGTATTAGGAGTGATTACGTGTCCCTTTAAATTCTGGGAGCTGTCGCTAACGGGTGCCGAGGTTTATTTGCACCGTTTATTTCAGCTCCCTTGCAGCCCCTGGCCCGCTCTCCTGAGAGGGGCAGGGGAGGAGAGACACCTGCTCAGCGTGTTTAATTTCCATGAAAAGCGCGCTTCCTGGGAAGGAACCCCTTTGAAGTGCTCCAGGTTGGCTGGAAATGAGTCCCTGGAGGCAGCCCCCACCCCAGACACGGGCTCCCCCTTCCCGGAGACGGAGGAAGAGATAGCCTAGGAACGGGAGAATCATATTGGTTGGAAATTAGGATGAAGGAGAAAAAAAAAAATGATGAGCCTGACCCGGGAATGAGGCCAGAGCGGGGCTCGTGTTGGTCACATTCCGTTGCTGACGGGGTCCTGTTTCCTAACCTCTCTGTAAAAAGGAGAAGCTGAGGCCCCCTCCCCAACACGCGCACACACACACACACACACACACACACACACACACGTAAGTTGGAAGGAGTGAACGTGCTAGAAAATGCTGAAACCAAATCGCAAAGGTCATTGGTATCACAACTACCCACAACATTCGTGGGGCCAAGGACAAGAAGCTCCCCCTTTTTATATCTTTCCCCCAACTTCATGGCTTGCTGTTGGGGGGCTCCTCAGCTGTGAGCATGTGTGTGGGGGCCTCCTCAGTTCTGTGTATGTGGGGGCTCCTCAGCTGGGTGTATGGGGGGGAGCTCCTCAGCTGTGTGTGGGGGGCTCCTCAGCTCTGTGTGTATACGTTGGGGGGCTCTTTAGCTGTGTGCATGTGTGTGGGGGCTCCTCAGCTGCGTTTGTGTTGGGGGTTCCTCAGCTCTGTGTGTATGTGTTGGGGGGGTTCCTTAGGTGTGTGTGTGTGTGTGTGTGTCTCCTCGGGTATGTATGTCGGGGGGGGCTCCTCCACTCTGTGTGTATGTGCGGGGGGCTCCTCAGCTGCGTGTGTGTTGGGGGGCTCCTCAGCTGGGTGTGGACTCTCCAGCCAGGGCATCCAGTTCTGTCCACACACTGCCACTGCACAACAGCCACTGTTGGCTACCCTGGGAACCAGGGTCCACATACAAGATTTGTAGCTCACCTTTGGAGGGACGGACTCAGAAAACAGACCCCCACAGGTCCTATGAGGGCCACTTGGGCAAGAATTCATGAGTCCCAGGTACCCAGAGCATCCTCTAAAATGGGAGTGCAGGCTCTGAGTGGGTACCTGTCTGTGACCCCAGATGCATCAGCACCTGCCTCTGCAGACTCCTCACCCCATGGGGTGGGGCATGGCTGCAGGATGGACAGAGCTGGGCCCTCTGAAGTGCAGGGCTCAGAGCGGAGACTCCTCTTGCCCATGTCCCCATGTGCTCCTCATATCGGGAGCTGGTGAGGATGCAAACAAATGGCCACTGTCGAAGTGGGCACAGCTGTTTTGGAGGGCAATTTGGCGGTGGCTACTGAAAGTCCAAATGCACACAGAACCTACCACCCACAAATTATACATCTTCGTGGCTCCTCCAGAGAAAAACACCACTGTGTCTAAAAAGGTATGCGCAGAGATGATCGCAGCAATGTGACTTATAGAAGCCAAAAAACTAGAAGCAAGCTAAATGTCCAACAGTTGGGGAGCACTGCGGGGCCATTAAAATGAACAAGGTAGCTCTATATGTCCTCGTAAGGGGACATCACGAAGGCGTGTTGTTGGGTGGCCAGAAGCAGAGTACTTTCAGTCACCTACAGCAAATCAAAGCGGAACAAAACAAACCACCACCTATTTCCACAGGTACACGCGCATGTATGTAAACCCACAGAAACATGTCTGGAAGAATTTACAGCAGAATAATACCAGCGGTTGTCTCCAGGGAATGGGGTAGGGGACCAGGACAAGGAGACCTCGGCGACCAAGGAGACTTTAATCAGGGACGCCTGGGTGGCTCAGCAGTTGAGTGTCTGCCTTCAGCTCAGGGTGTGATCCTGGGGTCTGGGATCGAGTCCCACGTCGGGCCCCTCCATGAAGCCTGCTTCTCCCTCTGCCTGTGTCTCTGTCTCTGTCTCTCTCTGTGTCTCTCATGAACAAATAAATAAAATCTCAAAAAACAAAGGAAACTTAATCGCATCTGTACTATGTATATCTGCATAGAGTCATATGTTCCTTGAATAATCGAAATTGAATCTAAATTGTAGCTGAGTGAACACTTGGTTGAAATCTATGCTCTGAGCTCTTTCATCTTTAGAGCACATGACAGTTTCCAAAGCATTTGTCATTCAGCTGGTGAGTCAGCAGAGCCAGGCGAGCCCCATTTTACAGATGGGAAAATCAAATGCTTTACAGATACTAATCAAGAGTCTCCAAACCCCTCCTAGTGAGGACTGTACCCGGAAGCATTAGAGGATGACAGTAAGAGACACATTTCATTTCTTTATGATAGAAAAAAAGAAACCCGCATTCTCCTTATCATTCTACCCTAGCTGATGAAGTGGGACCATCTGAGGGTCTTGCTTCTCCTATGGCCACTCCCCGGGACCCCTGCCTCACTCTCTTTGTTTCATCCTTCCCAGCATAGCTCAGTCTCACCTCCTCCAGGAAGTTGTCCCTGACTGTCTCGGTCCAGTTCACTTCTCCTTCCTCTGTTTCTTCTGGTTTCGCTAGAACTAGCCTCATGTAGCCATAGGAGTATATACTGTGCATCTCAACAGGAAAATGAGGAAGAAATATTAAAAGGCAGACAGGAGACTGGAAAACAGAGCCCCCTGGGCCATTCAGGGCAAAGAAAAACAGTCCTCTGCTCTAGGTGGATGGGTCTCTCGAACACAGTCTTAAAGCACAGAACAATAATGAATATGAGCATTTCAAGTCATCTATAAAAGGTTAAATAGTGTTTAGAGTTCTTCAAGAAAATAGGAATAACATGATTTATTTTAGAAAATTTTCTCATGGAAAAAAATAAATTTAAAAAATTGCATAAAGAAAAGGTGACCTTCAATTGCCTCAAAATACAAATGTGTGGACAAGCTTTGGGGCCTCCATGATTCTGGCTAAGTGAGGCAGCCCAAATACAGCTGCTGGTTGCATGAGCGCTGGTCTGTTTCTGTCCTCCAGGCTTCCTCTGTAACTGGAGGTCCACATTCTGTGCCCACACCAGTGTCCCGACAGCCCCAACACAAGGCTTGGCCCCACAGATGGAGATGACCACCTGAGCACAGGCTCACAACCCAGAACAGACTTCACACTCCTGACTCCTGCCCAGCCCTGAGCCTGGCATACGACTCCGGCTCTAGGATGTTGGTGGGATAAGACCGAGATGGAAAAACAAAACAAAACAAAACAAACAAAACAAAACAAAACATGAGAAGTAGATGAAAATAAACCAGAGTGGTGGGCATCTGTGGTCTGAATTAAATAATGCCTGGGAAAAGGTTGGAGGAGGCAGGTTTACAGACATGATAGAGATGGAATGGTAGGAACCCAGACTCCACAAGCCCATTGAGGACATCAAGATTCAACAGAGCAGGGATGCCTGGATGGTTCAGTGGTTGAGCATCTACCTTTGGCTCAGGTCGTGATCCTGGGGTCCTGGGATCGAGTCCCACATTGGGCTCTCTGCATGAAGCCTGCTTCTCCATCTGCCTATGTCTCTGTCTCTCTCTGTGTGTCTCCCATGAATAAATGAATAAAATCTTTTAAAGAAAAATTCAACAAGCAAAGATAGTTCATTTGATTTGCAGACGGCAATTGTTTGCTAATGCCTGTTGGGGTAAGAATCATTGGCTGGGCCAAGACTCAGTGGGAAAGATGGCCATGGGTGAGTGGCTATCCATTATTAATGTCTGCCTTGAGCAGCATGAAAGGAACAATGAGAATGCCAGAGATTTGCTATCCTTGCTCTAATGCCACTGCTTTTATTATATGGATATGGTGATGGTTCAGAGAAGAGGGTAATTTGCTCAAAATCATCCAGCAAAGAGGAGGTGGATGGTTTAAGAGCTGTGCTGCCCAGTATGGTGGCACTAGCCACATGGGGCTATTGGGCACTTGAAATGCAGCTGGTCTGAACGAAGATGTACAATTATAAAACATACATTGAATTTTGAAGACTTAACATGAAAAAAGAGAGGAGCATACCTTGTTAACATTTCGATATTGGTTGCATGTTGAAGTGATAATACTTCGGACATACTGAGATGAATAAATTGTATTAATAAATTAACTTCACCTGTTTCATTTTACTCTTTTAAAAAAAAGTGGCTACTAGAGAATTTAAAATTACATACCTGGTTCACATTACATTTCCATTAAACAGCACTGTTTTAGAACAAAGCAAAGGTTCTCTGCCAGGCAGAGGAGAAAGGCTCTGGGGGACTTGTTATCCTTAACCTAGGAGGTCATCCAGGTGGGGGGGAACAAGATCCAAAAATGTTTTGGTATATCCATGGGGCTTGGATATTTTATGTTCTTAAGATGATAGAAATATTGGGACAAATTGATAGACCACCTTACAGTTTAGAGTCACTTCCGTGTCCTCACACGACACTGTCCCACCAACTGCAGGACCTTCTATGTCGAAGCCATTCGTGCTTGCTTACCTCCATGGCCTGATGTCACCCAAAGAAGGGTGGCCCTCCCTAGCTTGATCCTACAGCTGGACCAGCTGGGGAGTCAAGAGGCTAGGTTAACTGGCCAAGTTCATAAAGGGCGGGCAGTGGCAAAGGGCTAGCGCTCCTTCCACTATGTGGCTGGGAGGAAAAAGGAACCCCTCCGTTGGCGCTATTTTTAGGACCAGACTGAGGCAAAGAACTGGACTCATTCTTCTGAAAAGCTCTGGATGGAATGCAGCCCCACAATAAACCATAATCAAAACCTGGCTTCGCCAAGCAGGGAGGGAAAGGGCTCCTCCTGCTAGTCCTTAATTCAAACATCCCTTGGGAAAGAACGGGGGGCATAGCTGGGCCTGCATATGGTGGGTGATGCTGCAGCACACAAGCCCTGCATGGACATGGGCTCTGTCTGGGTCTCAGTGTTCCTGCCCCTGCCACAAGGAGGGTCAAGGTGATTCCATTCAGTCCCTCCAGTCTCTCAAATTCCACAAAACCTGTTCTGCTTTAAAGTTGCTGACCCAGGGACACTTGACGGGCTCAGACCTAAGAAGAGGAGAGAAGGAAAGGTAGAGAGATCTAAAGATAGGGTGGGTATTGAAGGGCAGCTTTGGGGGCTCTGGGGTACCATGTTCTTCAGGACCACTGTGTACAGTTGTGCAGGTTGTTCACTGCACCAGAGCATCCCTAATCAAGCGAATGGAAGAAGAAATTCAGCCTCTGCTCTACTCTTTTTAGCCAAGTGCCTGACACAGGAGCTATGTTTGTCCCAGTGAACATGTGTCTCTGCTAATGGGCACAGAGACACCATATGAGCTAGCAAGGGGTCTTAGCATTCCCCCACACCCCACACACCCACTCCCAAAATGACTCCACCAACCTTTTGCTTCAATACCCAAACAATCGCCCTGACTTAGTCCCACACATGGAATCAGAACACCTGTAGCCTGAGGCCAGAGAACATGAGCATTGCCTATGACCTTGGAGCCAAAGGTAGTCAAGAGCATAGGGGCTTGGGGACAAAGGCACATTCGGTGTGTGAGGAAGCTGACAGGCCAGACCAGTGACCCAGGGACATCTCTGGACCTGGCCCTGCCTCACTCATGATCCAGGAGCCACCTCACCACCAGCTCCTCATGCAGCCTCTGAGAAATTACTTTTCCCTCCTGGGCCTCAGCTTTCTCATCTATGACATGGTGGGGGGCGGTTCTCCAAGAGCCCCGTGGGAGGTCAGGGGGCGGTGCATGTGAAAGCGCGTGGTTGGCGCAGAGCACGGCTAACGGACGGGCATGATGCCTGGTGTGGGTTGTGCTTCCCCTAGGGCCTCACTGGGTGACTCACCCTGCCCTGTCCCCTGGCCGCATCCACACACTGTCCTCTCCTCTGCCCCCAGGACGCTCCCACTCCCGCAAGCCCTGCAGTGCTGCCTGCCTGCTAAACTCATCTTGAGGAGGACAAGACATAGTCGAAGGAATCGTCAGCCCCGTCCTCACTGAACCGAGGGGCCCTCTCCTCCAGCCGCAGTAGGGAAGTGTAAAAGGCTGAGGCTTGGTCCTTGTTGTCTGGGAGCTGGCCCAGCCAAGGGGACAAGGAATAGGACATGGGTGTCACCAGGCCAGGCCGTCCCTTGATGTAACTTCTATAGACATGTCCACATGACCAACGAGTCCACGGTCCACGCCGATGATCCCTCTGTCTGCAGTGCCAGGCGGACCAGAGGTGACTCTGCCCATCCAGGCACAACCTGAGGCCCAGGAGGCCCCTGGCTCCCAGATTCAAGGCCAAGATGGGGTGAGTGCTGTCTGGGTTTTAATCAGCCACCATCGCAGGCACTCAGATCATGCAAGGTGACGGCTGACCCAGCCACTTTCTGTAATTGGGATCAAATGCCCTCTTGGTGTCTGGAGAGGAGGCTCTGGGGCACAAAAGACCCTTCAAGGCCTGGCCTCTCAACACCCCAGGAGGATAGTGGGGCCTAGGCCACCCCCAGCAGGAACCAGCAGGACCCCCGGCTGCTTCCCCCTGCAGCCCACATAGCCTCCAGCCTCAGCTGCCAGCCCTGCATGCTGGAGAGGAGGGAGCAAGGAAGGGGGAGCTGGGGACCCCCTCCTACTCCCCCACACAAGGCCATCTTTCCTCTTCCTCGCTTCTCCTCTCCCCTCTGGCACTCTTGACGAAGGCAGATCTGGGGGGCCTATCCTACCTCTGCTGCTTACTGGTTGGAGGCAAGTTCAAGCCTTCCTGAGCCTCAGTTTTCATATCTGCAAAACAGGCACCTTTGTATCACCCGGCCTGAGTGGCTAAGAGGATTAAAAGACAGGATGACGTGTCTCCATGGTCTATCAAGTCCCCACCCCACATCCTCTCCCTGCATGAAATGGAATAATAATGCCAATCCCCCAGCTCTCCAGTTCAGCAGAGGCATCCACGTTCTCCGTTAGCTCAGGAATGCTGTGCAAATATTCACTGTTATTGCATCAATAGCAATAGCCAATATCTTGGGAGAGTTTACCTCCGTGTCCAGCTTCCTAGGCCCCTGGGATAGAGACGTGTCTCTCTGCATTGTCTCCTCGAATCCTCACAACCCCTCTATCCGATGGGCATGCTTGTTCCCACTTTGCAGATGGAGAAATTGAGGCCTCGACAAGTTGAGGAAACTATTCAAGATCACGGAGGGTGGAGCAGCCTAGATTTGAAGTTGGGTCTGACACACTCCAGAGCCTGCACTCTTGACTGATGAGCCCCACTGCCCCCGTGAGCAGTGCGCTTTTACTGAGGCTCCCAGGTCCCAGCCTCGTGCTGGGGGCTCCCAGCTAGGTGAAGCTGGGCCCTGTCCCTGCGGGCCTGGCTCAGCGCAGGTGCCATCCACTGTCCCCTCTATGATACCCATCTCAGAGCTTGCGCCTGAGGTGCTGTTCGGTCCTGGGAAGGCTCCTGTGATCCCCGGTTCCACCCAGCCCCTCTGCTGGCCCCCTCCCATTCCCTCCTCCATCCCCTTGGTCCCAGCAGGGGTTAGACTCTGGCAGCCTGTCCTTGGGTTGAGAAGCCAGCTACATCCTCCCCACCCCCTGCCTCCCACCATCACATTAGGGGGGGGCCTTGAGTCAAAAGGTGTAGAGCAGGATTTGGGGGTAAGATGTCTTTTTTTACCATGAATACCACTCCTCCCCTGTTTGGCATCTGCTGTATCTGGAAGGATGCAAAAACTTTCAGCATTTTGAAAAAGCTGAAAATTTTGTTGGGGTTGGGGAAGAAAAGTCATGTGAGTGAGAAAGCCCAGGGCGCTTTTGGGACTCGGTGAAGTCTAGATGGGGATATGATATGAGACGAAGTTGGTACCTAACAGCTCGGAATGCTAAAAGCCTAGCACACTGCACAAAGGCATCTAGACTTCATTCTGTCCAGGAGCCACGCAAAGCTGTGGATCAGGAGGCTGACCTGGGAAAATAGTGGGGTCGCCACAATGAGGATTCATTCATGCCTTGCACAAATACTTATTGAGCACCTACTACGTCTGAGATACTATTCCAGGCCCTAGGGACTAAATGGTGAACGAGATTAAAAGTGTCCTTGCCTGGTGGGGTTTACATTCTAGGGGGAAGGCACACCCCGCACCGGGGCAGCGGGGAGGATGGGGAAGGGGCCCTTGGGAGGAGTTCTATTCTCTTCCCGTTTCCCCTGCTCCTCCTTGCCAGCTCAAGCAGGGCCAGCTTCCTCCTGGCTTTGCAGATAGACACCCCTAGGACACTCGGACCCATGGGCCACTCAGAACCCTCACACTAACTCTTTTCCTACCTCCCAGGCTCCTCTGCTAATCTGCTGTGTCCTTGCTTGTCTGTACATGGCTCCTACTTGCCAGCATCTTTTTTCTCTAATTGTGGTAAAATACACAGAACATAAAATTTACCATTGTAACCTTTTTTAAAAAAAGATTTTATTTATATATTCATGAGAGACACAGAGAGAGAGAGGCAGAGACACAGGCAGAGGGAGAAGCTCCCTGGGGGGAGCCCGATGCAGAACTCGATCCCAGGACTTCGGGATCAGGCCCTGAGCCAAAGACAGACACTCCACCACTGGGCCACCCAGGCGTCCCAGTTGTAACCTTTTTAAAGTAAGTGTATACGGTTCGGTATATGCACATCCTTGTGCACCTAATCTCCAAACTTGTTCATACCCTTTAAACATCTGTCCATTCCCCGCTCCCCATGATTCTTGGAAACCACCTGTGTACTCATCTTATGAATTTGCTACTCTAGATATCTCATATAAGTGGAATCAGACAGTATTTTCTTTTTGTAACCGTCTTATTTTACTTAGCACAATGTTCTCAAGGTTCATCCTTTCCTTAGCAGGGGTCAGAATTTCCTTCCTTTGGAGGCACCTGGGTGGCTCAATCTGTTAAGCATCTGCCTTCAGCTCAGGTCATGATCCCAGGTCCTGGGATGGAGTCCTGCACTGGGCTCCCAGCTCAGCGAGGAGGCTGCTTTTCCCTCTCCTACTCTCCCTGCTTGTGCTCTCTCTCTCTCTCTCTCCGTCTCTCTTTCTGTCAAATAAATAAAAATCCTTTTTTTAAAAAAAGAATTTCCTTCCATTGTAAGGATGAATAATATTCCAAGTATGTATATATCACATTTTGTTGATCCGCTCACCCATTTGATGGACACTAGGGTTGTTACACCTTTTGGCTACTGTGAATAATGTTGCTATGTGCACAAGTGTACATGTACCTTTTTTATGTCAGTTCTCTTGGATATATAATTAGAAGCAGAATTGCTGGATCATATGGTAAAGCTAGTTTTAATTTTTTGAGAAATCCGTGCCAACATCTTAAGTCGAGTTAATCAGTCTAAAAACCCAGGCACATGCAACAGCTTAAAAACCCAGCTCTCCCTGTGGATCATTCAGAAAGTTCAGACACAACTCAGGAGATTTTGTTTTTTTAGCCCCAAACCCCTTGAAGTAGCTGGTGTCAGAGCCAGGAAGGACAATTAGCAAACAGTGGTTAAAATCCACACTTACTCAACCAGTGGCTCAAGTACTCCTTCGTCACTTTAGGTAACATTGATTGGTGATGTCAGTATATCAACATTATGGAGGGACGCCTGGGTGGCTCAGCGGTTGAGTGTCTGCCTTTGGCTCAGGGTGATCCTGGAGTCCCGGGATCGAGTCCTGCATCGGGCTCCCCACAGGGAGCCTGCTTCTCCCTCTGCCTCTGCCTCTGTCTCTCTGTCTCTCTCTCTGTCTCTCTCTCTGTCTCATAAATAAATAAAATCTTTAAAAAAAAAAAAAAGACTATGGGGCAGTTTCAAGTAGAATTCAAACACAATAGGGCAAATTTACAAACCTCTTTATGGGCACTAAAATCCTAATAAAAGTAAAATGGATTTAACAACCAACAAACAAATAACACATGATTAACCTCGTCTAGACCGTCAGAGCTAGTGTTTCTCCACCTGGGCACTAGTGACATTTGAAGCCAGATAATTCTTTGTTGGGGGTGTGCCCTCTGCATTAAACGATGTTGGCCACCACCCTGGCCTCTAGGGCTAGATTCCAATAGCACTTCCCTCCCAGTGTGACAACCAAAAACATCTCCAGACATTGCAAATGTCCCCTGGGGCTGGCGGTACAGAACTGCCCCCAATTGAGAACCACTGGTGTGGCCAGAGCATTACGTGTCACGTGCTGCAATGACCACTGCTGTTATTTAGACGATGATGGTCGAGCCACAGCAAAACCATATACATTTGAACGAAAGCCAACGTGGGAGCACAAGGTCAAGAATGTTCACAGAGAGGACTGAAGGAGGAGCGCACTGGTCCTGGAAGCACTCTGCTGAAGTCCCCTCTGGGCTCCATGTAGAAATGGGCTTGTGGAGCCGAGCCTGTACACAAGACTGCAGGGGGCAGATTTGGCCTTCAGTACAAAACCCGCTTTCCAGGGGCTTTGCATGCAAATTGCTGCTGCTGTGTGCTAATTATAAATGATTATGAATTATTCTTCATCGCTCAAGAAAGTAGGTCTCAGCCACAGCCTCTATTGCTCCAAATGTGATTTGAGATGAAGGAGCCTAGCTTTTCAGGGGCGTTTTAACGAAGGACATCCATTTCCTTACGCATAACAGCTGTCAACAGAGACAGTCGAGGAGTGGGGCTGTCTCAAAGGTGGGGTGTGGAGAGGTATGGAAGCGCTGCCTTCCTGTGGATCGCTGGCCTGGGCAGCCAAGGGGGAGTCTGAAGCTCCAGGAGAGATGAGCCAAGGGGACTCTCCTGATTCCCACTGATTCGTGTTCCCCGTCCTAACACAGCCTTCAACGCACGTGACCAGAGGACAGGAGTAGAGGTCTCAGAGGAGCCAGGGATTCCCACCCCTGGCCTGTTTTCCAGCGTTATGAAATCCACAGAGCTGGTCAAATGGATAACTTGAGGTTTAGCTTCGTGAGGCCCCGGGTTTGCAGCTAGGCCTAGCTCCGGCTGTGCTGTGTAGACGGCTGGAGCATCCCCTTCCTTCTGCGGAGCCCTGTGCCCCTGAACTGCCAGGGCCAACTGCTCCGGGCTAGGCCCCCGCCCTCCCACCCTCCCCTGGGCACACAGCCTGGGGCAGGTGCTGCTCAGCAGACACGCGGGCCCTTTGGGGCCCCTGCTGGGGGAGTGCGTGCACAGCTGCATTTCACCTTCACTCCAGGGACCGCCCACATGGACCAGAAATCAGCCTCTGATCAGATGAAGCCACTATCAGTGAGTCCTCAGGAAAGGCCACGGAGCAGAGTGGAAAGGGCACTGGAGCCGGGAAGGCCAGAGCTGACCCCTGAGGCCATTTGTGAAGGTCCTCCAGCACGCAGGGCTAACATGCACAGACCCTGGCCTCCTGGGTCTGGGTTCAAGTCCTGCCACAGCCGGTGTCTGACATTGGGCAGGTTCCCTCTCCCCCCCACACCTCAGATTCTATTAGACCCTACCCCACAGGACCCTTGCCCAGAGTAGGTTTTCACACAAAAAGCTCTAGAACATTCCCTGGTCCTCGGGAAGCACAGTACAAATGTAGGCTCCAGCAAGTCACTCCAAGTTCTCTGAGCCTCAGTCTCCCGTTGTGTAAGAGAACAACAACAGTGCCTTCCAAAGATGGAAAATCAAACAAGAAAACACATCTGATGTGTCCAGTCCAACACCTGGCTGGTGTCCCATAATTGGCAGGAGTCATATTGTTTTTAAAGATTTTATTTATTTTTTCATGAGAGACACAGAGAGACAGAGAGGCAGAGACACAGGCAGAAGGAGAAGCAGGCTCCCTGCAGGGAACCCGACGGGGGATTCGATGCCAGGACTCCAGGATCACACCCTGAGCCGAAGGCAGATGCTCAACCACTGAGCCCCGCAGGCGTCCAGTCAGGAGTCCTTTCTATGTGACTGACAAAACCATGTCCTGGGTTCAGATTCCTCCATCTTCTGGTTGTGCTGTTCCCTCTTGTTTTTCTGTACTGGAGCAGCTGAAGGATGCTTTCGGCTCATAATTACCCTTACAATAAAAGGGTCTGTGCCACAGGACGTCTGTCTGGCAGGTCGGTAGGTTCAGTGAGCCTGGGATTGTTGCCACTTCCCACATCTTCTTGGCATTTACCTATCCGGTGACAATTTCCGTGGACAGCAGCTATGGCCACTGAGCAGGTAATTAGAGAATGGCTCCGCTTTCCTCTTCAGCTCTGCGAATGTCGCAGCTGATTTCCCACCCCTGAGCACAGTGTGTTATCAGGACGCAATCAAGCCCATTGCTGGGGTGGACATCAATCCAGAGAGGCTCCCAGTGACTCCCTGCAGGGGCCTGGCTCTGCCCCTCCCTTGCTAGCAGACCCTGGGCCAGGGCTTAGCCTCACTGGGGTTCGGGTTAGGTGAAGAAGCACCCTAATGTGAGATCACCGACACTGTGTTAAGACTTTGAGGAGCCAAACAGAGCACAGGGCATGGCCCCTCTGGCGTCATGCAGAGGAGGGTGAACTGGCCTGGAATTCAAGGGATGTGGGTTCTCGCCCAGGCTGTGTGACCTCAGACAAGCCACCCCACCTGCCCGGGACTTGTATTGCACGTCTGTAAAATAGGCATTACACACATGAATCAGTTGTTTGTGTTCCTGGCTATTTATACTCCGCCTGCTTCCAAAAAGGATTTGAGACAGCTTGTAATCAGATGCTGTGAAAATAGACGCGGAAAATCAAAGACCATGAGGAAGGAGGAGGAAGAGGCAAATATACCAGCCTCATGGACCGACATAGTTTCTGTGGTTAATCTGACCCTTCTTGCCTTGGATCCCAGGAAGCTCAGGGCTAAATTTATTATTCCAGAGTTACACAATCCAGACAATTACCTGTTCAAAGACAATCCACTCTTACCACTTGTTTAAGAGAGACAACCTTTTCCCCAGAATTAAATTCTGAAACACATGGACAAAGATACCAAACCTCAAAAACTGCTCTAAAAATATAAGTCTTTACATTGATTCACTCAATGACTACTTACTGAGCAAGATGCCAGGTGTTGAGAATGGTGGGGATACAGACTGAACAAAGCTAACAAAGTAGCTGCCCTCGTAAAGTATATTTTGGTGAAGGAAAACACACAATATATAATAAACAACACAGTAAATAAACAAGAAAAGATGAGATAATAAGTACAGCCCTGAAAATGACAGGGTTGGGGGCAGAGAGGGGTGACGCTACCTTGGAAGGTCAAGAAAGCATCTTTGCAAAGTAGCATTTGAGCAGAGAGCAGAATGGCAAGAAAATAGAAGCCTTGGCAACATTTGAGGTGAGACAATATTCCAAGCAGAGGGAACGGCAAGTGCAAATGCCCTGGGGAGGGAGACCTTGGCATTTTGGAGGAAAGACAAGAAAAGTGGCAAAGCATTAGATGAGAAATAGAGGAATATGAGGTCGAGATGAAAAATCAGTTTATGGAGGATGGAGATTCTCATTCTAAACAGCATTAGAATAACCTGAGAAACTCTTCAAATCATACCATGCTCTGGTCCCATCCCTAGAGATTCTGATGGAATTGGTCTAGAGTGGGGCTCAGGCCAGTTTGTTTCAAAAGGTCTCCAAGTGATTCTACAGAGCACTGGGGTCAGAAACGTTGGCAGAGGCATTCGTAGACCATCGTAAGAAGTCTACTCAATGTGTTAGGAATCCACAGGGGGATTTTAAGTCTTCTCCGCTGCTGGGTGAAGTGTGGATCTAAATAGAACAAGGGTGGAAGGAGGAAGCAGGGTATGCCCAGGGATCCTAGGGTATGCAGGGCCCTAGGCAAGTATTTTTTCAGGGCCTCTGTCTATATAAATAATTTGAGTCATCCAAAATCTATGAGTCAGCACCATTCAAGTGGCCAAAACTCACAGATTCCCATGAAAGAAATACCTTTCTGACCATTGTGAGTGATCTATTTGCCAGACTGCCCTTCTGGAACTACAGCCAGGCCACGGGCCCCAGGATGACCCCATAGGTATGAATCCTGGAGCTCCTCAGGGCAACTGGTCTACCCAATGAGTGCAAGGTTCAGGGAGAGGTTTATGACAGGGTCACAGAGGAGGAGAGAGATGGGCACCCATCAGGACTCAGGGTACCCCATGGCACTGCTGGCCTCAGATGGTTCCAGGCACTAGAAGGGGGGCTTAGACTTACAAAATTCAAGAAAATGACTCCAAAGCACAGGACCACTGAGGCCCAGGGCCCAGAACAGGTCTAAGGATGGCCTTGGGAGGGACCATAGGTTGTGGATAAGAAGTGATAGCCGTCTATGCAGAGGTAGTGGCAGAGCATGGAGAAAAGTGGATTGATCCAGGGGTCTTGGAGACAGAGCTATTCTTATGAGCAGAATTTATGATCGTGGTAGCCATCAGGACTGTTGGCAAATATTGAGTTGTCTTGTTTAAGGGCACATGGTGCGATCCCACTCCATGGGTAGGCGGCTACGTTGAACAGGCATTCCCCTACCCCACAGGGAGTGTGTCACACAAGTGGAAGATCAGCTGTGCTGTGGGAAGCCTCTGAGATGGGAGGCCGAGGAGGTAGCTGTTACAGCAGCACAACCAAGCTCATCCTGACCAATACAGGGACTCGTGGCTGGCCTAATACAGGGTTTCACCCACAGCTTTGTCACGACCTTGGCCCACGGGGTGGGGGCCTCCCACACCTGATCCACTTGGCAGGACCCCAGCCCTAGTAGATGGTCATGTTCTGGGCCTTTAGTGGTCCCCAGAAGGAAAACAGGAGGTAGGGCACGAGTGCGTGGCCCTCACCCTGCAGGCCGGCCAGCCTGGGCGCCCGCGCCCCCACCCCGGCTGCAGGCTCATTAGATGAAAGTGCTATCACCTGTCAGACAAACTGCTAGAACTGTGATAAATTAATGA
This sequence comes from Vulpes vulpes, assembly GCF_048418805.1. NCBI lineage: Eukaryota > Metazoa > Chordata > Mammalia > Carnivora > Canidae > Vulpes > Vulpes vulpes. Next base: position 140,596,123 of record NC_132781.1, read on the forward strand.
TCAAATGGTACAGTCGGCGCAGCTACTGTACTGCCTCGGCTAGTTACAAGCTGGCCGGGCCCTTAAAAAATGCAGCCGGCATTAAAAAAAAATCAGGCGTTCAAGAAAAATGTCACCCGGCTTTTCAAAAAGGATCTGTTTTAAAATGACCACAGACGGCTCGGTTTCAGAGTCTTTATTTGATTCCTGTTCTTTGTATTTTGTTTTATTGCTCGCAAGGAAGGCAGGGGGGCCGGGGAGTGGGGAGAGGGCAGAGGCAGGTTGGAATTTCTGATGGCTTTTAACCAGCCTCCTGCCCTCCTGAGCCCCTGGCAGGGAATCCAGCCCTGCTTGACGAACTCTGGAAGATTCTTCCCCAGGCCTCGCTGGATGGAGTGTCTGAGCAGTAATGACATTACAAACATAATAGTTACTTTTCTTTTCTTTCTTTTTTTTTTTTTTTTTTTTTGTACTAAGATCTTTATTTTCTTATTTCATTTACTCGTGGCGATAGCTCGACAGGATGGTTGGCAACATCCAGAAGAGAAAACTGACACTCAGGGTTACCTTGGTTAACAATCTTTGAGAGCTAACACGTCTACGTGCTCCTTCTCACAACGGGCCTGCCATCGCCCTGACTGGATACTAATATGAGCTCTGTGTTAGAGGCCAGGAAAGGGCCGGGGGATCAGAGAGGGTAAGCCGCCGGTCCCCAGTCACACAGCAAATTAGTGGTTGTTTCTGGATCTGGGGACCCTGGAATCTCATCTCTGAGATGGTCCCCTGGCCTCTGGGGGCAATTTCCAAAAAGAAGCAGGAAAAAGACTTCTCTTGACTTAAAAGCCCAGACCCGGATCTGGACTCCCAATCGTGGTGGATACTCGTTACATAAATGCATGGGCTTCCTCTGTGAGTGTCAGCCCCGCCTGGCCCCTCCACCTATGGTTTTATGAGCTTAATTTATTCTTTTTAATATAAAATCTCATTACCTGAACATGATACCACCACTTCCACTTTATCTTTGATATAAGAACAGAGAGAAACCTAAATCAAACCTTTAAATAAAGTCTATAATCATGCCGCACTTCCTCTTGCTTTTCAAATTTCTAAACAAAATTAAGTCGAAATACCTTGAGGAGAGTGGCGGGGAAGGGAAGGGGAGCTGGAAGGAGAAGACCCCTCCACGTGACTCTCGTGGGCTGCCACGGGGGATGGGATTACTCAGAGAAGCATGCTTGATGCTCGGCTCCTGCTACTTGGCTCCCTGACCCCGGTTCGGAGAGGGAATCAAATGAAGTCCGCCCAAGCCTATGGGTGCCTGGGATTGATCTCAAAAAGCCATTTGCCTCTCCTTGATGTATTTTTCAAGGCATTTCCTATCTAGTGTTAATTTTCATAAAAGGGAAATTGATGATCAGTTTAAAGAAACACAGTCAAGGGTTTTTATTCCCCAGGAACTGGGGTGGGCAAGTCGAGGCCAAGGGGGTGGTAGGGATGGGGGTCTTGGCAGCTGAGGGTGACAGGGGTTCCTGGGAGAAGGAGCTCCTTCCCGGTCTCAGAAGGCATGGGTTTGGGGATGGCTGGGTGGTTCAGTGGTTGAGCATCTGCCTTTGGCTCAGGGCATGATCCCGGGGTCCTGGGATGGAGTCCCGCATTGGGCTCCCCACAGGGAGCCTGCTTCTCCCTCTGCCTGTGCCTCTGCCTCTCTCTGTGTCTCTCACGAATAAATAAATAAAATATTAAAAGAAAGGAAAGAAAGAAAGAAAGAAAGAAAGAAAGAAAGAAAGAAAGAAGAAAGAAAGAAAGAAAGAAAGAAAGAAAGAAAGAAAGAAAGAAAGGAAGGAAGGAAGGAAGGAAGGAGGAAGGAAGGAAGGAAGGAAGGAAGGAAGGAAGGAAGGAAGGAAGGAAGAAAGAAAGAAAGAAAGAAAGAAAGAAAGAAAGAAAGAAAGAAAGAAAAAAAGAAAGAAAGAAAAGGAGACATGGGTTTGGGCCAAGGGCTTGCCTGAGTACCAGGACACACACACACACACACACACACACACACACACACACACAGAAGTTCAGCTCTGCTGCTTGCCTATCAGATAACCCTGGCAAGGCATGTCAGTGCTCAGGGCCTGCCTCAGTTTCTCTACCTGAGAAATGGGGTGAACACTTCTCACTTCACAGAGCCGTGCACATATATTAAAATAACATATAGAAAATTGCCCCCACACTGCCTAAGTCATAACTTGTTAAATCTGAGCAGGAAGAGCCAGGTCCCTTCTGTCCTTTCTTCGGTTCATCACTTATCTTGAGATGTAGCTGAATGTCCCCTCTTCCAGGAAGCCACCCTTGATTGTTGATAATGGAGCTGAAATATTCATTTCACTTTCTTTAAGACTTTAGGGAAGTAGCACACATCATTGCAGCATGAAGGGAACAAGCAGACACTGGTGTCAGCCAGCCTGGGTCCCAATTCCAGTTCTTCATGTCCTCATTTGTGACCTTGAGACATTTATTTAACTTCTGGTACTTTGGTTCTTTTTCTACAAAATAATTTTTTTTTTTTTTTTTTTTTTTTTTTACAGAATCCTGCTTTGTAATCGTTGCTCAGATTAAATGAGTTAGTAGATGTTGAATAGCTCAAAAAAGTGCCTGGTACATAACAAATCTCAGTAAAGGTTAACTAATAATATTATCGATATTGATACTATTTCTCAAAGCAGCTCAGAGGCCCATGGCTCTGTGTGCGTGTGCTTGTACATGTGCGCACATGTGTGTTAGTCTTATGTGGATGACTTTCACACTGAAGTATACTATATAACCGGAAATATGAACATATCAGAAAGGCACAGCTCAAAGAATTCACACAAAGCAAACACCCCTTGCAACTAGCTTCCAGGTCTAGACCCCGAACACCACCAGCCCCTGGAAAGACCTCTCTGTGCTCTCATTCAGGAGGGCATAGCTAGAAGAGATGAAATGCTGGAAGATGCCAGTGGGAAGGTGGATGTCACAACAAATACTTGAGCTCTTGGGGTAGACAGATGAGACCCAAGTGGGGCAGTAATGACAGCCTCCCTGATAGTCGACCAGGAACAGACCCTACAGGTCTAGGCTCTGTCTCCAACTGGTTGTGAAGCTAATCCCTTCCTCTCCCCAAGCCTCGATTATCCATATGACACAAAGAGTTAGTTGTGGGGCACCTCGGTGGCTCAGTGGTTGAGTGTCTGCCTTTGGCCCAGAGTGTGATCCCAAGGTCCTGGGATCGAGTCCCACATAGGGCTCCCCGCAGGGAGCCTGCTTCTTGCTCTGCCTGTGCCTCTGCCTCTCTCTGTGTGTCTCTTATGAATAAATAAATAAAATCTTAAAAAACAAAAGAAAAAGTGAGCTGAGATAGCTAGAGATAACTCCTTATTGGTGTAAGGGTGTATTTCATCACCCATTTACTTAAATATCTGAGCACCTACTATGTGCCAGGCACTGTTCTGAGCACTCAATATACAGCCACAAATAAAACCAGCACCCATCCCCGTCCACCCATATTCCACATTCTAGCAGGACGAAAGGAACAATAGATATCGGACAGGATGAGTACTCGATTTCATTTAATTCTATGATTCAAGGCAAGTGCCCTGGCTAGAGGACAAACAGCCACAACTGTCTTTCCTCCCCAGTCCCCCTTGGTCTGTGTCATGCCAGGCCACAAGTGTCTTCAAAACTGATTTTCCTGAACCCTGTTTCCCGGAGGGTGAGCGTCAGAGTCTCTCCCTCAGGGGATGAAGGTGCTGGGAGAGATTTTCCCATCTACATCATTTTTTCCAATTTGTCCAAATGGGGACAAAATATTTCAGACACACAAAAGGGAAAGTAATAGAAATGAACAACCCCGGCTTATGAGATAGAGTCGAAGCTCTTTCTATCCCTCCGTGATTGCATGGAGGTAAGATTTCTCCTGGTAAGAAGCCCTGCCCCACCCCCTGTGCTCTGTGGATTTGAAGGAACCAGTTCCCATACCCCCACACATCTGCTATTTTCCTGAAAATGAGCACTTTGCCTTAGGGGTCCCCGGCTTTCTGCCCAGAGAAAGATCTCATCAAATGCACAGAGGCCTTGGAGAATGTTCTCTCTGCAGGATGAAAATCCCACTGCTACCTCTCCCGTGGTTAGGAGGTGGGGAAAACAGGCTGGGCCGGGTGATGGGAGCCCCTGCTCTGATCCAGTCTGTGTGGAAGAGGGGACAAGAGGCTGGCGGGTGCAGGGAGACTGGAACAATGCTGACCCCAAACATCAGGGAGGAGCCAGCTGGACAAGTGATCCTGGAATAGCAGGTGCAGAGGTAATATTCCAAATATTTAGTGATTCTATCATGCAGGCCCCAACAGGCTTTTGGGAGCACACGCTGGGTGGCCCAGGCTGGGTCAGATGTCCTACCTGCTTTGCTCAAATTGTGGGAAATCAGGGATCCTAAAGAGGCCCAAAGGGAGGGAAGTTACTCAAGATCTTGATATAGCAACTATACGCCACCTGGTTGGATCTATTTTAATGTTTTGACAACCTGTGCCACCCGGCCTAGCATGGCAGAGAGGAGCCCGGATTGCAAAGAGTTAACAATGACCTTGGAGAAAGAACTTTAACGTAGAGCACTTGAGTACAGAAGCTTCTGTTCCATCCCGGGTTGGGAGGGTCCAGCTTTATTCGGAGCACAGAAGAAGGGGGTTTTCTGACACCAGTGGCCATTTCAGTTGTCCCATGAGCACTGGTCATAAGAGGCTGCCCGTTGGCTACCTGCAATCCACAGACTGATTTGTTCAAAACAGAGCATTTTCATAGAAGACTGTCATGTGTTGCCAACATTGCCAAGTCGGGAAAGCTCACATAAAAATCTGACTTCCGGGGGTACCTGGGTGGTGCAATCATTTGAGCATTTGACTCTTGCTTTCAGCTCAGGTCATGATCTCAGGGTCATGAGATCGAGCCCCGTGTCCAGCTCCACACTCAGCACAGAGTCTGCTCGAGACTCTCTTTCCCGTTCCTCTTCCCCTTCTCCCACCTCAAAAATTAAAATAAAATAGAATAAAATCTGAGCTTCCAGAGCTCTCTGAGTCTCTCTAAGAAAACCAGAAGATGGGGCAGCTAGAGGCCCAGCACCAGCCTGCGGGGTGCCTGGAGCAGCAGTGTGACGGCTACCCCCTCACCCCCCAAATCATATGTGTCCCCCACCCCAGATGACACGTGCCCTCCGGTCACCCAAGTTCCTCTGCAGCTTGCTTTGCTGGTGTGCGTTTCCTGCCTGGCCTGGAGTCTGTCACCTCTGAGAAGAGCAAAAGATGTGAAGCCAGAAGATCTGGGTTAATGTCTTCATCCTGCCCTTCTCAAGCTCTTACAACCTCTTGGAAACTCCATTATCCCATCTGTAAAATACAGGTCATGATAATTTCTTTTTCAAGGTGGTTGCAAGGATCAGATAATATTGTACAAATCACCAAAAGGCAGAACCACATGGGGATAAAGAGCAGAAGCCTCAGAATCAGACCACATTTAAATCCTGTATCTGTCCCCGCCCGGCTGCATGACCTTGAGTATATCCTTTAACCTCCCTGTGCCTCTTTTTTCTCATCTGTAAAATGGGTATAATTAAAGGGCCATCCTGATCTGTTGATTAACACACAAAGTGCTTAGTGTGGGGGCCACACCCTATATGCTCGATAAATGTGCATTATCATTATTATTATTATTACGATTACTGTTACTATTTCATGACCTGCTCTTTTTGTGCAAGCTCAAACTTAACACCCCTGATCAGGGCAGGACATGAATCTGCAGAATATCACAAGAGCAAATTCTTTCTTTATACCCAGAATATTCTCTCAAGGGAGGGTCAATCTGAAGTTGGAAAATTATTCTTTAAAATAATGTTGATGTCAGTGAAAGAAAAGCCAGTCAATGGTGATTACCATGTTCAGCGAGACTCTCTCGGGTTACTTTTTTCTACAATTCCCTCAAATGCTTCAGGAATCTGAAAACCTGCAGGGGCAATCGCTCTCCACACGTCCTTTAAACATCTTACGACATCCCTCTGCTGTAAACGGACCGTGGGCACCCTCAAAAGGACTAACCATGAAGCGTGAGCATCTTCAGCTGCGCTGGGAAGCTGCTTGGACGGTGCACAGAACTACCCTATTATCTCCAAGCAGTAACATGAGCATGTCCCCCACATTCTGCTGCAAAGGTGGGCTCTGGCTCCTGCCCAGAAGCAAAGTGGAAAGAAGCCCTCTTAAGGGCCACCTCAGATAGGAATGAAACGAACAGGATGACAAATGCGGGCCGGGGAGCCTAAGGACCGGAACCCATCAAATGCTTCCCTCGGTGATGAGAATCCCTTGCCCCAGAGTAACATGCCCTTTCCGTCCCCAGGGCCCCTGTGCCCAGCAGGCTGGGCCCACGGTGGGAGCTTTAGAAGCCTATCTAGTGGCCGCCTCCCCTCCTTGCTGAGCACTTACAGCAAAACACACCGGCCCCAGCAGCACGAGCAGTACCGTTTGCCCTGGGAGAGAAAAGCAGAGATCTCAAACAGCTCTAGGAAATCCAAACAGGGAATATTTAAAATACCAAAGGAACAGGAAACGGGGTCCAAGGCATCTCTTTAATTTGCGTCCTTTACTACGGAGCAGGAAGAGTTTTCTGAGCCCTCTGGGCCGAGGGGCCGAGGAAGCAGGGAGGTGCAGGAAGGTGCAAAGGGGGGGCCTGGGGTTGCTGGCAGGAAGCAGGATCGGGGAGGTGGTGAAGTGCCGGAGCTCAGCAAGGTCCTCTCCCACTGGAACCCAAGGCGCTTAGGGCACCCATCACAGGTCCACGCGCTCGCACTGGACACCTTGTGAAAAATGCAGATTCCGATTCTGCAAGTCTGGGCTGGTGCCCAGGTTGCTGGGTTTCCAGGCAGCTCGGGGGGCTGGTGCTGCCGGCCCGGAGCCTCAGGCTTGTGTCGAAGCTGCGGTTAGAGCTGTTACTTAGATCGTGCCCGTGTCTCCAGGCCTTGGGGCGTCTGATGGAGATCATCAGGGGGCTGCCAGGCTTCGTGACTTCCCTTTGTCTTCAGAAACAAGTTCAAACTTCTTCCCAAGCCTTCGGGAGTCCACAACATCCAGCCTAGACCCCTCCCTGGCTTACCACCCCCAGACCCATGCCCTGTCCACCTCAGCCCTGCTGTCCAGACACAACCACCCGAACTGTTTGCAGTGTCTGTACACCTCTGTGCTCTGTTGCTTCTGGGCCTTTTCACACGCTTCCCACCTCTCTGTGTAGTGAACTCTGCTTTCAGATTTCAATTCGAATGACTCTTATTCCAGGAAGCCTTCCCCGATTGGGAAGGTTGATTTCACATGTCAATTCGGCCGGGTTATGAGGTGCCCGCTTATTCGGCCAAACATTATTCTGGGTGTGTTTGTGAGGATGTTTCTGGATGAGATTGACATTTGAGTTGGTAGGTTGAGTCAAGCAGATTGTCCTCCCCAATGTGGATGGGCTTTGTCTAATGCATGAAGGCCTGAAGAGAACAAAAAGGCTGGCACTCTTCAAGAAAGGAAGAACTCCCTCCTGACTGGTTATCGTTTGTGGTGGGGTGTTGTTGTTGTTGTTGTTTTTCCTGCCTCTGAACTTGAACTGAAATGTCAGTTCTTCATGGGTCTCCACCCTCTCGGCTTTCAAGGTAGAAGTAGAGCACAGGCGATCCTGGGTTCTAGCTTGCCAGCTACAGCTGTTGGAGATTGTCAGCCCCCGTAACCATGTACGCCAATTCCATATAGATAGATAGATAGATAGATAGATAGATAGATAGATGCATGCCTTATAGATGTACGAATACATCCTTATATACGTATGTGTATTGATTTTTTTTAATTTAGGATTTCATTTATTTATTTGACACACGGGGGGGGGGGGGGGGTGAGAGAGCACAAGCAGGGGAATGGGCAGAGGGAGAGGGAGAAGCAAACTCCCTGCTTAGCAGGGAGCCCCTGATGCGGGGCTCGATCCCAGGACCCTGAGATCACCACCTAGGCCGAATGCAGATGCTTAACCGAGCCACCCAGGTGCCCTAAAATATTTTTGTTGTTGTTGAAGTATAGTTGACATACAATGTCAAATGAACAACTTTGGGGTTGGAGCACCAAACTCCTGGGCAGTTGAAAACTTGTATATAGCTTTTGACTTCCCCCCAAATTTAACTACTGACAGCCTCCTGTTGACCAGAAACCTTACCAATATCATAGTCAGTACATGCATATTTTGCATGTTATATGCATTCTATGCAGTATTCTTGCAATAGAGTAAGCTAGAGAAAAAAAAATGTGTTATTAAGAAAATTGTAAGGGGAACGCCTGGGTGGCTCAGTGATTGAGCATCTGCCTTCGGCCCAGGGTGTGGTCCTGGAGTCCCAGGATCGAGTCCCACATCAGGCTCCCTGCATGGAGCCTGCTTCTCCTTCTGCCTATATCTCTGACTCTCTGTGTCTCTCATGAATAAATACATAAAATCTTTTTAAAAAAACTGTAAGGAAGAGAAAATGCATTTCCAGTCCTGTACAGTACAGAAAAGAATCTGCATGTAAGCCTATGCTGTCCAAGAGTCAACTGTAATAAATACATATGAAAAACCATATGTGTGTGTACAAATATATATCCCAATGGTTCTGTATCTCTGGAGAAACCTGACTAATGCACTGATCTATCTGGAAATTTCTCATTTCTGTTTTTCTTGTATTTTCAACTTATACCAGGGATTTCACCTTATACCAGTAAAAATACCTTAGCTTTGTTTTAAAGCTGCATATCCCATACAATAGCCACCAGCCGTGTGTGGTGGCAGGGCACTTGAAATAAGGAAGTAGGAATTGAGGTAAAAAAAGCTCTGACTGTAAAATACACATGGGAATTTGAAAACTGAATATGAAAAAAGATTGTGAAAAACCTTACTAGTAATTTATTGTATTGATTACCTGTTGAAATCATAATAATTTGGATATATCAGGTTATATTAAATATATTATTAAAATTAATTTTACCTGTTTCTTTTTCCCCCCCTTCTAATGTAATTACTAGAAAATATAAAGTTACGTGTATGTCTTATGTTTATACTTTTGTTAGGCAGTGCTGCTCCAGAGCAGGACACAGTGTGAAAAATCCAAATCCAACAGTGTGGAAAATGTTGGAAGTTACCAGAGACTTCCAAGCTCCAGAAGTTGAATTCCCTCAAGATGGTTTCATAATAAAACGTATTATGGTAGGCCATAGTAGGGAGAGGCTGGTAGGCCAAATCCAGCCTGACACCTGCTTTTGTAAATAAAGTTTTATTGGAACAGAGCCACGCTGATCCATTCACATATTATCTAATGCTGCCTTCACGCTACAACAGCAGAGATGAGTAGTTGTAGAAACCATCTGGCCCTCACAGCTTAAAATATTTACCATCTGGTCCTTTATGAACAAGTTTGCCAACCCCTGGTATAAGGCAGAAAGTTGAGGCCGCCGGTCTGGGGGGCAGAGGACAGTGATAGGGTGCTGACTCCACTGCTCATTATCTGGTGACTCTGGGCCTGTTACAGGGGACCTCGGAGCCTCAGTATAGCAGTCTGTAAAATGGGAATCATTATAATAAGCTACATTGTGGGTTGATATGAGGATCGAGGGAGCTGACGCATCCCAACTGGCTGGCACCTAAACGATAATAATCCTTGACTGTATGTCTTTGTTTGTTGGCTCTGCTGACTTTGGGGCCCCACTCTGTGTCTTCATGGCCCCTTGCAGGGCTCACTAACTCCCCATAAAATATTTGTCTTCTCCCCTGGCTCTTTCTGCACCTGGACTGTGAGTTCCTTAAGGGCAGAAGAGCCTGTGTCTTCTTGCCCCTTGCATCCCTGACACTCGGACGCAGGGGGTGCTTGCTGGTTTCCTTTGACCCATGCTCCCCATTCCTCTTGCTCCATGGACAGCTGACAGGGGCCTTCTCCGAGGACCCTGGGTGAGAATGTGGCATCATGAGGGCTTCCTCCACACTGACATCCCCTGAGTGGCCTCTCCACTCGGGTCTGGGGGCTCCAGGCCCTTGGGGAGTGGAACAGGCTGCCTTTCCCCCAGTGCTGTGCCAGCCCTGTCGTGTCAAATGCCCCCCCAGCTGCTTACGGGGTGCCTCTGAGTCATCAAGGGACTGAGCAGGCCTCCAGATGTGACGGAAGCCTATTTTTATTCCCTATTGATCTCTCTTGACCAGAAACCATCATTACTCTGGTGTAAAATGGCAGCTCCCAAAGGCAAGAGCCTCTTGGCCTCTCTGGCCGATGGGTGCCCAGCAAATTGCTCCAAGCCACCGGGCAGGGAACCAAAATAACTTCGCGAGACAGCCGTCCAGGCCCGGCCCTGCCGGGGCTCTCAGAAAAGCGCTAACTTTGACCCTTTCTAACATTATCCACAGCTTTTCTGGTCGCGTCTTTTTGGAAACAAAGATGAAGCTCGCCGCTAATTGGTCTGTGTCTGCAGTTCTCGGCTCCGCCTGGCAGCTGGACAGAGGTGAGGGGCCTTCGCCAAGGTCAAGTCCGGGAGATGCTCATTCTCCTGGAGCCGCAGGTGGCCCAGGCTCCTGGACTCGCAAGGGATTAACAGGGGCCTCCGTACACTGAAGGGCATCGGGCACCAAGGAAGAGGGTGAGGTTCTGTCCCCCCCACCCCAAGCCAGAGCCCTCTAGCCAAGGGTCACCCCCACCCCCACCCCATCCCCCACTTTCCAACAGCCCAGGAATCAGTCCCTGCTCTTCTGGGTGGACAGATGGACAAGACCACTTCTTATGTACCCAGAAGTGCCCTGGGGCATGAGAGCCAGCAGGAGAGATACACAAACACCCCAAATCATCACGCAGCAATGGCTCATGCAGCATGAACCCAGTCCCGTGGTTGCTAGCTGGTGGTCTGACGACCCACTGTCTGGGGTGGGGGCATAGCCCTGATGGCAGAATGTGCCCATGAGTCTCATGGCATAAATATGTCCACCATGGCCCCTCTCAAGGCACCAGGGTGGCTGAAGACCAAAGTGGGGGAAGACGGGTCAGACCGGGTCCCACAAGCCCTGACCCGCCAGCTCCAGCTCCCCACTGGCTCCGGCTCTGCTCTTGGCTGCTCTGTGGCCTCAGCCAACGTACTTACCTCTCTGTGTCTCAGGGTCCTCAAGTGTAGAACGAGGGTAGTAAGGGCGTCTACGTGTAAGGCTGTTGTGAGATTTAAACGATAAATGCCTGGAGAACACTTAGCGCTGGGCCCGGCGTACAGTCAACACTCAGTTATTATGAACCTCGTCACTGCGTCGGCACTTCTGTGTTCACATGTGAATGTGAACAGCTCACCCTTGAACAACGCGGGTCTAAACTGCACGGGTCTGTTTATATGCTGATTTTTTTTTTTTTTTTTAAATACAGGACAGAGCTGTAAATGTGTTTTCTTTTCCTTATGACTTTCTTAATAATGTTTTCTTTTCTGTAGCTTGCTTTATTGTAAGAATACGGTATAGAATACATGTAACATACAGAACATGTGTCAACTGACTATTTAGTTACTGGTCAGTGAGAGGTTATTAGTAGTAGTTAAGTGCTGGGTGGCTCAGTGGGATAAGCGTCTGCCTTCAGCTCAGGTCATGATCCCGGGGTCCTGGGGTCAGCCCCACATCGGGCTCCCTGCTCAGCGGGGAACCTGCTTCTCCCTCTCCCTCTGCCACTCCCTCTGCTTGTGCTCTCTTTCTCTCAAATAAATAAATAAATAAATAAATAAATAAAATCGTTAAAAAGAAAAAAATTCTGGGAAAGTCAAAAGTTATATGTGGATTTTCGGCTGTTGGGGGTGTTGGCACCCTCACCACGCCCCGTGCTGTTCAAGGGTCAACTCTACAGGCTCTCTCTTAGAGATGGGCACAGGATAGTGAGTCACAAACTTGTGAAAGGTCAGACAAGGAGAGAGAAGCGTCGGGCAGAGGAGTCCTGGAAGGCTTCCTGGAGGAAGCAGGGTCTGGATCTGGGGGAGAGAAGAGGAAAAGGGGTGAGTGGAAGTTTGAGGGCCAGGACACAGAGAGAGGGCCATGTGAAGGCACAGAGGTGGGGGTGGGCGTCAAGGGGAATGAGAATTTAGAGCAGAGAGCAGGCCGGAACCCACCATCAGTACGGGCTTGCCAGGACCTGGGGCCTGTGCCAATAACCAGGGCTCTCCATCAGGGGCCCCCGCTAGCCAGGGCCAGGGCAGGAGCCTGGGCTGGGGGAGTCTAGAGCAGGGTGCCTGGACACCCCCGGACCTGGGGTTTCTCGGGCAGGCAGTGATCTGGACCATTGGCCGGAGCAGCAGGTACCGTACCCCCAGCCGCCCAGAGCTTCTAGAAGTCCCTCCTCCCTGCCTGCCGCCCCAGCCCAGCTCGGCAGCCCCGACTCGGGTAATTTCCAACGATAATTATTTAGTGTGCACAAAGGCCTGGCTTGTTTTCTCGTCCGGGTGGGGGCCTGGGCAGCTCTGTTTGGGCCGGGAATTGTTGTAGGGCCTCTGTTTAGCCAGCTCTGTCTCCTCTTTGTTAACATTCCTCACTAACTGTGGCTCCTCTGGGGCTGGAGAAGAGGGAGAAAAGGCGGGACCCGTGTCCGCTCACTTCTGTGACCTCGCTCCCAGCATCCCGAACCCCTGGGAAACTCCGGCCCTGCTCCCCTCCCACCACCCCCTCTGGGGACAGGAACACCGGGCCGGCAACTGACGGGGCCCAGAAATAACTCCACTCACCTGGCAGGTGCAAGCCCCCCATCTCTGGCAATTGCTTTAAACACGGGGGCCTTTCCCGTTACCCACTGTGGGCCGAAAACAGTCATTAGGTGTCACTTTCTATGGCAGTCTCCTCTCTCTTTGGGGGCAGAGCAGATAATTACACACCTGGCCCTTTGCTACCTTGCACAGCCCCCAGGACAAATGCTACCTAGGTCTCCTCGGTACTCGGAGCCCATTCCCACCCAGCACTTACACGGCCGACAAATGAATGTTTTTGCCTGTCCTCGGTTCACATAAATAGCCACAAATTCCTATAATTAACTACAGTAAGCTAGGCTGGGATTAAAACAAAGACGGGCTTGTTTACTGGGATGTTCTGAAACAAGCAATTTTCAACATTACAGTGTCAACTGCTGTCTCTGTCTTTGTTAAGCAAGGCATGGGGTAAGGGGGGGGCCGGGCATGAATGGTGAGGGGCCCCAGCTGGGAGATGGGAAGGAGGGGTGGGGATGATAGTTTCTGATGTTTCGGCCAAAAACCCTTTGTCCATGGGTCATTGGGTCCCTAAGACTCCAAGACCCACTCAACCTCCAGGGGAGCCAGGCATAGCCAAGTAGACACCCTCTCCCCTTCTCAGAGGACAGGGTTTGAGGGCCCCCAGAAGGGCTTCCGCCCTTATTCCTGGCAAAACTGTGTCCTTCCACCCACCCAGCAAAATTCCTGGTTTCCACCATCAAGTATTCAAGTGGGATGGAGTTTTGGAGACCACCTGCCCCAGGCCTTCCTTTTCCAGACAGGGAAACTGAGGCCAAGAGAGGTGAGCTTAGCTAACTGCTCAAGATAACCTGGTGAGTTGCTGATCAGGTGAGATTTGAACTCAGGTTTCCTAGTTCCTAGAGTCTGCAAAGGAGGGCCCGCAGGCCGACCCTGCCTGCCACCTGCCTTTTTTATAGCCTGTGAGCTAAAAGCAGCTTTCATATGTTTAAATGGCTAAAAAAACATTAAAAGAAGAATAATAGGACAGGGCATCTGAAAATTACATGAAATTTAAGGGTCCCTAAAGAAAAACTTTTTCCGAAACACAGTTTCCATATTGTCTCTGGCTGCTTTCAAGCTGTGTGAGCTGAGTAACTGCCAGAGGCTGGATGACCCACAGAGTCTAAAATATTTACTATCACACCTCTTGCAGGAAAAGTTTGCTGATCCTTGCCCTGCCACATTATATGCTGCCTTATTGCTCTATTAAAAATAAGACAGGATTTTTTTTTCCCTTTTAAAAAAGATTTTATTTATTTATTCATGAGAGACACATGGAGAGAGGCAGAGGCACAGGCAGAGGGAGAAGCAGGCTCCCTGCGGGGAGCCCGATGCGGAACTCGACCCCAGAACCCTGGGATCACGACCTGAGCCAAAAGCAGACAGCCAATCACTGAGCCACCCAGGTGTCCCAGGACTTCTTTTTTTCTTTTCTTTTTTTTTTTTTTTTTAATCAATGGTTTATTTTCTACTTGGTGGGATTCTTTCTTCAAACAAAATCTGGGGCAGACCCTCCATGGGAAAAGCCTGTCAGAAGGAGCCTATTCTGTTAAGTTGGGTGGGAGTGGGGTGCCAACCGTGAGGAGGCTCTGTGGACTCCCCAAGGAGCTGGAAGAGGGTCTGAAGCCCCCGGGAGATAAATAGCATCTCCTGCTCAGGCCTCCTTGTCCACAGCAGAGCTGCAGGGGGAAGGGTCTACACGGCCTACGTTACGATTTCAGCAGAGGAGCCAGGTTTCTTAGATGATCCCCGAGGGAGGAATGGCAAGGAGACTCTTCCCACAAGGTGGCCTGACTCCACCTGTGCGGGGCAACTGAATTTAACATTTGGCACGTCTTTTTGAGCTCCTCCTCTGTGCCAGGTTGTGGGCTGAGCTTTAAGGAGGGTAAGGGAGCAGACGGGACAAGGCTCCGGCCCCCACAGAGCTGATATTCTAGTAAGAGAGACAGCATGGAGAGGTTGAGGAATGCGGAGGATACTCAGACAAGAAAGAAAAATGGAGTAAGGAGAGAGAGAGAGAAAGAGAGAGAGAGAGGGAGGGAGGGAGAGAGGGAGGGAGAGGGAGAGGTGTGCAACGCTAGCATGCTAGCTAAGGAGAAAGGGAAGGAGAATGAGGAGGTAAATTTGAATGAATGAATGAATGAATGAATGAATGAATGAAAAAAATGAAATGGTAGAGAAAAATCCAAATTTTGGACAGGGCTGGAGCAGGCTGGCCCACATGGGTTCCTAGATAGAAACCTCAGGGAACCCTAGAGAGGCAGATTTGACGTGGAAAGATGGCCTTGAAAACTTCGAGATCTGTGATAGCCCAGGGGTGGGGAAGGTTCCCCACCCCACCCCACCCCCGCAGTCATACCTTAAAACCCTGTGTCCCATCACTTGTGATCCTAGCCAGACCACAAAGCACGGACACATGTGTCTGTTGGCAAGACCCGGTATCTGAGACCCAAAGAAGTCAATGGGGGAAGACGCTAGGATCCGGGTGCCCGGGCGTCTGGAGCGGCATCCAGGGAGGAGGGGGTGCCCGGGACCACGCGCAGTGAGCCCAGCTTGCACCTGCCGCAGCTTCCATATCTGCCTCCTGTGGCCTCCGATGGAACTGTGTGGCGTCCAACCCCGTCTGTGTTTCTTTGTTCGTCTTGACGATCTGCCTTAATGGTGCTGCCATAAAGGCAACTCGGCACGTGGCAAGGTGACAAAGCTCATAAAAAGTCAAAAAGGTATTTAATAGCCCCCAGGTGGTGATAAGGGCGTCTGCGGGCACTGCCTCCTGAGCCAAGGGACCAGTGGTCAGAAGCGGGGAGAGGCCAACGGGGTGGTATGCGGAGAAAGCAGGGCAAGGCAGGAGCCTTCACCCACGCGACCTCCAGCAAGTCACCCTCTCTGGCCTCTGCCACCACGCCTCAAACATGGGGCGAGTGGAATGTAGCAGTACAACCTCTCGGGGTTGCCGTGAAGAGCCAATGAGGTGCCAGGCAGGCAGCCCTGTACGAACTGTTCGAGATGGGCAGGCCCCGCAGAAGATGTAACTGACAGGGACAGGGCAACGAGGGTCCCGTCTGGCCAAGGGAAGGTCCTGACCCATCTGAACGTCCGGGGTCTCATTAAGCAACAGGCTATCCCTGCAGGAATTAAAGACAAGGCCTTCTTGGGGCCAGGCCCTGTGGGCTCCAATCCGACCCTGGGCTCAGATTCTAACACTGATGCTCAGAAGTCATGCGACTTGGGCCAAGGTGCTCTATTTCTGGGGATCTCGGGGTCACCATCCATAAAATGGGGCTAATCACAGGTCTCACTCGTATGTAGGGGTCACCACCAGAACTACCTGTGTTAGCCACATAAATAACACAGTCCGAGCGTGCCCGGTTCCTTGTTACTAAAAGGTACCACCTTTTAGTACCTGCTGCCCAGGGCCATCGTGAGGACAGATCTGGGTTCTGAGCACACGGGAAGGATTGTTCTCACAGGGGTCTGGCTGGGGCCAGTTTGGGGAATTTGGCCTGGTGGGGAGGGGTGGGGATGGCAAGGGGGCCCGGGCCTTGCTTTTCGATTCTTTCTCTTCTGCTGGTCTGTCCCGCGGCAGGAGTCGGGAACTGGCCAGATCTGCTGAGCATTGCAGCTTTCTTCTTCGTCCAGTTATTGGCTTCATCCAGTTGATTTTACTGAGCTCCAGGCACTAGTCTGTGTGCTGGAGACAGGAAGGGGCCCCAACAGACCAGGGCCCTGCCTTGCAGGGACGGGGGGGGGCGACTTTTCCAGAGGAGGCAAGAAATACGTATGGGAACAGATACATGATAGCAGCCACAGTAGAAAGGAAACAAAGACAGGTGAGGGGCCAGGGGGCAGGGGCTGGGGACTGGTTTTCACAAACTGGGCAGCCAAGGTGTGTCTGAGGAGGTGAGGGCCAAGCCCATGTATTTTTACGGGGCCTTCATGTGCCAGGGAGACCTGAGCGAGACGCGCTCTCTGGTCACTTTGCACATCTTGCTGCCACCTTCAGGGTGTGGGGAGGCCGTCCTGATCTGTCGCTGAGGGCACAGTCCAGACCCCAAGGTGTCCATCCTCGGCGAGCCCAGGGGCCGGCGAGAGACAGGCACCTGGCCCCTCAGAACCAGTGCTGCAATCAGCCCCGAGGAGAGCTATTTTTTATTCGGACCAAAGGTACAATTAACAGCCTCCGCTTGGGCCTCGCCCAGCCCCAGAGCCTCTGCTCCTGCCTGACTGACCAGCAGGAGGGAGGGGACCCTCTCAGTACCCCTCAGTCAACTGCCAGGGCTATTTTGGTGACTGTTATTTGGGCAAGGAGTGGGCTAGTGGCTTGTGGGAGGGAGGGAAGGAGGGACGATGCTAAAAATATGGAGGCCACACTGAGGTGACTGGCCTCTACCCTCTCACGGGTCTGGCCTCCCTTCCTGGGTGAGGAGAGCCTGGTCCTGTTCTCCCCTGGGGGACAAGCTGCTGAGGACTCAAAACCACCTGACAGCCCTTTTGTCCTGGCTAATGTTAGTCATGGCCACCATTAGTCGGGGGGGGGGGGGGGGTGTATGGGGGGTGGTAATCTGCCGAGGTCACACAGCCAGTAGGTGGAGGACAGATGTCTGGGATGTTGAGAAACAGCTATAAGTGGAGCGAAGGCCAGCCCAGTGAGAGTGGCCTCCTGCTGAGGATATGGTTTGGAAGAAATCCATGATGGCATCACCACCCCCGGGTCCCTCCCAGCCTCCCATAGCTGCAGGAAGACCCCAGCCACCCCACTACCTGTGCCCCCTGTCCACACACCTGAATCCCACCGGCCAAGGTAGGCTCGTCCAGGATGGTGAAGTGAGGGCCGTAGGCAGCTATGACCTCCCTCATCTCCTGAGCAAGGGAGCTGGGGGTACAGGGGTAGGAGCACCCCCCTGAGTGGCTCTGCTACACTGGGATCATGGACATACACCCCACTTCCCAGGCCCCACACCTTTGGCTCCGACCACCTTGTAGACAGCTATCTGATGACCCCCCCTCCCCACTCCCCTACCCCCATCCAGTGGCTTCTCCCAGATGGCAGCTCCCCATCTGGATCTGTGATTTATTCAGCTTGAAAGTCAAGGTCGACTGCACGAGGGAGCCCCACCTCCCCAGGGAAGAACCGAAGAGGCCCCTGATGTTGGGATTTAGTTATCCGTTGATTCGCTCCTTTGCTCCTTTGTTAATTCCTTTCTTAAATACTTAGTGAGTGAGAGCACCATCTGCACGTAGGAACCGTCCCAGGCGCTGGGCGTCCAGAGGGGGGCAAACAAAAGCCCCACGTTCTAGCAGAATGTACAGGACAGAAGGAAGCGACAGCACGCAGATAAATGAATCACTATGTCTGGCGGGGATGGGCCTCATGAAAAAGAATAAGACAAGGTTAAAGAAATAGGGAGTGTGTGTGCATGTGTACGTGCGCGTGCGTGCGTGTGTGTGTGTGTGTGTGTGTGTGTGTGTAGGGGCTGGGGTGGTGAGCAGGGCCAGTCATAGCTGCACCAGCACTGGGAACTGGTGAGGGGGTGAGCCGTCCAGGTACCTGGAGCATTCCAGGGGTCCAGAGGTGAAGTCCAGAGGTGCTGAGGGGGCTGCAGGCTTGCAGGAGAAGGGGGAGACCTCCGCACCCTCATCCACCTCCTCCTGCCCCCGTCGGCCCGGGGATGGAGGTGAGCCCTGCACCCTCTCTTGCCCATCCTAGCACCCTCTCCCCAGGGCGGTCCTCTCTCCCCTCTGAGCCCCTGAACCTTCACCCTACAATTACCATCCTCTGCCCAGGGCTATTTCCTGCAGACTTGTAAATAGAACCTCTTTCAGCTCCACACACATTATGGTTTGTCTAAAACGGTGTCAAAGGAGCCAATTTTCCTGAACGGGGACCATTGACAAGAGGTAAAGTTTACAGAGGACTCCCGCAAGCCTGCGGGAGTCAAAAACAAGAGCTTGGGGGTGACGCAAGCACCCAACTAAGTCTGTTAGAAGAGACTAGAATAGCCGGGCAGGCCTGGGGCTTCTCATGGGGTGGATTTTCTCTGGGACACGGAAATACATAAGATGGGCGGCCCACAGCTTGACCTGCGTTCCCAGGAGGGCCTGGCTCAGGTGGGGGGTGCCTGGGTGCCACCGGCCCCCCTGCTCTCTCTCCTCGCTCTGGGCTGCTTACCCTGGTGAGCAGAAGCCAATGATGTTTGATTTGCCAGGCACCTTGCAGAAGCCGAGACGCGTTACTGTTTGAGAGAGGAAAGAGACGTCAAGAGGTAGATGGCTCCAAGGCCTCTTCTCCAGCCTCCGTGCCGTTGGTGACAGCCCAGATGGCCACCAGCCCATGTGACACGTGAGCCCATCTGGGCAGAAGCAGCTCACAGTCACAGGCCTGGGTGGAGTGGAAGGCAGGCTGCGCCGGGGGACCCCCTGTGAAGTTAGAGTCATTAGCCCAGGCTCCAGATGAAGAAGATGAGGTCCAGAGAGACGTCAGACATTTAATGCTTAAAGTCTCATGTTTGGGACGCCTGGGTGACTCAGCGGTTGGGCGTCTGCCTTCAGCTCAGGGTGTGACCCCGGGGTCCTGGGATCGAGTCCCGCAATGGGCTCCCTGCAGGGAGCCTGCTTCTCCCTCTGCCTGTGTCTCTGCCTCTCTCTCTGTCTCTCGTGAATAAATAAAATCTTAAAAAAAAAAAAATAATAAAGTCTCATTAAGTGGCAGAGGCAGGATTTGAATTCCAGCCTGCCTGATCCCAAAGCCTGGGAGTCTCCCACTATTCCAGAAACCTCTCAATTCTGATTCCACTCGGCCCTAGCGAACCCTGGGCAGAGCCCTGTGAGCGGGAACCTCAGCAGACCGTGACCTTCCCGCGGCCCCAGAGCAGCGTCCTGTGCCAGCTCCGTTGCTCCTGGCTCTTTCCAGGGCCCAGACCTGAACCCGACAGGGCACATGCTGCTGCCTTGGCTGAGGTTCCCGCCTCACTTACGCTTCTATGAATAAAGGCTCAGAGAGCATTTTAGGAACCCAAACCACCTAGTAATCTTCCCTGCCTTTTTTTAAAAAAATAAAGCAAAACAAAACAAAAGGCTGGAACAGATGTTCAAGGAGCAGCTTAGCTAGAGAAGCCCGCTCACTTGGATCACATAAAGAAAGCTCCAGGATCGGCTCTGGATACAGACTTACCTCATGGTCACTTAACTTCCCCAAGCCTCAGGTTTGTCACTTGCCCAATAAGAGACGTGCTAATATCCACCCTGTCAATATCCCCTATGTCTCAAGAACTGGTTGGAGGAGAAATACCAGCGTCAGGATCAGACTCACCTGGGTTTGAATTTGCAGCCCTACTGTTTCTAGTCATGTGATCCCTGGTATCTGAGAGTCCCCGCTGTGGGTCTCCGTTTTCTCAGCTGCAAAATGGGACTAACAATCTTGCTCTGGCTCTCTTCCATGATGAGCTCGAGGCTCCTGGGAAGGGGGTGGGGGCTATAGTGTATCATAAGGTTTTCCTTCTCCCTCTGAGGACTTGCAGTTGTTAAAGGACATATATATATACGTGAACACACACAAATATAAAGTGAACATGTGACAAAGATTCTATTTAACTCATTAATTAATGACACAACTGTAAGATATACAACTGTTCAAAAGCACATCAAAGAACCATGTGTACAGGCAATCAAGAAAGCTGAAATGAACTTAGAAGTCAATGCAAAAATAATCTACCCAAGCCTCATGAATCAACTGCATTCTGACCAAACAAAGTTCATTTGCATTCCTATGGACAGGAAGTATTTGAATTATTATTCATTTTCCACAATTTTCAGAGACATAAAATAGCTCAAAGACTAGGCCACTTGGGGAGAAACCAGAAGGATGAGCTAGACAGGACACAGAGCACTGAGGTTTTTTGTTTTTGTTTTTGTTTTTGTTTTCCTGTTTATTTCCAGGCCTTTCCCAGTAATTCCTGACACAATCATGGTGCCCTCCCCACGCCTCCCTTCACTTCCAAAACGGAGCAGCAAAGCAATGTGTGTCTCTTGAGCCACTCAATTCAAGGTGGCAGGAGAAGTTTCACCCTAGGGATGAGCTTCACTTAATCCATAGCAGCTGCCTAGAGAGCTGCATGGAGAAGACTGAGGCTGCTCAGCATGGGAGGGAGTGGGTCTGACCTGGGGGCGACAGGTGCACAGAACAATCCTATCACTACCCTTTTCAGTGTGATCCTCTATGATCCTCTTTTCCTTTCTGGCTGGCTGGACTAATAAAGGACCCCAGGGTGACACTGGGAGTCAAGTGCTGTAAAGGACAGAGCCACAAGAGGGAAGATGCCTGAGTCCCCGGATTGCAGGATAACCTCCCCCATCAGATATACTGGACACAAGTGAGAAATTAACCTTTTTCTGTATTAAACCACTGAGGTTCTGGGGGTTACGTGTTGTAGCAGCTGGTATTACCTTATCTTTTCCAGGCTTCACCTCCCTGGGTTTGAAATCTGGTTTACTTGCTGTATGAGCTGGGAAAAGTGACTTTACTTCTCTGAACTGTGAATTCCTCAAATGCACAGAGCAGGGATTGTGATATTTCCATCACAGCTTTGTTGGGAGAATCAAATAAGAAAACATATATGGTAGGAGCCCGTGCCCCCTGTCAGGGGAGACTTAAAATTGAAAGCATCTACTAGGAATTGGTCCTGTCCTCTGGTGAAGCACAGACAGACCTCTTTACAATTCTATAAGAGAAGCCAGCTTCAAGTAGGAGCAGAAAGAGAGAAATGGAATGTTCCTTAACCCAATAAGCGTGAGGGGTGAGGGTGGCAGTGGTTCCCAGCACACGGCAGCAAAGCCACACTAATAGAGGAAATGGTCCTTCTTCCACATGGGAAAACATTTGAACTGACTCCAAAGAAGATGAATGTTCGCAGTGAGGGGTGTGCAGCCTCACAGGTGATCTAGAAAGGACGTTGGTACACATCTCTTGGATGGGGAGATGGAAGTGGAATTGGAGCACTCACTTTTACCTTCATTCATGGGGCTTGATCCCATCCCTAGTCCCCCTTTAGGGCTTGTAGTGGCTGAGCTGGGAGGGTTGGGCGTGCGGGAAGCAATCTGTGCACAGAACCTCTTTCCTCCCATCCTGTAGGAAGCAGAGTGTCTTGAGGACAGATTTGGGGCCACCATTTTTGCAGAGCTCAAAAATGCCTATGTATTTTGGGATATATATATATATATATATATATATATATATATATATATATATATATAAAGCATCGGCCTTCAGCTCAGATCATGATCTCAGAGTCCTGGGATCGAGCCCCACATCCAGCTTCCTGCTCAGAGGAGAGTGTACTTCTCCCTCTCCCTCTGAGCTCTCACTCTCTCAAATAAATAAAATCTGTTTTAAAATGCCTAAATATAGAAAGATGTGGGAATATTTTTAAAATAAAAATTTTTAAAGATCATATTTATTTGTTCATGAGAGACACAGGGAGAGAGACAGAGACATAGGCAGAGGGAGAAGCAGGCTCCATGTGGGGAGTCCGATGTGGGATTCGATCCCAGGACCTCAGGATCATGCCCTGAGCCGAAGGCAGACACTCAACTGCTGAGTCACCCAGGCATCTCTTAAAATAAAAATTTTAAGAAAGAAAGTAATCAGAAGGATAAAGATCATCATAGTGGCATGGGGTGGGAGAAGTAGGGAACCATCCCAGTAAAGGTCTGGGTCTGCAAAGACCTTTGTAAAACAGGAGAATGACCAAGCTAGTTATCATTCCCAACCTTTATCTCTGCCACCTTGTCTTCTATAAGAAGTAGCGAACCTTAAAGAAACTTTGCTGTTACAACTAATAAATGAATTCAGTACAGTTGCAGGATACAAATCAACATGGAAAAATCAGTTGCATTTCTGTACACTAATAATGAACTAGCAGAAAAATAAATTAAGAAAACAATCCCATTTACAACTGCATCAAAAAGAATAAAATACCTAGGAACAAACTTAACCAAGGAAGCAAAAAAGAGCTCACTGGAAAATAGAAGCCATTGATGAAAAAAATTGAAGAAGACACAAATAAACAGAAAGGTATTCCATGCTCACTGATTGGAAGAATTGATTTTGTTTAAAAAGTTTGTAGTACCCAAAGCCATCTACAGATTCAGGGAAATCCCTATCAAAATTTTAGTTTCGTTGTTCACAGAACTAGAATGAATAATCCTAACATGTAGAACAACCCAAAATCCCAAATAGCCAAAGCAATCTTGAACTTTGAAGAACAAAGCTGGAGATATCACACTCCCTGATTTCAAACTATATCACAAAGCTATAGCAACCCAAACAGTATGATATTGGAATAAAAAGAGACACACAGATCAAGGGAACAGAATAGAGAGACCAGAAATAAACCCACAGATAAATGGTCAATTGATTTATGACAAAGGGGTTCAGAGGGCAGAAAGCAAGCAAGCAAGCTCCAAATGTTTACACTGCAGTCTGGAGCCTTTGGTCTGGCAGAGACACTGAAGAGGTGGCATGGCCAGAGGAAGCGGCCACGAGCCCCGCTTCTTTTCTTTTGGGGGTTCTTGTAGGGACGAGGCTGAGGAAGATCCATTGCTACTGCATGAAAATGTGTGGCTGCCACTTCTCATCAGCAGCCAAGTGAGACTTACGCCCCAACAACACGAAGACAAGATCTTGAGGCAGGAGAGAGCAAGACCAAATTCCCTGATCTCCACCTTGCCATGGCCTAGGATCCCCCCTCTTCAGAATTACCCAGACATAAATGGGCCTGGTGTGAGGTGGTGGGTGATGGGGTATATGTGTGTTGGTATGCTCAAGGGCTAGTATGGCTATGAAATTACCAAGTGGCAGGTGTCAGTTCCCCAAATGTCGCACAGGATGCTTGTATGGAAGAGTTCTATCTAGGGCCGCTTGGGTGGATCAGTTGGTTAAGCCTCTGATTCTCGATTCCAGCTCAGGTCTTGATCTCAGGGTCATGGGTTCAAACCTCACATTGTGTTCCATGCTGGGTGTGAAGTCTACTGAAAGAAAAGAAAAAGCATTGTATCTAGAACAAGGGAGACATTGGCCTAGCACTGACCAGACCCTTCAGGGCTGCTGTATTATCATCAGCACCATCATCGCGCGGACCCTCACCTTCTCCGTGGTCATCACCATCACCACTACCATTACTAGCATTATTCATCATTATGACATCCTTAGCACCTAAAGCAGAGTGAATGCAAATGTTGTCACATAGGTAAGAGGATGCATAGATGAGAAAAGGCAAGAGCTAACAGCTCTGGCAGATAGAGGCACCTAGATGCCTTAATCTCAACTAAGAACTAAACTGAGCCTGGTTGCCTGGAGCTTCTGGTACCACATGACAGGAAGTGGACACCAAGCATGCTCATCCCCCAGCACTGGTGTTTCCCGCTCCATGCTGAGAAGATAAAATAGCAATTCCCTTCATTTGGACTGTAAGGGGAAGTTTATGAGGAAAAGTAGAAGAGAGGATGAGAGAAATGTGGGTTCCGGTCTTACTGCTATAACTTCATCTCTCTATGGCTCAGTTTCCCCCTCTGTAAAATGGAGTATCAATAATCCTTATTGTGCAGGACTGCTCTAACAGTTAAATGAAGGCATGTAAAGCATTTGTTTGACTACAGGCAATCTGCTATCATTATTAGTACTCTTGTCAAGTGTTATTACTCATCAGAAGATTCCTGAAGCTGGAATTGGAGCTGGGAGCTTGGAAGCCTCAAAAGTGGAGAACACCGTATATGGTCATAGCCCATGGGACCTCCGGTCGCTTCACTGCTCGTGGACATGCCTCTGGCCAGTGCACACTCTTGAGATTGAATCCTGGTGTGATGGTTAATTTTATGTCGGTTTGGCTAGACTGTGGTAACCAGTTGTTTGGTCAAACATTCGCCTAGATGTTGCTGTAAAGACATTTTTTAGATGTGGTTAACATTTGCATTAAATTAAGTAAAGATTAGAGCCTCATCCAATCAGCAGAAGACCTGAAGAACAAAGACTGAGGTTTCTCCGAAAAGGAGTTCAGCTCCAGATTGCAACAGAGAAATTCTGAGTTTGCACTCAAGACTGAAATACCAGCTCTTCTCTGAATCCCCCGCCTGCCAACTTGCCCTACGATGGGGGACTCGCCAGCCTCCACGAGTCACACGAGCCAATTCCTGAAAATAAATCTCTCTCTGGAGACATGTATGTAAATATGCATAAATATATTTTATTTATAATTATAAATATATAATTATGTATTGTTTACATATCATGTATATTAGAGAGAGAGAGAGTTGGAAATCCTCAGGAACCTGCAGGAAGCACTTGATTCTCGAAAGGAGATCAGAATTGAGTCTGCACCCTCAATGGATGCTGCTTCATTTGGAGAAAACAGTTGCTAAATTATGCAGTCTTTGCTGACTTCCGGTCACATTCCCCTGATATCACGACCGCCAGAGCTGGAGTGACTGTGAACCCTGCAGTAGGCCCTGGTGTTTCTCTGAGCCCCCTGTCTTACAAGCCACATGCTCGGCCTTCACATGAGAGGCTTGCTGCTCAAGTGGAGGCGGGTGGAGCCCACAGGCAGAAAGGAGAGCCCTCCTGCACCCTGCGTGGCCACCCACAGACACGGGGACACACATCACTCTTATGAACAGGTTTACAGCCAGCGACTGCTTCTTGGAATGGAAGCCCAACAGTTCCAAATGCATCTATCATCTTGTCAACCTCCCTGGCTGTTGGGGGGAACCTGAGAACTGCCTTTTTAAATTTAAACATTCGGAATGGCTCACTCTTACACTTAGGACACTTTGAAGTGGAAATGTACTTGGCACTCAGAGTGATCCTTTACATAGGCTCTGAGAGCCTGCACCCCAGCCGCTGAGACATGCCACCTTTCCCACCAGTCCTGCTTGCTTCTTACAGGGACTGTATTCTCTGCTGAGTTACTGGGAGAAGTGGAGGTCTGCAACGACTTGGACAGGGACTTGAGTTTTGCATCTGGATTTTTCTAGCTGTCTGACTTTGAGCAAGGGTCTCAAACTCTCCGTCCCAGAGTTCTTTGTCACGTAAAAATGAGACGACAGTGATTGTAGTCCCTCCCTTACCACCGGCCTTCGTGACAGGGTGAAGGGAATGTGGAGAATCGCCAAGTTGACTCTGAAATGCTTCCACCCAGAAGTGACACACTCATAGTCTAAGTAGGTTCCAAGCCACACTCAGCTTTAAGGGGAGAAAGAAGTGCCATTCCTCTATCTATCTGGGAGGAACAAGGAACATGGAACTGGAAATTTGGGCTGATAGTCCTCATCCCAAAGTCAGAGGAAGAGGAAATGTGGGAGAGAATCCCTTAGATCAGAGAGGGCTTTGGAGACTGTGATGAGCTTTCCCATTTATTACTATCCTCAGAATATTCTGGCCACTGGGATGCCCATGTTATAACTGGGAACCACCAAACCTTCCAATGTCATGTCTATAAAGTCACATTGGTGTCAAGAAATACAACCGTAATTGTTGAGGGCTAAGGAGAAAAGAACACAGATAAAGTTAATATGAAAAGATCCAGTGGTGCCAGATGAGGACCAACTGACGGATGATGGAATGCTTCTGCGACTCCAGAAGAGCACTGGTGTAACAGCACCATATTCTTATTTCAAGTGGTGATTTAGTTCTGTAAAACAAAATTATTCTTCATCTTAAATACTTTTATTTTACAATTTGGATGTTTATATTATGGAATTTGGATGTTACTGCTTTAAAAATATATATTTATATTTTTAAATTTTATTTTGTGAGGCTTGAACTCACATTCCTGAGATTCAGACCTGAGCTGAGATCAGAAGTCAGACACTCAACTGACTGAGCCACCCAGGGGCCCCAAATGTTACTGGTTTTTTCACTAAGTTTATATTTAATTCATCCATGCAATTGCATTATGCTGTTGTGTAAGGGCTATAAGCTAGTTTTGTATTTGTAATTTGCAGTGGACACTTGCTGATCTTTTGGCCACCAGAGTCTCCTTCCAAATGGAGAAGCTGAAAAAAAAAACAAAACCCACAAATGGAGAAGCCGAAACCAACGATTTGCTTTCCCAGCCTCCCTTGCAGCTAGAGAACAATCACATGACCTGGGTCCACCAATCAGATGAATTATCACCAGACTTTGATCAGAAGCTTAGGATGGGGCGCTTGGTTGGCTCAGTGGTTGAGTGTCTGCCTTCCACTCAGGTCGTGATCCCAGGCTCCTGGGATGGAGTCTTGCATCAGGCTCCCCGCAGGGAGCCTGCTTCTCTCTCTGCCTCTGCCTCTGCCTCTGCCTCTCTGTGTGTGTCTCACATGAATAAGGAAATAAAATCTTTAAAATAAAAAAGAAGTTTAGAATGGAAAAAAGGAGAAAAGGTATATAGAACCCTTTCAGAGGAGGTTGGCAGCTAGGACAGCTGAGGTACAGCCTCGGTGATGTCTGCAGAAACAGCTCGGGCACCTCTGCCAGCACAGGCCCCAGGCTGGTCTCTGTAGGATCAGTTCTGCCTTTGTCTGGATGGTATGGGGTCTCCTTCCTTGTTCTCTGGTCCTCATGAAAGCCTAGAAGACACTCTATATCTTTCCACTAATATGTTTTCTCCTTTTATTCACCACCACTGTTTTCTGTTGTTGGCATCATATATCTGAATATTGAAGTGATATTAAAATAAAAATAATCTGTGTCAAAACTCAGCATCCACAAGAAGCATCCCCTCCCCCCAAAGGATTGGGTACATAACCTAAATCTGATCATTGCTAATCTAGTGGGACTCTTATTTTAAAATCGAAAGACTGCGGATGAGACAGGAGAAGGAAGGTGCCAGGGTCCCACAGTGGGTGAGCAAGACCCCAGACCAGGACCCAGATTTCTTGCCTTTAGGCTTCAAGTAGCCTCCAGGGAAGCAGCCCAGCTGGGGCATGCTGGCCTTCTCTGGGGCCGTGGCAGGTGGGGAGGACGTGAAGCATGATACAGGAGCTGATAATGGAAGCCAGTTAGCTGTCTGCACCCCCTCGGAGCCTCCTGACAAGGGGCATCCCAGGACTCACCACGAGCGCTGCTGGCCACGGACCCGAATGCAAGAGGGGGGTGGGGCAAGCAGCTCTTGCCCCCAGAGCCACCAGACAATCGCCCCACAGTCCACAGCCCTCCTGTAAACAAGCTGTTGTGCCTGAAAGAACATGATAATAGCAGGCCCTGCCATCCTGCCCTCTCTCTGTGTCGGGGTAGGTCTGCAATTACCGTCTTAACCGACTCAGATATGGTTCACAAAGGGTATACATTTTCCGAAGCTGTATACAATTTCTGCAAACTTTCTCCTCCCCTCTCTCCTCTTCGGGGGCTGGGGGCTCAGGCTCCCTCCCTCCAGCCACACCCCCGAACTTCTGTGAGGCCAATGGGGAGGCGTGCTCAAGAGGACACAGCAGCAGAGCTTTCCTTCCTTACCACTAATACATCCACGGCACCAAATCATTAGGCTGGAGGTGGGGGCAGTACGGCGCAGAGGGGTCCCCACCCACTGTCCCTGCCCAGACCTTCACCGCACCTGGACTTTCTAAGTCAAAGAGGTAGTCTTTCTGGCAAAGTATGGCTCTCATATAGTACCTGCTGACCAACCTTTATCTCTGAGAATACCAAAGGCGCTTCTACACAGGAAGCCCGGTCTAGGAGCATGTGAAAAAGTCTATCTGCCCAGGCATGAGCCGAGTGACGGGGAGGAGTGGTTTGGACAGGCCTGACCTGAGTCTCTGAAAAGTAGCTCTTGGCACCCAACACTCACTGTGAGCCCTGCAGGCCCAGTAACTGGTGTTGGGGAGGTGCTGCCAAATAAGGAAAGAGGATGGGAAGTACAAAA
Organism: Vulpes vulpes; assembly: GCF_048418805.1. NCBI lineage: Eukaryota > Metazoa > Chordata > Mammalia > Carnivora > Canidae > Vulpes > Vulpes vulpes. The sequence continues at coordinate 140,624,783 of NC_132781.1, forward strand.
AGCAGGAGCCAAGGAAACTTCTGGGCTATAGAGAAAGCCATTGATAATGCCTGAATCCGACCTAATCTTCACTTAATCTCCAGGTGCTTTAGTTCCTCACCTGTAAAGCTGGGGGGTGATGATTCCACCAATCAGGACGAGCTAGGTTATCCTGCAATAACAAACCACCCCAAAAGCTCAGTGGCTTCCAACAACACAGGTTTATTTCCCGCTCATGTTACGGGTCCATGGCAGGTCAGCCAGGAGTTTCTGCTCCTTGTGTTTGGAGCAGCGACCAACTCAAATGTTGCTGGTTGATGAACTGAGGGGAAAGAGAATGATGAAGGTCTTGAGCCAGCAATCCTGCTCCGGCTTATGTATAACACATGTCCCCTCTGTTCACGCTCATTGGCCAGAACTAGCCTCCTGGTCCATCCAACCACAGGGAGCCATGACCTAGAGAGGAAAGTCCAAAATACCCAGTGGACGGCATTAACGCCAACCACGAAAATCACAGAATGTACTTCTAAGGTTGTTGAGGAAATGAAATGACCAAAATCCACAGTAAGTTCTATATAAGGACAGGCTGCTTGTGTTGTGATGACGATGATGGTGGTGGTGGTGGTGGTGGTGGTGCTTCTTATTAGTAAGGATATTAAAATAGGACCCAAGTAGGCGCTCCTGGGTGGCTCAGTTGGTTAAGCATCTGCCTTCAGCTCAGGTCATGATTTTGGGGCCCTGGGATGGAGCCCCAAGTCAGACTCCCTGCTCAGCAGGGGGTCTGCTTCTTCCTTTCGCTTTGCCCACCCCCACTCATGCTCTATCTCTCTCTCAAATAAGTAAATAAAATGCTTTTTTTAAAAAAGCAGGATTCAAGTAAACTATCAATGAAGGTATAACCACTGCGCTAAATTGTTATTAAAATGGTATTAGAAAATTTGGTTTCCTGGCTCTGCCACTAATTTACTGTGTGATCTTAGGAAAGATGCTGTCCACCTCTGATCTTCTGATTCTTCTTTTGTACAATGAGGGTATTGGGTTTATTACCTGGGAATGAGCTTGGGGTTAGTAAATGTAAATCAAAGGAGTCAAGGGGTTGGCTTTTGCTCACCCCACTAGCTGGGGTGGCATGCGCTCCTTGGGGCTGAGCTCAGGAAAACCCTTGACTTTGGAGCAGTCTGCATCAGGCTTATGAATCTCAATCCCTAAATTATGGGTGACAGTGGCTTCTTAAAGAGGAAATGAATTGTTGCAACACAATCCAGCCATGTTGTATCGATATGATTAGCTAGTTATCCATGGAGTGCAGTAATTTGCTTTGATTTTTAAGTATCCGTTAGCAGCCAAGTCCTAATGAGGCGGCTCTAAATTGATTAGATACTCCAAGATACAGCACGGTTCACAGATTGTTTCAGAAAACTGTCAAGAACCCGAGACTGGCATTTCATTGGATTTAATGATTGCCGGAGAAGGTGTGCATCCCAGCCAGATACAATCACATTTGTCAGCATGATCCTTTTAAGCACAATTCAATTAAAGTGTTATTCTCTAATTTTATTAGAACCAGAGCCCAGAGCTAATGCAAGCTCCTGATATTGCGTCAGGAGGGGAGTGTGCACAATTTAATTTCCCTAATTGGAGTTTAGTGATCTAACATGCTTTTCATATCTTAATTCTTGGGATAATCTCCAGTTTTTGCACCTGCTACAATTCCTTTAATGGAAATGAGGAATCAGATGCAGCGGTTATTCCTGGCATGGAATCACTGGGTCACATCTGCCTCATTGAAGGGAATTTGCACATCTGGATCCTCTGCTTTGACCTGATCCTTTCCCACTGATCTTGGCCTTGACTTTGATAAGGAGCATCTCTAGCCTGCATATGACCAGCATTTACAACCAGGCTGCCAGCCTCAGAATGAGGCTATGGGAAGAGCATGGGCTGGTTGGAAATCAGCTCCATCATACAGCCATCCATCCACCTGATCAATACTTAGCAGGCACCTACTGTGTGCCGGTACTGTGTTAGGTGTTGAGCAAATCAGACATGGTCTCTGATATCAGAATTCAGAGCCTGCTGGGGACAGGGTCCAAAAATAGGAATCACCTGAATAACAAAACATTGGCCCTTGTGATAAAAGATGTGAGGGGATAGGACAATGTAAAAGAGACATTGTTCTACTCTAGGTTTGGTCATAAGGAGGGCCTCTGAGTATTTCATCCAAGACTCTAAGGAGTTCCTGTGGTCTTGTATGAGGGCCAAGGGAAATGCTTTGAAGCCCTCATGCAGGGCTTTCCTTCTGGTTGCAATGTCAACTCCCTGCCCCAGAGAACTCCGTCCTCCAGGTCTTGAGAAGTACCCCAATGCAGGAAGAAGCCTGGAACATTTGCGGAGCCAATAGTGGGCCATTTAATTTAAATGAAGTGGAAGGTTCCAAGAATTTAGGTTAGAGAGGATGGAGGCCAGATCCAATAGAACCTTATAGGTCTCAGTTTATGGCTTTTGTCCCCATGCTTTTGCCCCAGTGTGGGCAGTAAATGATGAGGCCACCCACTTACCAGTCAAGGTGAGGTGGAGTATTTTATTACTGACATTGTCTAGAATTGTTAGTGTGTGGTGATAACAAGACTATAAGAAGAGAAAAACAGCAAAAATGTATTGAGCTCTGTGTTCTGCTCTTCTTTGCATTATCATTGGATTCTTTTGATGGCCATAGGAGGGCACTGTGATTGTGTCCTGTCTACAGATGGGAGAACGGGTTCAAGGAGGTAAGTACTTTGTGCAAGGTCACCAGCTAGTGAATAACAGAGGAGTCTGGCGGAGCCTTACCCACTTGATCTCCTGATGTCATATCCTCCCCTCTACCCTGAAGCATAGGGCCTGTGAAAAAAGGAAGTTCTGAAGCTTCATCTAGGCCATGTTGGATGTCTAAAGCCCCGTGGACCTCACCTACCCCCCTCCTCAGCTCTAGACTGGCCTAAGCCAGTCTGAATCTGGCCAATATTCAATGGCAAGATGTCCAGGACTTCCCTCATTCCTGACACAATTACTCTTGGGACCTGGCCTGGCCACATCAGCTGGTGTTGGTCTCGCTGAAGAAATAACACCCTCACCATGGTCCACAGCTACATGACAAGTAAGGATGCTTCTCACTGATCAGAAATGGCTTCCCATTGTGCTCAGAGTCAAACCTCAAGTTCTTTCTGTGGTCCATAAAGCTCTGGAAAATCTGGCCCCTGCTCAATCTCCAACTCTGTCTCCTAATACCCTCTTCTGTGCTCCAAGTCTTCTTTCTGCTCCTCCCTTTCTTCTCAGTACTTTTGGATTTATTGAACCCTCTATCTAGAACATTCTCCATCTAGGATACTCTCCCCACAAATCCTTTTTCAAATCTGAGTTCAGATGTCACCTCTCGCACAGGCTTTTCCTGACCAGCCAATCAAAACTATCCCTCCATTCTTGGTCCTATCCATCTATTCTATATTTTCTTACAGCACCTATCACTATCAAAAATTATCTGACATATGTATGTTTTTGCTTATTTATTATCTCTCCCTCCTGACTAGAATGTAGTCCCATCAGGGTAGTCCTAGTCTATTTTATTTTATCCAGCACCTACTACACAGCCTGGTGCACAGTAGACGATTAATAAATATTTGTTGAATGGATGTATTAGTGGAAAGATGGACAGGAGGGTGGATGGATGAATAGGTGGATGGATGGATGGATGGATGGATGGATGGATCAATGGATAGATGATGGATGGATGTTGGTTGGAAAGATGAGTGAATATATTGATGGATGTCACAGAAAGAGCAACTAGAACCTTAGACCATTGGGCCTAGAATAATCTTCAGAAAGAAGGTCTAAGCCTCTTATCTTACAGAAAAATAAGCTGATATCCTAAGATGAGAATAGACTCATCCAAGCCCAGAAACCTGGATTATAGTACTTCCTTTGATTCTGGAAAAGAAAGAAATAGGGGGGAAAAACAGAAAGAGAAAGAAAGAAAGGAAGAAAGAAAGAAAGAAAGAAAGAAAGAAAGACAAGAAGGTGTGCTGAGTAACTAGAGGAGGTCTAAGTGATAAAGTGGAAAGAGCACTGGATTAGGACTCAAGCATTTTGCCAAATTGAGTCTAATATGTTTTCAGATATCCAGCCTCATATTCCTTAATCAACTCAGTTTTATCCCACATGACCACCCCCCAACCTCGGCTGCTAGGCTAAGAGATCAGCTGATCCATAAGCAGCAACTCCATTGCAACCCTGCCTGAACGCATGAGCTAACCAATCCTAGATCCTTCTTGGGGATCTGACCCAGGAAACACCAGGAGAAGAAAGTGTAGCAGAAACACGGAGTCATGATAAAGAACAAAGTTGCAGACTAGGACCACAAACTTGTTTTATTCAGCCTTCAGAATAAAAGTTGAAAACTTAAATTTGCTGCTGACATGTAAAACTCAGACATCATATAGAAATCCAGATACCTGCCTTTGCTGAAGAGATCAAATCAGGCAAGGCTAGGCCCACATGCCTGTGGGGCAACCATTGGCTGGCACAGAGCAACAACTGCCCTTTGTATCTGTCACTCACAGTACATCGAGGAAAACAAAACCCATTCCAAGAATGCAACAGAATTTAAGGCAGGTCCTTAGCTGCAAAGATGTTCAAAGAGCTTAAAAAAAAAAAATCAATGAGGAGAAGGTGAAGCAGTCCTGAGCTAGGAACCAGGACAAAAGGGACAGAGAGGAGGTGATATTACAACAGCTCCAGCATAGACACTGCTGAGAGTCTAGAACCATGGGGGGGGGGGGGGGGGGGCGGGCTGCCCTGCAAGAGTGAGGATTGTGGAGAGAGGGGCCAGCCAGCAGGAGGAGGAGTCACAGATCTAGCACACCTGCTGCCAGAGACACTATCCACAACAGAGAGAGAGAGAGAGAAATACCCTGGCTTCTCCCTTCTTCCTGTCCACCCACTCCACTCCATCCCATGTCTCCCACCAGCACCTCCTATTGGCTGAACCAGTAGTTAAAGGATCATGGGAAATGTAGTTTACAGGCATCCACCCTGTGATGCAGCACACAACAGGAAAGGGAAGGGGAATCCATCTGAGAACAAACAGGTGAATGACCTTTCAGATGGCACAGATGCTATCCACTTGCCACCTGGCCCACTGCACCCATTATGTTAACTGCCTGGACCCATGGGCAAGTGCATTTGTGACCCGTGGTGTTGAGAGAGGACCCAAGAGCCAAGCAAGTCTGGACAAGTTGATGTTTTAAGACAGCAAAATTCTGAGAAAGCAGGTGTAAGAGTAGAGGAACAAGGTACCTCTTGGGAGGCTGAAGAAGCCAACTGTCAGCGAGGCTTCAAGGGTGGTAGAGCCCAGGAGTGCCCAGGGAACACATGCACTCCTGACTTGAGACTGGAGCCTCTTCCAGAAGCTGGTGGCCTTCTTTCTCTGGTTCTTGCCAGTGTGCCCTCTACGACATGAGGTCCCTTAAATGATCCTGTTTCTTGCCAGCAGTAGAACCCAAATGGAGGGGATTCCTGGGTTGCTCAGTGGTTTGGTGCCTGCCTTCGGCCCAGGGCATGATCCTGGAGTCCCGGGGATCAAGTCCCACATCAGGCTCCTTACATGGAGCCTGCTTCTCCCTCTACCTGTGTCTCTGCCTCTCTCTCTCTCTCTCTCTCTCTCTCTCTCTCCTCTGTGTGTGTGTGTGTGTCTCATGAATAAATAATTAAATCTTAAAAAAAAAAAAAAGAGCCCAAATGGAACAGGCAACTTTGAGCTCTGAAGTACTTCCCTCACTCTCAGGACATCTGCTTCCTGATGATCTTATTTGAGTTTTATAATAATATGGGAGATGGGCAAATGGTCATTCCCATTGGACAGATGAGAAAACTGAGGCCAAAAGAAAGATTTTATTCAAGGTCACACAGGGAGTCGCTGGCCTAGCCAGGACCTGCCCCCCACCCTCCCCCCGAAGGCCCACTTCTGGGAGTTTCAGCTCCTCATCATCTTGTCCATTGTGTCACTGACGAAGGTGCCCCTCCTAACAACTCAACTCCTTTGAACTCCCAAGGGCAGGCTTTGGCTCTTAACATGCATGAGCTCATGTCAGCTTCCCAACGCTCCTGTACCCACGTACTCTCAGTACCTGCCTTGCAGAGGAAGTAAAACTGAGATTCAAGGAGGAAACGTGATCTGCCCAAGGTTTATGGCTTATTATCAGCAAGTCAACAGGCTTGCTCTCTTTGGGTCCAGGCCAGATGGCACCTCCCATGCCTCACATCGTATCCCCAGGTTGAGACATGAGATGGTAGATACTGATGACAACGAGCCCTGACTGTGTACTTGTAATATGTCAGCTACTTTTCTAAGTGTTTTACAAGTATTAACACATGTAATCCTTGCACGAGCCCTATGAGGAAGCTATGACTTGCTGCCATTACAGATGAGGAAACCAAGGCCCAGAGAGGTCAGGCAGTTTGCCCGGGATCACACAGCTGGGAAGCAGTGCGGTCTGGTCCAGAGTCCCTCTGCTTCTCTGTCTCATCTGCTAGACAAAAGCCCTCTTCAGGCCTGGGGGGACTAAGCAGCATAGGAGAACAGCATCTAGGGATGGGGACGGGTATCCAGGGGAGCGCTGGCCGCCCCAACTCAGCACAGTACCAGATGAATAGCATGTGGAGCCCAGACCAAGGGCTGGAGGGCGCTCCCAGCTGGGATGGCAGGGACCTGAAAATGAGATGCTCTTGTCTGAGCCCCACACCCTCCCCCACCAGGGGCTGGGTTCACTAATGGAAACCCACGGGCTGTGGCCAGTGAAAGATGTTGCTGCTGGGGCAGGTGGGCACCTTGCTCTGCACAGGGGTGATCTCACTGTCAGAAACGATTAGGGGTGAAGTTTGTCTGCTAAGTCAGGCTGGGGGCCGAGGCAGGGGAGCGGGAGAGGGAGGCTATTAAAGCAGAAAGAGAAGCAGACAGAAGATGGGGGGGGGCGGGAGGAGGCGGAGTGACATGGGGAGAGAGAGGGGGAAGAGAAGAGAGACATATTGAAGCAATTGGGAGAAAAGCAAAATGAGAGAGCAGGATTGCGAGCAAGCCCTTCTTCGTGTCCCCTCCCCCATGCCTCTCATCCATCCCTCTTTTCCTCCCTTTCCCCCCTTCCAATCCCCCACCCACACCCCAAGTTGGCGACTGTCATCCTATAAATAACAAACAGAATGAGACTGGCCTTCTGGAGGATGATTGAGGGAAATGATTAAATAATTGTCTTTGCAAGCCCTGGCTGAATAAAATGATTCTTTCCAGCCTGTTCTTCCCCGGGGTGGGGGGGGGGGGGGGGAGGAGGCTGGGGTGGGGGGGGAAGGGCAGGGGAACCAGGTCACATGCCTGCTGGTGGAATTACCTCTCAGACTCTCATGGGTGCTGAAGATTCATTTCATCTCATCATCATGTCTGACTGTCCTGGCCAGGTAAGTGCTCACGACAGTGAAAAATGATCTGTGGCTCTGGAAAGGGCACCGGAGAAATAAAGGCAGGCCTCCAGCCTCCATCCCGGAGTGGGAACCCAGAAGCCAGCACCTGGGGTGACAGGGAGCCCAGAAGAGTCCCCTGAGCCCCCCCAGATTCCTCAGCCCCGCATTCCACGTCTTTAGGGCAGGAACCTCTGCTACTCTTCTAGGCCCCAGGGAGAGAGAGGGTCACCCCCAATTATGTCCCTGCTCCAACCGAGCAAGGGTTACGATGCTCCCTGACTTTCATTTGATCAGAAAGATCAACTTGTCCCCCCGCCCCCCAAGAGAGTAACTTCTATAACACACTTTCCTCCACAACTTGAAATCCTAGCTCGGGAGCTTCTGGTTAGAACTCCCAGCTACAGGTGACCAGCTCCCATGAAAAGTCTCTGCAGACCGTAACTGGTGGGATTTCTTTTTGTTTCTGTATTTGATAGCGACAGTGCTAATGGTTTGTCACACTGTGCCCCTGGCACCACTTGGCCATGTCTCCTTCCTTCCTTCCTCCCACCCCCTCCCTTATTTCAACAAGCATTGGCTGGCACCTGCTCTGGTACCCAACCCTGTTCCAAGCTCTGAGAATATATAGCAGTGAAGAGGACAAACGAGGGGCACCTGGGGGGCTCAGGGGGTTAAGTGTCCGACTCGTGGTTTCAGCTCATGTCATGATCTCAGGGTCGCGAGATGAGCCCCAGGTCGGGCTCCCCATGTAGCACAGAGCCTGCTTGCGGTTCTCTCCCTCTCCGTCCCCCTCTCCCTCTCCCCCTCCTCCATTTGAGCTCTCTTTCTTTCTCAAATAAATAAATAAATAAAATCTATTTTTTTTAAAAAAAGAAGTCAAACGAGGTCCCTGCCTTCATGTGATTTACATTCTACAAGAGATTACAGCCAATCGATAAATCCACAGACAACAACACTCTAGTGTTCAGTGCTACTTTTTTCTTTAAAAGGGGGGTCATGGGTGGGGCAGGGAGGGATGGGGTGGGCAGGGGCGCTAGGAGGCCAGGCAGCAGGGAAGGCTCTCTGAGGGGGTCTGTGAGCAAGTGGAAGGGTGGTCAGAGGTGAGGTGGGCGTGGGAGGATGCGGGTGGGTCCGTGTGGGGCCGGCTGAGCCCTGGCTGAGATGGGGGCCATCTGGCTGCGGGCCTGGAGGGGGACACGGAGGCCGTGGCCCCGTGAGAGGAGCGCCAGCGGGTGGCGGGGGACATCGGGCTGTGTTGGGAAGCTAGAGCTGGCCGGATTTGCCTAGACATTGGAGAAAGAGTGGAATTATCTTTGGTTGCTGGCTGGGTGAAGGGAAGCCGAGGAAGCCGTCCCCCACCTCGACCTTCCTGCCTGAGCTCTCTGGTGGCCAGTGGAGGAGAAGGCCCTCCTTGCAGAACATTTACTCTTGCCACCCCTGGCGGAGGCCCCTCTGCAGTGTTATAGCCCCCTTTTTGCACAGGGAAAAAAAAAATATGCCTCGATTTCCATTGATCCATCCTGAATCAATGCTTTTAAAAAATCTCACGCACATTTGGCTTAAGAGCCAAAGCATACATTTTATGTTTTGACATGGTGTCATCGATCGGAGGCCCGCGCGTGTGCCCCACCTGCTGGAGCCCCCGCCCACCCTGGCGGCTGGCCTGGTCGCAGTGCGTCCTTAATGGCCTTGCCCCCGCCTGCACCCTCCACGCCTCCCCTGGCCCTCAGCACGGGGCCCTTTCTCAGGTTTTTTGAAAGGATCGATATGGTGCTGGGGCCCCCCGCTGCTGCCTGTCACTCACTCTCCACCATGCTATAAATTATGTATCTGCCTCTCTCTCTGGCTCCGGCTAATTTCTATTGCATTTGGCCGTGGCCCCGCGATGCTTGACTCTTCTCGGCCTCGGAAGCAGGGGTGCAGTTGAACTTCAGTGAGGACGCGGGGCAGGGCAGCAGGCTTAGGGAGAGGGGTGGTGATGGGGGAGAAGGAGGCAGCAGCTGGAGGTGGGAATGGAGTGGGGGGTGGGCTGGCACTCGGGACAACTGAGCGGCTTCCACGGTGGTCCTGGGACATTTTCAGGGGTCAGGGGGCCATCAGGGCCCATCTCCCCCACCTAGGACAGAGGAACATAATTCTGGGGCAGAAGGAAGAGATTCAAGGTGGCATAAAATGGATCTTCTGCCTCGGTTTTTATGCCAACAGGGAATTTTGCCAAGACTGGAGCAAGCCATTGGTAGTGAAGACAGTGGGCACAGCACCCGCTTGCTGGGGAGTGGGCTGTCCTGGCTCCGGAGGCTCCAGAGCACCCACCCAGAATGCTGCGTGGTGTGTTCCAAGAGCAGTGGGCTGGAAGGCAGGAGCTCCCCTATTTGCTGTATGACAGAGACAAGCCAGTTCCCTTTCTGCAAAGGCATAGGCAGGAGACCAAAGAAGCTGGTGTTTGTGACAGCTGGCAATTAGTAGACACTTACGATGTACTATTTCAGGCCAGCTTCACAACAGCCTGGGGACAGTCCCAACGCCTATTCACAGATGAGCAAACTGAAATCTGAGAGGTTTAGCCAGTTACCCAAGATCACACAGCTAGAACTGAGAGTTAAACCAGCACTATCCAGCTCCGAAGACCTGCTCTCTAGTCACTCTGCCCTGCTCCTCTTGAGGTTCCCAAGGCCCCTTCCTGGTCTCTTCCTCTCTGGTTCTCTGAGAATCTGTTCCAGTGGGCTTTGCACTCTTGCTTCCCCTGCCCCCGGAGCCTTTCCCGGCTACAGTCCTGACACCTTCTCCCCCTCTCCTCAATCTGCATAATCACCATGCCCTCCTCTATGTTGACCTGCTATGTTGGACAAAGGTGCCCAATAGGTTCCTATGTTTTCCCCACCTAAGCGAATTTTTGCAATGAGACATAGATGAAGATTTGAGCCAGAAATCCAGGTTATATCATCTCTGCTTTGCAAGATTCACCTAGAGCAAATCCTTTCCTCCATTTGACCTTATTTTTCTCATCTGTGAAATGAGTATAAGGTAATGCACATTTTAAGTGCCTCACAACAGACCCAAGGAGGAGGGAGAGAAATGGGGTAATTCTTCAAGATCAAAATAGGTAACCAGTGAGGAAAGATTTTGAAGCTCTGAAACATCGTACACAGGAAAGATTACTACAAATCTTTGTGCAAACACAGAGGTGTTTGCTTTCTTTAATTATTTATTGGGGCACCTGGGTGGCTCAGTGGTTGAGCATCAGCCTTTGGCTCGGGTCATGATCCCAGGGTCCTGGGATCGAGTTCCACATTGGGCTCCCCACAGGGAGCCTGATTTTCACTCTGCATATGTCTCTGCCTCTCATGAATAAATAAATAAAATATTTTTTAAATAAAGATATATTTATTCATTTTAGAAAGAGAGCATGAGCAGAAGAAGTAGAGGGAGAGGGAGAGAGAATCTCAAGCAGATTCCACATTGAGCATGGAGCCCAACTTGAGCATCGATCTCACAATCCTGAGATCAGAGCCTGAGCAGAAATCAAGTGTTAGGCAACTAACTGGCTGAGCTGCCCAGGTGCCCCACAAACACAGACTGTTTTACTCCGCACTCCAGGGAGTAAGACTCTGACACTCTGGGTAATACTAAAGGGGAAACTGGGAAGATAATCTAGCTCTGCTAGGTGATAATGACTTCTGTCTACTGGTCTTGGGGTTCCACTAAGGCCTGGGGTGGATTTTGAACAAGGAACAATGTTTCCAAATTGAGAACAATCACAGTCCCTGACCCCCGTTCCACTGATGTGAGTGGATCTCTAACCGACAGAGCCCCCAGGTCTACAAAGCTCAGAGCTCAGAGCATCCACTCATGTCTCCCAGGGAGGAAGGGTCTCCGGCCCTGAGCTGAGAACCAAGCAGAGAGACCTATTACTTTGAAATTCACTCATATAGGCACTCATTTATGAGTAAGTCAGTATCTGGAAAGCACTTGGCACAGTGCCTGGCACACAGTAGGTGCTCTATAAGTGCCCATCTTCATCATTCATTCATCATTTTACTCATTTGCTCCTCAATCACAGCACTGGTTTGTTTGCACCACACCAGGGGTGACACTTGTACGTATCGGGGGTCCTTGCTCAGTCCCTTTCTGAAGCCAGACCCTGGACCAGGGCCTTTGGGCTGCACCCATGAATAAGAGAGCACCCCACCCAAGGAGCTCAGTCTGTAGCAGAGGAGATGGAGATGTCTATAAATATCAGTACCTCCAGCGTAAGGTAGAAAGCAAGAAATAGCCTTTACAAGAACCGAGGAGGAGGCAAGGGGCAGATAGGGATCTCAGTAACCTTCAGGACGGGCTGTCAGTCAGGGACACACCAGAGGTGGAAAAATCTAGTAGCGCCTGCCCCACCTGCAGTGGGCAGCAGTGACCCATCTCCAGACAATGTTTTTTGTTCAGGAACAGTAAGGCCAGGATTGCCAGGTCTTCAGACTTTTTTTTAGAGAAGCTGGAAATCCAAATTTTCTTGCAATATTTTCCAATTTTTAAAAATATAAAGCGGGATGCCTGGGTGGCTCAGCGGTTGAGTGTCTGCCTTTGGTCCAGGGCGTGATCCTGGGATCCAGGACCGAGTCCCTCATCAGGCTCCCTGCATGGAGCCTGCTTCTCCCTCTGCCTATGTCTGTGCCCCTCTCTGTGTCTCTCATAAATAAATAAAAAATATTTTTAAAATGTTTTAAATATGTGTATATATATATATATATATATATATATATATAGTGCAAGGGCACCTGCGTGGCTCAGTCAGTTAAGCATCTGCCTTCAGCTCAGATCATGATCTCGGGGTCCTGGGAATGAGGCCTACATCAGGGCTCCCTGCTCTGTAGAGAGTCTGCTTCTCCCTCCGCCCCTCACCCCACTTGAGCTCTCTTTCTCTCAAATAAGTTTTTTAAAAAGCAAATATAGGGGATCCCTGGATTGCTCAGTGGTTTGGCACCTGCCTTTGGACCAGGGGGTGGTCCTGGAGACCCAGGATCAAGTCCCGCGTCGGGCTCTCTGCATGGAGCCTGCTTCTTCCTCTGCCTGTGTCTCTGCCTCTCTCTCTCTCTCTCTCTCTCCTGAATAAATAAATAAAATCTTTAATTACAAAAAAAAGCAAATATATAATGCAAATCGAACAAAAGGGCCACCAATTTGCAAGTCTGGTTTGAGCTTTACAAGAAATCAATGCTTTCCCAGAGAAGGCTTCGTGGTGGTGTTTCAACCTGACCTTGAGGACTTGTTGATTCTGACAAATGGGGCAGGAAGACAGGATTAACAGGGACCTTAGAGAGAGAATCCAGTTCATCAACCTCATTTCTCAGATTAGAAAACAGAGGTCCCAGGGACTGGTTCCACTTGGTTGCTAGTTAACAGGGAATGTGAAAATGAGGACAACTTTTGAAGCATAGGTGGGAGACAAATTGTAGAGGGCCTTGAATGCCAGGCTAAGGGACCTGGATCCAAAACATGTATGCCTGAGAGCTAACTCTTCCGTCACTTACCACGGGCCAGGCTCCACGCACCACCTCATTTAATCTCCCCAGTGCAACTCCTGTCATCCCCATTTTACAGATGAGCAAACTGAGGCTTCGAGTGTTTGAGAATCATGCCAAGTCCTCACAGCCGGCCAACAGCAGAGCAGGGGCTCAGATCCAGGCCTTTCGACCCCCAGAGTCTGTGTTCCCCACCACCATGTGACACAGCGAGAGAAGAGTAGAGCAGTGGATTTCCAAGAGATGTGCCACTGCCTACACATACTTTTAAATCCTCTCACTCATATACTCCCAGGGCCCTGTTTTGTTTTATTGACTTGAAGATTAGGTTTCCACATTTCTTGAGAACTCTCTCCCCTCCCCTTTTTAAACACAGCTGTCTTGGAGGGTGGGGAGGAGGAGTGTTTTAAACAGGAGTTGTTCAACTAATTGCCAATTATCTCTGAATAGGGTATGGTTTCCAACAGCTGTAAGGGATTTTGGTCCCCATCCATTGCCTACTGTTGCTGGTACTTGGAGTGTGTTGAGATATTCTTGGCCTCTTGCTTCAAAGAGAGGAACCAGTGCCTCAACCCTCCCCCAACCCCCCATTCCTGCAGACTCTCTCAGCCCTCTTTTGTACTGGCTGGCTGGCTTAGGAGGCACTGGCTGTTTCTGGCTATAAGAAGATGGGCAGAGACTCTCTTTCTTTCTCTGAGCATGAGTGGCTTGGTACCTATGGGAGCCAAATTCTCCCCGGGGTCTTAATACCTGTGCTGTCACTTCCCAGTCTGTTCTAGCATCTCCCTAAATGTGCAAACGGTTCTTGCTCAAATATGACACCAGACTTCACCTCCTTCCTGCTCAATCCAGGAGAAAGCTCCAAAGAAAACCCTCTAATGCAAAATGCCAGAAGACCCCAATGCAGATGGGTGATGTTAATTGTCCCTTCTGGCTCTGTCTGCTGGATTCCTGGGAACAGGCCGAGGGGCAAACCTTTGTAAATGTTAATCTCCTTATGCTTAAGATATCACACTAGCTTTGATGTTTGCAAACATGTTGACTCCTATCTTGGTTGAGGGTGTGTGGCCCAGACAGGCCAAATGCCTGTTTTGTCTTTCGTCTTCCTCCAGGAGAGTTCAGTGATAATATGTTCACCTCCAGCTGAAGTATGAAAAAGCCTCTCTTCAAAGCCAGGTTGGGGTGAGGGGTGGGCAAGATGCAGTGATGCTTGGGGCCACTACACCCTCATCCCCAGAAACCAAACTCAAGTTGAGTCATTGTCTCACCCAAGACCCATTGGAGTCAAGTAGATGACTCTGTCCATTATAAACTCCCGCTGATGTAGGAAGGAGGAAAAAAGGATGGGTTTTAAAAAAAATCCATTCATATTTTTATAGTTAGAGTCGTGCTAGTCCTGCAACAAATCAAACCAAGAGTGTATAATGGCTCAAATACAACGGAAGTTTATTTTTGCCCGATGTCGAGTCCAAAATGGATGCTCCTGATTGGAGGTGGCCTTCCTCCAAGAGATGATTCAGGAATCCACATATTCATTGTCTTGAGGTTCTTTTATTTTCCTGCATGGTGTTGTTGTGCTCATCTGCAACAAGCTGTGGAAGGAGAAAGAGAGGGAGGAGAAGGCACACCCACTTCTTCACAGCGAGCACCCGGAGGTATCACTTCCTATCAGATTCCGTTGCCAAGAATGAGTCATATGACTTCACCTAGAAGCCAGGCGGGAAGCCAGAGTTCCGGCTTGTCACTGACACCCACTGATGACCTACACTCAGGAAATGGGAGCGTGGGTCTTTGGTGGACAGTTCGCCTCTCTGCCACATACTTGGGTTGTAAGGAGACCCCTGGGATCTGGTTGAGTTAGAGTCAGGAGGTATAGACTTGAGCTTTCAGTCTGGCTGTCAGAGTCCTTTGGGGTGAATCATGTCATCTCTATGAGTCTCAATTTCCTAATCTGGAAAGTGGGGATAATGCAGAAGGGAAGGGGGAAGGGACGACCATGTTACATACCATCACACATTCTCCCTGCAGTTGCCCACTCGTTTTAGATATAATAGTATTTTAGGAAAAATGTGATGATGTTGACAATTTACATGGCTTCCAATGGAGGGGAAAAAAAATGGTTGAGAGAGCTAGTGATGCTGGACCTAGATTCCTAGATGATGACTATCAGCTAGAGCCGTTGGAGAGGCATCACCACAAAGTATCGTACCATCCCCACCACCACCCCTGTGTGGTCCACTTTACTCATTTACATGGCTCATCTGGTCCCTATCAGCAAGCAATTTTGAGACCCCTGAGCTATACCAGTGTCATATAGGTTAGTAATGATAATCCCTCTCAAGCTGGGGAATGTTTTACTCCCACTGTTCTGCTTCCCAAGGAACTTAGGCATTTGCCAAGCCTCCTCCCCAGCTGCAGAAGCCTCATGCATCGGCTTAATGAACTGATCAGCTCTCGAAATTGCTTATCAACAATGAAGGTCGAGGTATAGAATGTTTTTGAATTGTTGATTTTTTAAGATCTTGGCAAGACCATTAATGTTATGAATATACCACAGCACAAACTTCAGAATCTTGTCAGTTTTCATAATGTAATGAATGGAGAAGGTTTGATTCAGATCCTTGTGAGTCCAATAATATGATTAGGAGGCTGGCCTGCTAGGAGGTTGGAGCACTAGGGGAAATGACTGGCTGACTGCTATAATTGATTGGCACCAGTGGTGATGCCAGGGGCATGGCTTGGTTGGGGCAGGCTAGTTATCTTCTACCAATGTCCACTTGGATATCCCCGGGAAGGCAGTAGATGAACAATCATGGAAACCTTTAAAAGTCTGTCGACAGAAGATAAGTTAAGAAATAGAATTATGTAAGACTGCTGGGCAGAGCAGGGCAGCAGTAGAAAAGAGAGAGAAAGAGGGAGAGAGAAGGCAGGAGAAGAAGAAGGAGGAGAAAGAGGGGAATGATTCTGTATCTATTATTTGGGACAGACTAAAAGATGCTGCTGTAACAAAAGAGCCAAAATCTCAATGGCTTGAATCAACAAAGGTTTATTTCTTGCTCACGGTCTGGATCCATCGAGGGTCAGCAGGGCTCTCTGCTCCACATTGTCCTCAGTCTGGGACCCAGGCTGATGGAGCCTCCACCATCTGAAAATTATTATGGGAGGGAAAGAGAGAGAGTGGTAAATCATGCAGTGGCTGTTAAAGAACCCCACCTGGAAGTGACACATACCACTTCTCTGTACATTTAACTGGCAAAGGAAGTCTTAGGCCATGCCCCACCCAGAATGACTGGAGAAGTACAATCCCACCACACACCCAGGAGAAAAATGGGAAGTCTGTGATCAATCGTCATATCTACCTCTCAGAGTTTGCAGGATTCTGGATCTGGAAAGGATCTATACTTGTTGGGACTCTTTGGGTTGCACTGAAGAAGAAACTACTTAGAAGGGAATTTATTAACTCCCAAACCCCAAATCCAGCAGCAGATCTGTCAGTCTTCAGGCAAAGCTGAATCCAAGGATTCAAGGTCTCTAAGGTCTGCTCTCTTGCCATCTCTCAGCTCTGTTCCCTTCCATGTGGACTTCCTTCTCAGGTTCCCTAGTTCCAGAGTGCAAGTCCAATGGGAAAAGACTGACTCCACCCCTCCCCCATTTTAATAAAAATCCTGAGCCTCAATGTCATTAGACCAAATTAGGTCACATGTCCATTGCTGAACCAATTATTGTATCCAGGGCAAATGGAATGCTAGTCAGGCTTACATCCTAAGTCTAGAATTGAATTAACTTCACGAAAATCTCATGGACCAAGGAAAGGGTAAGGGTGGATCTCCAGGGAATTTTAGGATGCTGGACCAGAATGGGTGTCCAAAAATATACACAAAGAAAACAATGCCCAACCACTACAGGATGCAGAGGGGCTCCCACTCAATGATTTTTCCAAGTGTTGTTTTGTAGATATGCTTTAGGGATTGCCAGTGAAGGCTAGGATGGGGTTCCTGCACTCCTTAATCTCCTTTTCAATTAAAGTAGTTGTACTATGTTCCACAGAAAAATCTTTTTGGAACCAAAAAGGGAGGTCCTCTGCTTTCAAAAAAAGAAAGAAAGAAAACATGCAAGCAGGGGGATTAAACACTACTGCTCTTTGATTCCTCCTCCTCATTTTACAAGAAATTGAAATTCAGAAAGATTAGTAGATTTCTCCTCATGTCTCAGCCAGAATTGGTCATATGGACACCTAGCTGCAAGGGATGCTGGGAAAGTAAGCATCTGGCAAAGGGGAATGAAATGATCACGAATGACCTAGACATAAATGGCATATCCCTTAAGGCTGGGCACATTGCCACCCCCAGCAATGTTGAAGTTCCTTCAGGAAAAAAGGAAGGAAATGGCTTTCACGGAGCTGTTGACTATGGTGGTATGAGTCTGATCTCACTGAGAATTCCTTCAGGCTATGGCTGGTCCTTATGCCTCTGTTTATTCCTCCATTGGTCTCTAAAATTTGCCTGCAATGATCTCCTTCACCCCTCCTCAAGGTCCTATGAGACAATGAATCATACACTGACTTTTAAAGTGCCCACCCAGGGGTGGCCTGGCTGGCTCAGTCAGTAGAGTACATGGCTCTTGATCTTGGGGTCATAGTTCCAGCCCCACATCTGGGACAGAGTTTTGTATTTTTTTTAAAGATTTTATTTATTTATTCCTGAGAGACACAGAGAGAGGCAGAGACACAGGCAGAGGGAGAAGCAGGCTTCCTGCGGGGAGCCTAATGTGGGACTCGATCCCAGGACCCCAGGATCATGCCCTGAGCCGAAGGCAGATGCTCAACCACTGAGCCACCCAGGCGTCCCAGAGTTTATTTTTAAAAAATTAAAAAAAAAAAAACCTGTGAATTGCATACCCAAGATCATGCAACTAGTAAATTTTGCTCATCCTTTACTATATGCCTTTAGCACAGAGATAGAAGACTGAGGGAGGAGGGAGCTTTGAGCAGTCCTTTTACCACATAGGGATTGACTCTACAGGGTGGGGGACAGAGTGAGAATGTTGGGCATGCCAGGCAGAGGGAACAGCATGTGTGAAGGCCTGGAGGCCAAACAATACAGAACAATAGAAAACAGTTTTACATATTTAGAGCATAAAGTCTGAAGGAGCATCATCTTATGGAGTTTGGGCCTTGCATGAGGCCAATAGAGAGCCGTTAAATACTTCAGGTGGGGATTTATGCCATTACAT
Organism: Vulpes vulpes; assembly: GCF_048418805.1. Lineage (NCBI taxonomy): Eukaryota > Metazoa > Chordata > Mammalia > Carnivora > Canidae > Vulpes > Vulpes vulpes. The sequence continues at coordinate 140,642,992 of NC_132781.1, forward strand.
ATGCAGTCTATCTTCAGTGGGGAAAATCAACTAACTGCAGGAGCAGGACAAGAGCTGGGAGGCCATCAAGGTGGCAGGAGGTGACAGTGATCAGTGGCCTGGATCACAGTGATGGTGGCAGGAATGAAGGGAAGTGTAGCCTCAAGAGAAAAATCAGAGGTGTGGAATCCACCAAATCTGAGTCCAGATTTGGTAACTGGAGGTGACAATTGGGAGAAGTTGGGAAAAGCTGAGACTGACTCATAGGTTTCTTTTTACTTTTTTTTTTTTTTTTAAGATTCATTCATTTATTTGAGAGACAGAGAGAGAGCAGAGGGAGGAGCAGAGGGAGAGAATCTTCCAGCAGACGTCCTGGTGGGTGCAGAGCACAACTTGAGGCTCAATCCCACGATCCATGAGATCACGACCTAAGCTGAAACCAAGAGTCGGATGCTCAATCGACTGAGCCCCCCTGGTGCCCCCTGACTCATGAGTGTCTAGATGGTGATGCCCTTTACTGAGGTGGGGCCGGTGGGAGTGAAAGATGGAGGACAGGAACCCAGGCAGCCTGGCTCCGGAGCCTACACTCTTAGTCACAATGTGCTTAGGACTCAGGACTGGGCTTGGGGCATTAAGGGAACCCTGATCAACGTGAGAAACCTCCCTCACTGGATGTGGGTACACTGGACTTCCCAAGCCTTCATGCGGCCAGCTCTGGACCCTGCGTCCAAGCCACCCCAGGCCTTTGCTCCTCCATTCCATCCAAGATAGACACCTGTGTCCTCAGCTTTGCCCCAGGACAGACAACCAGGGTGCCTGATACACATCCTGATAGAACTCTAGTATGTGCTTTACTATTTCCTCAACCTGCGTTCCCAGAAAATCACTTGGATGCTCTCACCTCAATAACCCTGAAGCTAAGCCTCTACACCTGACACAGTATTCATAGCAAGGAGACAAACATAAATTATTTAAGCACTTGATAAACTCATCTTTAAAAAAGTGTTGAAGAATCAATGCCCCCAAAGAGCTAAGTCAAATAAATAGTTTCAAAAAAAAAAAAAAAAAAAAAGAGGAAGGACTGCCCTGCCAGATTTTGAGACTGTGCTGCAAAGCCATAATAGGACAAACTGTATAGTACTGACTTAAGATAAATAGACCGGGAGAGCTTAAAACCACATCTCCCTGTTTATAGAAACATACGTGCAAAGACAAAATGTCAGTTCAAAGGTCATGGAAGTGTGTGCTTTCTGGAATCATCTTGCTTCTGTCCTAATGTACAGGCACTGAGTATGTTACAGGCAGTGCTAAAATGAATGACTTCCTAAAGCACTCCATGGACAGGCTCACACTTATTCCAACCAGACTTCTAGGACTCAGATAGTGTCATCACTGCTTTACTGTGGGGAACTCAGGCTCTGAGAGGTTAAGACGCTCGCCCGGGTCACACAGGTAGTATGTGGCAGAGGTGGGATGCAGACCCAGCTTACTCTGACCCCAGAGCCAATGCTCTCTGCTGTCTCTTCCCCACACAGAGAGAAAGCAGTGTAGGCTGGAGCCCTTGAGAAAGCCTAGAAGCTCCCAGAAGCCCTTGAACTCAATCTCCAGTCTCTGAAGCATGAGTGGCTTTAGGCAGGTGACTGGCATGGATTGTTCTGAGCCTAAGAATCCAGCCTGGAAAAAAGGCTTGGAGTGAGTGTTTAGCCAGTGGGACCACACAGCACAGGATACCCATGAGGGATCTTGGGAGACAGGACCACATAGGAGAGAGGGGTCAGACTCATGAAGAGCCTCGACTGACAGAGAGGAATTGGAACTTTGAATCTTTTTGAAGTGCAGCTTTGATTTTGTCACTCTCCTGCTCTACAACCTTCTATAGCTCCCCTGGCTACTGTCTCCTAGTTAATAAGGGGAGAGTATGTAGATGCAAAGATGTGGGGGAAAGCCTGGAGACAGACCTATTAGACATCACAGTCCAAGAGGAAGAGGACAAGGTGTGCAGGGGAGGTGAGAAAGGAAGAACATGTGGTTTGGGGCAGGATTCTGTGAAAAGCCCCCACCCTTCTAACCCCACCAGCATCCTACTACTCTCACAAAATTAAGGGTCACTGCTTCCCTGAAGCATCGGATAACATTGCAAGGTTAGCAACAAGCAGGGACCTTATTATACTCACAGAAATGAGCCATGAAGAGCCAGAGAAATAGCTACTGCCTAAAGCAGCAAAGAATAGCCAACAACTCCCTCCTGTGCTCCTCTAGGCACAGAAAATAAGGGTCAGACATTCCCAGGGGTTCATATCTGGCACCAACTCAGGCAAGTAAATCTTTCAGGGTCTTGGTTTCTTCATCTGTAAAGAGGGCCCACCCTATAGTTTTGAAGAGGTTCTACTGAGATCATGTACATAAAACCTTCCATATAATAACGGGCATATCCTAGGAGCTCAATAAGGTAGCTACTACTGTTGATAACCAAATTATTGTTTAAGCAACACACTAACCCTTGAACCATGTGATCAGCAGCTTTCGACAAAAGAATAGGTGTTAGAATTTTCAAATATCACATATTTTATAGCCCCCACCCCCACCCACTGCGAGGTGGAGGCAGGTGGGCTTTAGGACCAAAAAAATGTCAGAAGACAAATTCCACTCGATTCAATTCCAGAAGTTATAAATTGTCATTCTTCCCGCTATGGAGATTGCTAACTATAAATGGGTGGAGAGATAGATGAGCAGATAGTAAATCGTGAAAGCTGAACATGTGTTCTCTCTTTGAGGTAATGATTGCAGAAAGAAAGAAGAGAAAGAAAGAAAGAAAGAAAGAAAGAAAGAAAGAAAGAAAGAAAGAAAGAAAGAAAGAAAGAGGAAGAAAAACCAGTTCCTCTTCCACAGGCCCCTTCTTGTGTGACAGAAGCCCACAGTGTCACCTCTAGGAGTTTCTCATTATTCAGCAGTTTTTGGAATGAGTGATTGATGTAATTAAAGTTATTGGTAAAGAAAGACTCAGTCACCAAGGAATAGATGAGTCAGCAGAAAGTTTAAGTAATGAAATAATGTTCCAAGGAGTGATTCTTAAAATAAGCTCCCCCCCTCCACCACCACCACTTAACTCTAGACATCTTAACCATTGCCGGTCAGCAAAAAGAACTGAAGTAGTTAAGACGTGGGAAAACACCACGCGATTATAGAAGTTCTCGGGTGAAGTCATTTCAACAAAAAGAAACCGTTGTATGGAGTAGTATTAGGAAAAGCATACATTTCTAGAGCATCAACCATGTGCTTTGGTGAGCTTTGCTCACGTTATCTCATTGAATCCTCACCTCTGTGGTGAATACCATAGGTATTCCTGTTTTTTGGATGAGGACACTGAATTTCAGAGACATTAAGGAAATCTCCCAGGGCTGCACAGCGGGCAGTTGGCACAGATGGGAACGGAAGCCAGGCAGATGGGCGCTGGGGCCCACCTACCTGTTCAATCACTACAGCTCCTGGGCCTCTCTGTTCAGATTTCTCAGCCGCTTAATCTGGTTCACTAATATACTCTGGAGAACAGAGTGCTGGCGGGATTTGAACTCATGTCAGGCTGACCCCAGAGTGGTTTCAAATTTCACATTTCTTTTTTTTTTTTTAAGATTTTATTTATTTATTTATGAGAGACACAGAGAGAGGCAGAGTCATAGACAGAGGGAGAAGCAGCCAGTAGGGACCCCGATGTGGGACTCGATCCCAGGACCTCAGGATCACACCTGAGCTGAAGGCAGATGCTCAACCACGAAGCCACCTAGGCATACCCAAAATTCATATTTCTGCAGGAGAATACAAACCAGTGCATTGACTTAGGATCCATTCACTTGTTTTCATTTCTGCTACCATGTATTGGGCCCTGGACCCTGTGTTGGTTTCATGAAGGTGACTGGGGCAGGGAGACCATCAGGAGGATATAGGACAGTCCATATGACAGATGACAAAGGCCCAGACCAGAGCAGCAGAGAGGAGGCAGTTGAATGAGATCCCATAGAAGGATCTATGGGACCTGGGAAGTAAGGGCATGTGGAGGAAAGAAAGGAGGCCCCACCAGGTGAGCAAGCTGTGCAGGAGGTCCTCACCTGGGAAGAGAAGAGGAGGAAGGAGCAAGATGTGATGAGGAGTATTGACTTCCCGTGACATTACATCCAGGGCCCAACAGTCCCCCACTTATTAACCATAAACAAGATTACTATGTGTCACCGTGGGTGGCTTCAGAAAAAGGAGAGTGGGATGGGCACTTGCCACTTGTGAGCAGCTGGAGAAAGAGGACATGTGGGACAGCTAGAGGTAGGGAGCTCTCAAATTTGGGGGGTGGCATCTAGCTCCTCAAGCCCTTCACCTTCCCCCATACAACTTTGCTCAGAGTTGGAGGCCCAGGCCCCCTCTCCTTTTCCTAAAGAAGGAAAGAAGGTCCAGAGTCTTTTGTGGTGTGAAATGGTATATTGGTCTTGGCCATTTCCCCCCCAAGAATGGCCCACAGACAAGAAAAAAGGGGGCTGAGGCCTTGCAGATCCAAGGGGACAGAAAGAACAGCAGCTCAACAGGTTTGCAAAGATCCTCCCAGTTTGGTCCTGCCTTCTCTAAAACAGGCGTGGACATGGGCATGACAGTACAAGGGATTTATTAAGAAAGGAGCATGGGTGGGCAGCCCAGGTGGCTCAGCGGTTTAGAGCTGCCTTCAGCCCAGAGTGTGATCCTGGAGACCTGGGATCGAGTCCCGTGTTGGGCTCCCTGCGTGGAGCCTGCTTCTCCCTCTGCCTGTGTCTCTGCCTCTCTGTCTCTTTCTCCTCTCTGTGTATTCTCATGAATAAATAAAAATATTTTTTTAAAAAAAGAAAGGATCATGGGGGGGCACCTGGGGGGCTCAGGGGTTAAGCACCTGCCTTTGGTGTGATCCTGGGGTCCTGGGATCAAGTCCCACATTGGGATTCCCACAGGAAGCCTGCTTCTCCCTCTGCCTATGTCTCTGCCTCTCTCTGTGTCTCTCTCTCTTTTCTTTTAAGTTTGTTTCTCCTTTGTTTTTCTCTGTGTCTCTCAATAAATAAATAAAATTGAAAGAGAGAGAGAGAAAGAAGAAAAAAGAAAAGAAAAGAAAAAAGAAAAAAGAAAAAGAAGCATAGGGGAACCAAGGTGGGGATGGGGAGGCAGCCATCCCCGGCTCTGTCACCAAACAGCTTTGTCATCTTGAGCACCTTGAACAAGTCAGGGACCTCCGTTCCCATATCTGTAAAACGAACAGTTCCTATTTTCCAAAATATGGTAAGCACATCTCTGGGGCCACAGGACATGGTGCTAGGTAGGGCGAAGAGATGCTCATGTGGCCTGCATGCCTTTGAAGACAGCGTGCAAAGCAGGTAGGGAGCCCAATGCCGGAATGGGGAATGGGGTTGGGGAGACTTCTGGGAGCAACCAGAGACCCCCAGAGATGTGCTCACCTTCCAAGCCCAGGCCACCAAGAACCTCACTTCATGAATTTGCTTTTCGTCATTGTCTTGTTTTGATGGAAAGTGATTGTCGCTTTTCAGTTACAGCAATGGTATAAATATTCCTTTCAAAATGATGGTGACAAAACTCCAAAACTCGAAGGATGTTATTATGTTAATAGTAGTTGCAATGAGGCTGGGACAGGGGTTTGGAGGATGGGAGCCCAGAAGGTTTTGAAGAGCACTTAGCAAAGCAAGGGCTCATTCCTTACAGACTCAGGTCCCATGGAGCCTTCTCAGACATTGCTCCTACATGGTCTAGGACCTATCAGGTGTTTGCCAGATTCAAATGGGGAAATTAAAAAGGAAAAATAAAGTAAGGAAGGAAAAAAAAAAATGTCTGGAGAGAAAAACAACCCCACCAACCAAAATAAACCAGGCCAGTGATTTTTCTACCGCACTCTTCATGAGAGCAGAGAGGTGGTGTTTATTCTAAATGAGTCCTTTGCTCCAAGCTGCCACTAATCCACGCTTTTCTGTGATCCAGGAAAGCTGGTCCTCAACAGCCAATGAAGATCTTTGCACGTATGAGTATTTGGAAAAAGAGCCACCTATTACCACAGGGTTTGGATTTAGATGCTGGATACAAGTAGAGGGCAAACAAAACTAACAAACAGATAAAAAAAAAAAAAAGAAAAAGAAAAAAAAAAACCATTGTGGTTTGGATCTAAAAAAAAAAAAAAGTCTCAGAAATGACAACTGTGTGGTAAGTCTGATGTCAAACCGAGTTAGCTGGGGAAGGTGTCTGGGATGCTCTGGAACGGTGAGGGTATTTGGAATCTAGGGCTAACAGATGTCTCACTCTGCTTGAAAGATGTCAAGATGCTGTTCCTAAGGGCCTGTGGGTTCCCTTGGGGACAAAGCCACTGATAGTTTTACAGAAAAAAAATGCCCAAGCTGACGACCATATATTCAACACAAGGAGTCAAGAAAAGAATTGAAGGAGAAAAAATAAAAAAACAAAACCAGTCAAGCTGAGACATAAGGAAAGGAAGGAAGGAATTAAAAAATAAATACATGAAAGATTCACGATTCAGGGCCTTGCCCCCTACTCAAATCTTTGGTAGGAGTTGCTCTGTGAACCTCTGGGTAAAAAAAACATTAATTTTTGTTCGCATTATGTAGGATAATGGTGGGCAGGCAGACAGTCACTTCCAAAAGGAGGAGCAAGCAAATCTCCTCAGATAGCAATGACTTCTGGAAGAAAACCCTCCCTGGCAGGGGCATCAGGCTCAGTCCCTCCTTGCTGCTGAGTGTCTGGGAGAGATGGCACATTCCTAGCCTTCCCCTCATCTGTACCTTGCACACGGAGTCCTGAGGAGGCAGCCGTCCTCCAGCAGCATTGGAGGAGGGCTAAGATGTTTCCCGGCCCAGCCTAAAAATATCTCCCTTGACAGCCTGTCACAGTGTCTGAGATTCCACCATTATAAATTCATTCCTCTCTGTTAAGGCGTTTTGTTTCCAGTTCTCTGTTAAAATACAGATATCCCCGAGAATTTAGCTTGGGTGAGGCACAGATGGGACACAGCCCAGGAGTTAGCGGGCCTAGATTTCTCACTCAGTTCTGCCTGTAAGCTCACTGTGAACTTGGGTGAGGCATTTTCTTTCTGGACCTCAGTTTCTCCACTGATAGAAAGAAGAAAGAAAAGAAAGAAAGAAAGAAAGAAAGAAAGAAAGAAAGAAAGAAAGAAAGAAAGAAAGAAAGGAAGGAAGAAAGAAAAAAGAAATTAAGAAAAAGAAAGAAAGAAAAGGGCAAATGTTGTGGGCAGGGAGCTCTGAGATGTCTGATTCCCGGAAGGAGCATGACATGTTCGTTTTAGGGTTTGCCCTGGACTCTGTGCTCTTTGTCACTGGAGACCCAGCATGCCCATTTGGGCAGTTCTTTTGAGCTGAAGGGCTTGGAGGTCAGGTCAGACAGTGTCTTATTTTCTAATAATCATAATCATAATCATAATAATAAAATTTTTAAAAAATACCTGTTCCTCTCTTCTATTTGACATCTCAGCAAATGGCATCTCCCAAGCCCCTTAGTGCTCAGGTTGAAACCCTTGGAGGCATCTAGAACTACCCCCTGCACCTCACCCCCCTCTCCACATTCAATCTATCAGCAAAGCCTGTTGACTCTACTTTCAAAATGCAGCCTAAATCTGATCACTGGGAGCAACCACCACTTCTCTGGCTACGACTGTGGTCCAAGACAGTGTTCTCTCTCCCTGGATTCTCCATCAGCCCCCTAACTGGGCCCTGCTTCTATCTTGTCCACCCAGAGTCTCAGCTCCTCATGCCTGAGAATGCCTTGAAGACATAAATTAGATCCCATCACTCCCCCCAAACCATCCCTCTCTTCCTTTCTCTCTCTCATCATTAAACCCAAAGATCTCACTAGTAACAATAAAGCGTCATATAACCTGGCTTTGCCTTGGCCTCATCATCTCCAACAAAGGTCCCCTTACTGTTGCTCGAATCTCTTCCTACCTCAGGATCTTTGCACTTGCTATTCCTTCTGCCCAGAAATGGTCCCCTCCAATATCTTCATGGCCTACTCCCCAACTTCTTTCAGGTGCCTGCTCCAGGGCCACCTCTTAAGGAATGCTTTCCAGACTGCCCTGGCTAAAATGGCTAAAAGAGCACACCCCCTTCCATGTCCTTATCCTACTAAATTTTTCTGCCAATACCCATCACCCAGACATTGTGAGAAGACATCATCACACTCATTTGTTCACTTTACGTCTCCTCCTCCACAGTGTAAGCTCCAGAAGGGCAACCTTTGTTTTGTTCACCGCTGTAAAATCATACCTGGAATGGTGCACCGGGGATATTTTAGGTGCTCAGTTAGTAGATATGAGAGGAAGGGAAGAGAACAGGTTAAGCAGAACTGCACTAACCTGGAGGCTAAATCTAAGGATTCCATTGGAGGGATCAATGCCAAGGTCCTTCCTGCACTATTCCAGCAGGGTAGGATGTCCTGGGGAGTCAAAGGTAGAGTGGACTGTCAGAAGAGGGAGGTGGGGCAGCATGGGAAATACAGGGTAGGCAGGGGAGGTAAAGCATCTCAGCTGAATTTATAAGTTTATGGGCTGCAAGTTCTTGATTGAGACCAGAGGAAGCTAAACAGCCATTGTGGACAAGTTCCAAAAGACAGGATCCTGCAGACAAAGGGTAGGTTGTCAGTGAACCACCAGGAGGACCAGCCTGAAATTGGTTCTACACCAAAGCAGGTTTTCTCAGGTCTGATCAGGTCACTCCTCTGTCTAACTGCCTTCTCGGGATCCCAGTGTCCCCCATCAAGCCCCAGGGAGTGTAGCGAGGCCAGAGAAGGTGGGAGGAGGGAGAGTGCAACAGCCATTATGTGGCAGGATCTCCCCACAGCCTCAGTCTCCTGCCCTTCTCTCTTATCCCCAGGCCTTGGCTAGTGTCTCTCATGAAGTAAAGTCATAAGAGAGCATCACCCTAGTAACTATATTGAAGGACAAGTGGGTGCCTGCCACTCAATAGAATCCTCACAAAACCAGGGGAGGTACAGGCTTCGTTTTACAGATGAGGCCACTGAGGTTCAGAGAGGTTATCTGATTGATCCAAGACATACAACCTAGTAAGTTGCAGAGGTTAGGACTTAGCCACCAAAGCCCAAGCACCCAACCCGTGAGCCATAACGTCTCTGAGCTGCAGCCCACGTCTCCATCCCGACACTGCCTGGGGTTCCCTGGTCACAGCAGTCCCAGTAATTGAGAGGCTGAGGCTGGAGAGGCTGGAGAGGCTGGAGAGGCTGGAGAGGCTGCCTCCCGCTTTGGGCCTGCAGCCACAGGAGCCTGGCCTCCCCCCCAGGCCTGAGCAGCCCGCCCGCAGGGGGCGATGATGGGACGGCGGGAGTCGCCCTGAACGCGGGGTTGGCCAGCAGAAAGCAGAGAAGGGCAAGGAAAGCGCCCAGGGCCAGGGCCAGGTGCTAGGGGAACCCCTTGCAGGGCTGAGCAACCCCCCGGTTGGGGGGGGGGCCGCACCCCAGCTGTGTTGAGCGCCGCCGCCAGGCCGCTGGTGCGGTCGGGAGCTCTCCAGCCCTTGTTTGATGAGCAGCGGCCAATAAATTCATTAATCATCATTTTATGCCTCATCAAACCCCCTCCAAGCCCCTCCATGGGAGTTACACAAATTAGCCCCTGAAAAGACAGTAATTTCAGTATAGCGAGGTAAGTGCTTTCTGATGGGCTCCGCGCACAGAGCTCTCCTGACAAGCCAATCCATCAGCGCGTTGGGGTTGGGGCGCGGCCGGCGCCCAGCAGCCCTGGCCGGCCTCCCCTGCTCCAGCCCTCCCGGCCCTGGCCAGCCTAGCCTCCGCGGGCTACCTGGAGTGGGCCTCCGACTAGGGCACCCCGGGCCGCGGCTCCTTTACAGCCGCACCGCAGGCTGTGTGTCCGGCCTCCTGTCCTCACGCACCCCCACCTCCTCCCCAGCCCTTCGCAACAGGAGAGAAATCTGGCGGTGGGGGAAATCCCAGGCCCCATTTAGGGAACGAACGGGGAGGGCGACGGAGGACTAGTGCTCAAGTTCTGAACTCCAGCCCCGGGGAGGGGAGAGCCAAGCAGCCCTTTCTCCTCCTAATGTCTAGATGTCCGGGTTCTGGGGCCCCTTGAAATTACTGAAGAGCTGTATGTATTGCGTGCGCCCTTTATGGGGCGGGGTGGGGCAATCCATGGCATCCTGACGATTGGGAAAGAAATCCCAATCTTTCCAAAAGAGAGCCATCTGGGAACAGAGAAGGGGGTCCTTCCACGGGACCCTGGTGGCGGAGGTGGGGTGGGGCGTACCTAGCCTTTTCTGTGGCCCCAGCGTCTTTCTCTCTGAGACCGTCACCTGGGGTGAAAGACGACGCCTGGGGAAGAGAGTAAGAAAGGATTTTCTGTGGAATGGGCCGGGCCAGTTGGACTCCAGCCTGGAGAGCTGAGCATGACAGGAGAAAGGAAAGAGCCGGAGAAAATTGTGGTGAGGAGTAGGATATTTGCAAACACGAAGCCCGCCCGGCGCCTTCTCACTTTCTGGTCCTGGTGCCCAGAATGTCCCACGGGCACCCTACCCGGCGGGCAGGGGCCATGCAAACGGGGTCAACGAGGAGCCGCAGGCCGAGCCTACCGGCCAGCGCACCGTGACCGGCCAGAGCCCGAGCGCCGAGCGACGCGCAGCTCCTTCATTAGCTTCCCCTCCGCGGCGCTGCATGCCTCGGAAAATAAGTTAGCAAACGGGGAGCCGTTTATCTCTTTTATCTTGGGGCCTGATCCAATTAAATAAGTGCACATTTACATTTGCATCCATCAGGCGGGAGCGCTGAGAGCCCGGGGTTTGCTCCGAGCAAATAAAAGCAGATTTCACTGGGAAAAGTGGCGTCTGGGCGCGCCGGGCTCGTCCGGGCGCAGGAAACAAGCGCAGCCAGGAGGGCCGCTTTAGGGACTCAGAACTGGGGCCTACGGCCAACAGGAGGCTAGAGACCCGCAAGGCCCCAGAGAGGCAGGCCTGGGCAGGGGCTGCAGCCAGAGCTGCATCCCCGCCCCAGAGGCGATCCTCCGTTAGGCCACAACCTGGGCCCCGCCTTGTGCCCTGGACCCAAGTCACATTTAAACGAAAACGAAAAGGAGACTAACTCTGGCCAGGTCACCGAGGGAGACCCCTGAGGTGGGTCTAGGGACAGTCCTGCAGTTTTGGCCAGTTTGGAAGGAGGGCAGGTGGCAAGGTCTCAGTCAGGCCCGATTTTCCTATTCGATGGCCCGAGTGGAAAGAGATTCCAAGAACCAGGCCGAGGACGCGCCTCCGCTTTCCCCCCCAGTATCTCTGCAGGACGGGAAGACCAGTTGATACCAGCGGTTAGCGCTTCTGGAGGGGTGAAAGGGGACGCCCAGGTGTGCACCTCTTGCTTTGCAGCGCCCACCTCATTAAGACGCTTTCGAAATAGGAGCGTTTTAAGAATGCGCAGGTAGTTTTGTTTTCCCTTTTCCTGTGTCTGTACAACCCACAGACCGAAAGACGGAAACGGTTTTTGGGGGTGCGGTCTCGTGGTAGACCCCAGACACCCGAAACCGCAGGTGAACCAAAACTGCGCGGGTTCCGGGACCCTGGCGTGGCGAGGCCCGCAGAAGCGGAGGCGCGCACCTGAAGCGGAGCGGAGCGCGGCCCCCACCCGCACACTCGCTCCAGCCGTGGCCGTAGGCGTATTTCTCAATCGCCTGCTGCCTGGTTTCTGGTTTCCGAGCCCGTGGCCAAACCGTGGCGGGAACCGGTAGGGTTAAAACTATTCTAGTCGCGGGCCCCGCTTTCCAACTCGTCAATGCTGTCTGGGTCGTGGGACCCGAGACGCAGCGGGTGCGGCTGGCGGGACAGTTTGAGGGGTTCAGAACGAAGGTCCCGCTGAGGGCTGGGGGGCAAGGCCAGGTCTTGCCTAAACTCCTCCTCTCTTCCCACCGCGTGGCGCCCGGGGACCAGTAGGCGGCGCCCTTCCTAACCGGCATCCGCGTTCCGCGCCCTCTGGGGAGCGCAATCACATTCCTTTCACTTTGGGCGCTTTGCAAAGCGCTGTTGCTTGTCTCTGCCCGAGGTGGCGGCTGGTCGTGGGGGACAGGTGGGCCGGGAGGCACGATCGGGTCTAAGACTGCACGTACGGACCCTCCCCCGCAACCCTCCAGGCTCCCAGAGCTGCGCACCTCTAGCAAAAGGAGAGAGGCCCCGAAGGGTTTGTAAACCAGAAGGCCTCGATGCAGGCCCCGCACCCAGGCCAGGGAACGACACTGCGGGCCCTAGCACCCCGAGCCAAGGAGCGGGAGGTGCCGCAGCAATGTCCCCTTTCTGTAGCTCCTCCTCGGTGCCCGCTTAGGCGCCCTCGGGGATTGACTAGGGTTGTTGGCTCTTCACCCCCAAATCCCATGAACTGATTCGGCCCCGCAAAGAGAGGGAAGGGAAGGGAACGGACCCAGCAGGTTCTGGTTCGGCGCTGCCTCAGCGGGATGACTGTATAGACCCCACGCAGTGACCCCGCTGCCCCTGCTGCCTGGGATTCAGCCCTCCTGGTCCCTAACTGCCCAGCTAAGCGCTCCTCCGGGGGCCGGAACCAGCACAGCCCAGCGCAGGTGGCAAACGCCCGCGCAACCCCCGCACCCAGGTGTCAGGCACCGCCTCGCGCAGCTTCCGCGCCCCAGTCCAAGCCTGCGAACCAGCCCCGACCCCACTGCAGCCACAAGTTTGCCCCCAGCGCCTCTCAGACGCTGCGCCTTCCCGACGGCCCAAGACGCGGCCGGGCGGGGCTCCAGGAGGCACTCGGGGTCGAAAAGACGCGAAACTACTTCTAGGATTAGGCGCGGGAGACATCTCCGGACTATCCAAACCCCGAACTGCCCGGCAGGCTCCCCCTAACTGGGAAGTCTCTAGACACCAGAAAAACCACTGGCCACGAAACCCAGCTCTGCAAGGGGCAAACCCCACACTCAATGGGAGGTTTGCATGCAAGATGAAGTACGTAAGGAAGCCCGTAGACACTGCAGAGGCCAAGGGCAGGAGGGATGCGGGCCAGGGGCAGCGACTCGGGCTCCAGCCTTCGCGCCCCAGCCGGTCTCGCTCTTCTGGCGGGGGAGGCTCCTCGCGCCGCCCCGCGTTGGGGAGAAGCGCCGTGGGCTCCGGGGTGCGGGGTCCCGTTCCCAGGCAGCCCCGCGGGCATTCGGCTCCGGCCCCGAGCCTCCGCGCTCCGCCTGGGGAGGCCCGCGCCGCGCTATTTGCATATTCCCGGGAACACAGGGAGGCCTGCAATTTTCTTTTTAAAATCATTAGGCAGGGTTTAGGGGCAGCGCTTCCAAAACCCCGCAGAGCTGATGTCGTCCTTAAACCCTCTCTTAAGAGAAGGGGACTGGCCTATTCTTCTGACTTTTTTAGAAGAGAAGGTGACTCCTGGGGCTGCATATTCAACTGGGGGTGGGGGTGAGGGGGTGGAAAGCTGCTTGTGAACCAGGCAGTCGGCGGGGTGGGTGGAGGGGGCCGGGGCGCGGGGGTAGGGGGGTTGGTGGGTGGAGGGCAAGTCATCTCTGGAATTCAATTGTTAAAAAAGAAAATCATTTATAATTAAAGGGACAAAATAAAATACGATCGTCTCATGCATATTTAATCATTCGCACTTCCAGCTTTGAAACCATTTTTCCCTGCGTGAATTTTTCTCACTCATTTAAACTCTTAAGTCGACTGTTGTTCGCAAAAAACATCTGGACAATGCAGTTTTCAAACTTGTTTGAATTCGAACAAGCTAATGGAACCCCGTCGCAGGTTGAAAACAAAAAAAAAAAAAAAAAAAGAAAGAAAAGCAAAAGTTAAACCTCCGGTGAAAGTTTGGGGTGTGTTTAAAAAACAAGTAGGGTTGAAGTAATCTTGAATAGAAATGCAAATATGTGCATTCTGATTTAGCCTAATTAAACTAGTGTTACGTGCAAACACATTCTCTCTCTACACTCGGGCTTTGGGTTTAATAGAGCAAATTAATTCCCCTCGATGGAGTATGTTTTTGCAGTAAACCCTCCCCTCCCCCGACCACCGAAAATTTCCCACGTCCGCGGTTCCTTCTCTCCGGCGCAAAATGGAGACGCGAACCCCGACAGTACAGGCGGGCCTCGGGCACCCGGCGGTGTCTCTTCCTCTGTTGGGGTTGAGACTCATCCTGATTTTTCATTTTGAAATGAACCATGCGGGATTTCAACGGGGCGGGGGCGGGGGGGGGGCGGGGGGGGGAGGGAACCTCAGAAATACTTTAGCGCCTTGGACTCTCGACTCCGAGACAGGAAAAGTGCTAACGCGACGACAAGCCAGATGGAGTTCACAACAGCCTCATTATCTAAGGCCAATGTCCTCGAACTTTTCAAAGCCACTTGTCCAAAAAGGGGGCCCGTGCGTGGAGCGGGGGCTGGGGGCGCCCCGCGGGCGGCTCGCGGCTCCCCTCACCGCCCCCAAGCGACCGTGGCGCGCCCTCCCCCACTTCCGCCCACTCTCTCCAATCTCCGACTCTGCCGAGTGCAGGCTTGTAATTCAGGACAAGTGTGACACCTACCTGTGAAAGGGGGGAACCGTCCCCTAGCCGGTCCCGCGGCCCCAGCCTCGCTGCGGCGCGGGGATCTGCGGGGCCGCCTACCACCCGCACTGTCGCGGCTGGAACATTTACTAATTTAATCAAATCCAGCGAAGAGATCAATGCCCAATTTTGAAGGGGTAGGGGAAAAGAGTGACTTGGGAAAGCCTTCTCCTTGGCATCCCCTAACGCTCCCCGCCCGCATTAGCCCACAGCACCTTTGAAATAGTAATAAGGGCTAAATCCGGCATAAAATCGAACTCATTAGCAAAGTTCACCAGCTGATTGCTTTGCATAAAACACGACACTGATTGGAAGTAATTAGGTTAAGCGATGGAGCTCGGGTGGTGCGCGTCTCGAGCAGGCTTTGCCATCTCTTCTCCCTTCTGGGCACACACTTGGGTCTCTCTCCTCCTTCCTCCAGGGTCCAATCTCCCCCAAGCAGCCCCCCATCAGTGATCCAAATCTGCATTCCCGGCAGGGCTAGGGTCCCCGGGGCTTGCCGCCTAATTACGGTTTCCCCTTGGCACACCGAGGTTGCTCTGCGGAACCTTTCATTCCCCACTTCGGAAAAAAAAAAAAAAAAAAAAGTTGCAGTTTCCACCTTTTGTCCAAGGCGATGGACAGTTTATTGAGGCTTCTAAAAAGTAATGAGTGGCTCTGATTATGTTAAAATCTCTTTTAATTAAATATTTTGCATTTTACAAAGGCGGCTGCAGTTTCTTTTACTTTTTAAATCTAAGAGTATAACCTGTTTCCTTTCTGTAATAATACTTTAGCTCATACCCAGCAAAAAATCAATAGGTGTAAAAAAATTAAATTAAACTTGTATTTTTAAACTATGAAACAGCTTGGGGGAACACAAATGTATATATTTATATTACAAAAAAAACATTAAATGCCTGTACAGGTGTCTTAATTTCATAATTTACTTCAAAGATATTGAATTATCAATTTAAATACAAAAATGCTACATTAAATATACAGAATAAGATTTAATACAAATCCTTTTTTAATTTTTTTTTTTCTTTTCGGTTGGTTAAGACATTTTTGCGTGGGGGGCGGGGAGATGTTTACATGTGTATGTCATCCATCTCCGAGAACTATAAACTTTTTAATAGGAGGGGTAGTTTTGTTTTTCTCTCTTGTTGATGGAAAAATAACTGCCAAGGCCATGTTTTTTTTTGTTTTGTTTTGTTTTTTTAATAAATTAGGAAAGTCCGGGACCGACGCAGCCCGCGTTAAATGTCGGACATACCTTTCTTCAATTCATAGGGAGAGTCTTTGCACAGGTCTAGTTGAGACTGGCTCCGCAACATTTTCGGGTCTTTAGCCAAAGCGTCCGCTCGGTTCAACACGGTCTGGTTTAATCCATTGAAATGCGAGCCCGGACCGGTTGTGGGGCCCGGCCCTGGGCCTGGGTGGCCGTGAAGGTGTCCAAAGGAGCCATAGTTCGTGTAGCCGGGATAGAAGGGCGCCGTGTAGTAGAGAGGCCGGGACAGCACCGTCCCGCCTGGAAAGGGACACTGCGCCGAGGGCGAGCGCGCTGGCGCCGGGGCCGGCGAGGCGCGGCTGCCTCCCAGGGCTTGCCCCGCCACCGGCCCGGGGCACGGTGGGCAGGGAGAGCCTTCGCTCCCGCCGCCCCCGTCCTTGACCTTGTCCGAGGATGTGGCGATCTCTGCCAGAGACCACAGTTTGGGCTTGGCGAGCACCGCCTGTGGCGGCGGCGGTGGCGGAGAGTGTATGACCGAGGGCCCGCCGGGACCGGGGGGCAGCTCGCCCGCGGCTGGGTGCGGGCCCGGAGCCGGCGCGCCCGAGGGGTAGTGAGGGGCCGGGTCCTCGGCCAGCCGCGCTGCCGCTGGCCCGGCCGGGGAGGGCCCGCCGGCGCGGGGGGGCCCGGGCAGCGCGTCCAGACGGCCCTCGGATGGCGGCTCCTTAAAATCCGAGTCGCTGAGGCTGCCCTCCGTCTCCTTGCCGGCGGGGGTGGGCGGCCCCTGCAGCCGTTCGCAGCCCGCAGCCGCCTTCTGCTCCGCTCCTCCTGCGGGCGAAACCCCAGGCCGTCAGGGGCGCGGGGGCTGCGCGCGGCGGGGCCCGGGTCCCCGCCCGCAGAGGCGGAGAGCCTCGCCCCCACCCTCCGGGGACCCCGCTTTCCCTTCTAGCTCCCGCTCCAACACACCCTCTCCCGGGCCCACCAACCTGCTTCGGGGCCCTCGGAGTCGCCCTTGCCCTCGGGCTTCTGGGGCTCGTCCTCGTCGTTCTTCTCCAGGTCGATGTTCTCCTCCTCCTCCTCGTCCTCGCTGCGGTTCCGCGGCGTCCACGTCATCTTGTTCTCCTTCTTGAGGCGCCGGCGCGCGTTGGCGAACCAGGTGGACACCTGGGTGAGGGTCATCTTGGTGATGATGGCCAGCATGATCTTCTCGCCCTTGGTGGGGTAGGGGTTCTTGCGGTGCTCGTTCAGCCAGGCCTTGAGCGTGGCGGTGGCGTCTCGCGTGGCGTTCTTTCGGTACGCGGGGTCCCCGTAGGGATACGAGCCCAGGGGCGCCGCGTAAGGGTGGTACCCCAGGGAGCCGGCCATGCCCGGCGTGTGATCGTAGGGCGAGCCCTGCAAGGAACAGGCAGAGAGAAGGTGAGCGTGGGCCGTGGTCCCCAGCACCACCCAGACGACCAGGGGCACACTTGCCCTGCGCCCAGGGGTCCGCGAGCCGCGAGGCCCAAACGCCGGCTTCCCCAGGGGTAGGGCTGGCGGGCTCAGACCCGGGGCAACTCCTCCTCCTCCTCCTCCTCCTCCTCCGCAGGCAGCGGGGGCGCCAACTCCTGACTCCGGTGCTTCCGGGGCGCCTGACGCCGTCCCGGCCTCGGCGACACCCTGCAGGGCCAGTCCGCCCCCCGAGCGCAGACCCGGCCACCGCGGCCAGGCCCTCCGCCCAGGCAGAGGCCTGGGCAGCGGCAGCGACTCGGCACTTCGCGCCCTGGTGGCTGCGCGGCAGGCGCCAAGGAGGGAGGGCGAGAGAAGTCAAGGCATTCCTCGCCTCCCAGAGAAAGGCGAAGGAAAAGCTAAGCCTCGCGCGGGCTCTCCCACCCCTCCGAAAATGTTACCCCAAACCGAAGCCACAGCGCTTTTCCAGAGAGTGCACCCGGCCGAAAAATCCCGGATGCACCGCAGCTCGGCCGACTTTTCGGAAATTTAATACCTCCAAATCGGATTGCGGAGATAGGATTACGGATTTGCAACATTTTGGAGGACTAATTAAAGGCGAGGCCAGACACATTTACATAGACTTAGCACGCTTCTGCTCGGATTTCTGGTCCATTTCTTTGGGACTACTTTTCCAAAATGGCAAAACCCGAAATAGAATAAATACAATACAATACAATACAATGAGATGCGCAGGGCGGCCCGGAGCTCACGTTCGAACCGAACGCTGCTCCTTAATTGCAGCGACCTCTCCCCCAAAAGCCCTGTCAGCTCAGCGCCCCAAGCAGGACGCGCGGCTCCGCTCTCCCAGCAACTCCGGAGCCCGAGGCCCGGACGACGCCGAGCGAGACGGTCGCGCAAGTTTGCAGGGGCCGCGAGGCTCGGCGGGGGCGGTCCGCGGTGGCGCCACGGCCCGTGTCCTGCGCGGCCCCAGCCGCCCTCGCCCGCCGCGGCTCCCGGCTCACTCACCACGTACGACGAGAAGGCGGCGGCGGCGGCTGCCGCGGGGTCGGCCCCGTACTGGAGGTGCGAGTTGTAGCCCGGCGAGGGCGCCGTGAAGGCGGTGGAGCCGGCGTAGGGCGAGAACGCGGAGCCCGACGACGAGCGGCCGAGCTCATCCGTGCGGGGCCCCGAGATGACGCTGGTGCTGTACGCCGGGCACGAGTAGAGCGCCAGCGAGGCGGACGGCTGGTACAAGTAGCCCTGCGGGTAGGACATGGCCACACACGGGCATGGGGCGCGCCGCGCCGCGGCCGCCAACGAGCCGGGCGGCGCCCTGCGAGGGCGAGCGGGCGGGCACCTGGCCTCCGGCTGCCCCCGGCTGCCGCTTGTCGGGCCCCGGCTCCCGGGCTCCGGCCCGCGGCGCCTCCTCGCTGGCTTCCCGCGCGCCTCCGGCGGCGACTGCCGAGCCCGCTCCTCTGCGCGCCTCGCTCGCCCCGGTTGGGTTTGCCCCCCCTCCCCTGCTGCTTTCTCTTTTTCCCCCTCGCTCTTTGCACTGGGGGGCTCTGCTTTTGGCTTCGCAAAGGTCCTGCCAAGATGCTAAGTTGGAAATTGAGGATTCTGACGCCTTGTGCGCGCCCGAAGCTCCTCCTTCCCGGGGTGTAGTCGGTGGGAGGACTGGCAGGAACCTCTGGGCGGCCGCAGCCAACCCGGCCGCCAGGCGCGCCTCGCCCTCTCCCTCTTCCTCCCCGGCTCCCTCTCCCGCTCGCTGGCGCTCCCCTCGCCCCTCCCTCGCGCCCGCCTCTCCTCCGCGGCCCTCCTCTCCACCCTCCTTTTTTTCCTCCCCCCTCCTCTCCCGGGTCTCTCTCCCTCTCTTCTCTCTTTCTCAGACTCTCGAGCGCCGGCCCCAGGATGACAATCACATCCCAGGCGCGCCGATCTTTTCCAACTTTCCTTCCCAGCGAAGTCGGGGTGGAGCGGCGGATCCGGCGCAAGGCGGGCCCTGCTGGCGGGTCCGGTCGCTCCGAGGCACAAAGGCGACGAGGCGGCTGACTGGGCGCCCGCGAGCGCTCCGCTCTGTGCCGGCCGCAGTAAACCGCGCAATTAGCGGACGTCTTGCTCCGCAAGAGGCTGGGCTCCCAGGCGGACCGCCGCCTACCTGCCCCCGCCCGGCTTCTCCCCGCAGCCGGGGAGCCGGGGAGCCAGTTGGAGACCCGGAGTGGAGGTCCCTGGGAGAGACGGAGGGGTGCCTGCGTCCAGGGCGCAGGGGGCCCGAGATGAGCGGCCCTCTCCGCCAGCAGCAGCAGGTGGGCGAGACACAGGCCCTGGACATCTGCACGTCTCCGGCCTCCCTTCCACCAGCTCCCCGCCAAACGGCGAGGGAGGGGCGGGGCCCGGGACGGCGGGGCAGCCTTTCTCTGGAGGAGAGGTAACGGGTGGGAGCTGCCCTACGGAGAAGCAGCTGTCCCGGAGCGGGCCTCCGGGCCCTCCCGCCCCCGCCAGGACGCACCGCCTCTTTCTCGGGGCTTTCCATGCTCGGCTCCCCCTGCCAGGCCGGGGGTGGGGGTGGGGGTGGAGGGTGAGGGTCCCCTTCCCCTTAGCGCGCACTCTAACACCCGCCCCCGCTGCATTGCAAACACCCGGCATTGCCCAACCCAACCACTGTTTGTTCAGCGAGGCGCTGGCAAGGCAAACACACACAACTGAGTCACAGGCAGAGCCCTTGCCCACGACGGCCACACGGTTAGAATACAAAACAGACCCCCTGCCTGGCTCTCCAGCCCGCGCCGCCAGGAGCCAGACGCGCTCGAACTCCGGGACAGACAGGGGCGCTGGTGAACCTAAACAGGGGGCTGCTGGCACGGGGCGGGGCACTCCCCTGAAGCTCAGGGCGCAGGGACTTGGTGAACTTGTATAAGGCTGGGCCACACGCAAGCCGAAGCACAAGCACGCGGTTCCCCACGGTGCCTTTCGCCGGCAAGATACGCTTTATTTCCAGAGCTCCAGTCCCCGCACAGCAACCCGCTCGGTCAACTCGGTGGCGATGGGCGGCGGGACTTCACGCACGCGCGCTAACTCCTCCCCCGCGTCCGCGTCCTCCCGGCCCCGCCCCTCCAGCCCACATTGGACAGTGCTTCGGCCGGCCCCGCCCAGTGCCTCCCTGCCTCCGTCTCTGATTGGACGCTGGCCTCCATCGGCCCTGCCCCTCAGCGACGGGAGCCCGCGGCCCTCCGAGTCCCGGCGCCGAGGGGGTGGGGCCGGGCGGGGCGGCGGCGCGCTATTGTCATGGAGACGAGAAGCCGGCGGCCGCGGAGGCGGGCGCAACCCGGCCCAGGTGGCTGCCAGCCGGCGGAGACGGCGGCGAGGCGGAGCGGCGGGGACTGCCGGTCGGCGCGGGAGGGAGCGCGGAGCTGGGCAGCGCTGGCCACGCGGGCAGCAGGGTTCGGTGGAGGCCGGGTGGTCGCGGGGGGGGGGACCCCGCCCCGCTGCCTCCGCTCCCGCCTCCCGCGGCCCTGGCGCTGCTCAGCGCCCGCCCCCGGCTCCGCCCGCCGCCGCCGCCGCCGCCGCCGCGGCCCCTCGCGCTAACGGTCGGTAGCGGCCCGCGCGCGCCGCCCGCCGGGGGCTCGCGCCAGCCACGAGGGAGCGTCCGCAGCCCGCGCGCCCGCGCCGGACAGTAGGTGAGTCCCGCGTCCGCCGGTGCCGCCGCGGCCAGGCCTCCTGCCCTCCAGCCGCGCCCGCGGCCCTCCGTGCAGCGGACCGACGCGGCGGCGCCCCGTGCGGCGGCGGGCGGGCCTCTCGCGAGGTCGCGGGCCCCGGGCCGGCGCGCGTGGGCGTATCCCCTCCACCCACGCGCGGCCGTGGCCGCGGAGCCGCGGAGGAGGGGAGTCGGGGACACCGACGTCCTCCTTCCAGCACCGGCCGCCCCGGGCCGCCCCCGCCCCGCCCCGCCCCCCCCTCGGTCCTCCTCCCGTCGTGGTTTCGGTGTCGGGGGCTGGAGAGAATCCTGAAAGATACTGAAGCATTTCGAGTTTATGGTTCTGTTGCTGTGGTTGTCACCTCCGCTCTACGTCAAATTTAAGACTCATTTCTTAAGGATGTCTCTATTTTCTGCTTTATTTGCACATTGATGGCTCTGCTGCTCGGCTGGCCGCGGCCGCCCCGCGTCTCCGACTTGTGCTAATACGGGAAGTGGAAGAACTGGTGGTTGGCAGCGGACGGGACTCAGAGCATCTGGCGGGGGTCCTCCGTGTCCGTGGGGAAGTTTTTTTCCTTCTCTGGTGGCCAACACGAGGTTTCTCCCCTTTTGATCCTGGCCGTGGGTGCGGTTGAGGTCCGCTCCCCCCTCCCTCCCTTCTCCTTTATCATCAGCTTTCCCGCTTGGGACCCTGCGCGCTCGTGCAGCCGCGGTCTGGCTGGCCTCGTGCTGGAGCTTCGCCCCCGCGGCGGGGGGAGCCCTCGCCCCCTCCCCCCACGTCCCCCAGATGACTCCTCTTTTGGCGTGGAGGGGGGGGGGGAGGCGGGGGGGATTATTCTTGTATTTGTGTCTTTCTGAACATTTTTAACTCCCACCGAGGGTAGGCGTGCCCTGTTTGTTTTTAATGTGGCACTTTAAAAAATTGTGATCTTTAAGACTTCCTGAAAAAGGTTCCTTGGTTTGTCGCGTCCTCACGGATGCGGGTACGCGTAACTCTTAAAATGCAAAGCTTCCAAGTAAGATCCACAATTGCATGGCTAAGACGTGGCCGCAGAGCTCGCTCCCCGCCTTTTGGCTGTGCAGTCGTCATCGTTTAAATCAAGCGCAAAAGAGGTTATTCCTGTTTATTTAGCGTAATAACTGTTTACAGTTAAAACTTTAAAGACCCATAAAAGTGGGTCTGCTGTATTTTAAAGATCTCATCATTCTTGCAGGAGAGACACAACACGGGCACTAGGAAAGGCAACAGATTGCTCCTGTCATATCGCTTTGCTGTTTCGGAGTGTACTTAAAGGATTATGATTGATAAGGCTGTCTTGCCAGAGAATGTTGACACAGGTGTGCATCGTTATCTTAATTAAGATCCTGAGAAAATGTTGTCTGTAAAATGGTGACATAAGAAGGGCGGCATATTTTTGTACAGTTTTGCTTTTGGAGAATTTAATTGCACTTGAAACCTGTCTTTGAGCTTCCAGATTTTGTGAGCACTTTGGCAACAGAAGTTTTAGAGAGAAATGGTAGTTTAATGTTAAGTGCTCTGGCATGTAGTAATACTACTTGTGGCTTTTGGGCCATGCCTTTGTCAGCTTTCTTTGTGCTCTTTGTGGAGTCATGGTTACTAACTTAGGAAAAAAAAAAGCATAAATGAGACAGTCTGTTATTAAGCAAACATTTATTAGCGTTGAGAATAAATCTGTAGAGGAAGGCTCGCTTAATGCGCAGAAACAGGAATATAATAAAAAGGCAAATATATGAGAAATTTATGCTACTTTATATTTTGGGAAACTGTCTCCTAGAATGTTTTAATGATCTAAAGTAGTTTCTCTTTTCACATCATCAAGTACTTAGCTTAGTTCTTTATGGAATGCCTTGTTTTTATTAACAGAAAGAGAAGAAAACTGTTTTATTTCTTCCAAAATGCTGTTATAAATTCAAATTATGGGCAAGTGGGCATAAGTGCATTTAGCCTCTTATTAGTTTAAGGATCTGAATCATAACCTGGGCGACCACTAAAATAATATTACTGTCCTTTACTTCAGATTTCTTGAATGCAAAACAATAGCGAGACGGATGCTGCTGATTATATTACCCTTGGCTCACCCAGCACCTAATACCCTTTAACATAAGTATTGCATTAAGATTTTCCCCCTCTCTTTGTAGCTCATGATTTCCTGGAAGCTGGCTGTCCATCAGTGTGTATATAAGATGTGTGAGTGTTTTTCTTTAATATTAAAACTCATTGTAGAAAGAGGAAATGAAAGTGGAGGAGGCCATAGGCATATGATCGGAGAAGCCAGGTGTAGAGTCACAGCTCATTCGTGACTCCAAGGATAATTAGCTGGCTAGAATTACATGGTAAACTAAAATCAAAGAAAGAGTTATTTAGATTTGTTTGCTGAAACTAAAACAAGAGCATTAATTTCGAGATAATTACTTTACTTATCCCCCATGCCCCCCATCAAAATTTTTGTTCTGGCAGCTAAGATCAGCATCCCTATGCTGTTTATCCATGTGTTATTTTCAAATTTTATATGCAGTGTTAAAAGAAATGAAATAAGAATGTGAACTAATTACCTATTGTCTGTTTTAATGAATAACACTAAATAATTGTTAATATATTTTTACATTATAGAAAGCTTAGGAAAAAATTAAACATTCTTCAGTTGATAATGTGCAAGTAAATGAAGTCATGTAGTCATAAGCGAGTTAAATGTGTTCTTTAAAATAGAATATCAAGAGAGTATCGTATTTGGAATACTGTTTTAGCTCTGAGGTAGCACAGCCTTTTTTTGTGTAGTAATAGCTCAATATATATATATATGTGTCTATATTTCCCTTCAATTTCTACATTTTATTGGCTCTTTTAATTT
The DNA here is from genome assembly GCF_048418805.1 of Vulpes vulpes. Lineage (NCBI taxonomy): Eukaryota > Metazoa > Chordata > Mammalia > Carnivora > Canidae > Vulpes > Vulpes vulpes. Next base: position 140,666,756 of record NC_132781.1, read on the forward strand.
TAACATCTTTTTGGTATATTGTTAGCTGTTTTATAGGGAATAATTCTGCTTAAAAGATGCAGTTGATGCAACTCTAAGAAGATGTAAAATCCTGGACTTGTTTTTCTCTTGTGCAGTAATGACTATGGTTTGCTGTCACAGCACTACTCTGAAGTATGATACTTATAACTTATTTCTGCATAAATTCACGGTGTTTTCATAGCTAGAGTATATCTAAGCACCAATTTAGCTTGGCGAATTAACTTAGATGCTTCAAAATTGAAAACTAGTATATTCTAATGTAGTTCAAGTTTAAATCTTTATTAGTAAGGATGCACTTAACATTTGTTCAGGAGAAGGAAATACAATTTTCTCCTGCAGTTGTCATTTATGTAATTCATTTTTCTAGCCTTTTCTCAGGCTAATGATATTCCACACCTTGATACAGCCTTTATTTGTTTATTTGGAGTAATATGGAGTGATACCTTGGAGAAAATTAGATTAGATATTCCTATCTAATATCCCCAAAGTATTTAACTAGTCTTCTGTGTTTCTTTAAGCAGAATCATTTTCATTTTTGTGTGTGTGTGTGTGTGTGTGTGTGTGTGCAGTTTTTAAGTATGACGCTTCCATAATGCATTTGGATGTTTTAGTTCACTTCTGAATTATGGGGTTCCTCCAAATGTTGGCTGAAATTTGTCCTTGCATATCCCCAAGCTCATCTGCAAGTGAGTGTCTGTAACACAGTGTGTTTATGTATGGAGTAAACCCAAAATAGCATCAGTGTTGGTTTTACCAAAGTATTTATATTGGTAATAGGAACTAGGTACAGAATGTAAAGAATGTCACTTGAGGCCTTTGATTATTAAAATTTTACTAAATGCATTAGCCAGAGGTTCGGTAAATTAGAAAAATTTCTGATTCGTGGAAATACACTGAATAATTAATTTTTTATGATATCATTGGATGGTGAAATTTGTAAACTCAGTGCTTTCCATAAAAGTCAAGACTGAGGTTACATTTTATAGGAATGGAATTATTATTTAAAGGAAATAATCTGTTTATACCAAATTATAGTCTTTGATTATTTTCATTACCCAGCTCTTTTAAGAATAACTTTAATAGGAGGATCAGCTCCAGGCATGGGTACTAAACTCTTTTCATGACAGAGGGTGTACAGGTATGTGTAAAGCTTGTCATTTCTCATCAAAATAGGGGCCGCTGAATATAAAGATGAGAAAAAATTCTTTTGCAGAATATTCACGTTGTCTATTGGGGGAGAGCAAGGAACTGGATTTAGTGGTAGAGAATATTTTGTTAAGTAAAAAAGATGATCGTATGACCAAAGGAAAAAAGGCTAATTTAAACAGAAAGCAACTCTAGTTAGTACAGCCTGCGTAGAACAAATGCTTCTGTATAAACTTTCAAAGGGCTTAAAGTGATTTTTAACATAAAAATGAAGTGATACATAATTGTTTTCAAATAATACACTTGTGTTGCCAGTCTCTGATTGGGTCTTATGGAGACGGGGTTTCATGTATGACCAGGAGCTGATGCCTTACAGCAAGTTAGAAAATACACAACAGGAATCTAAGGAAAATGTGAAGTAGTGAGCAGCTGATTTCTCTCCATTTGACTTTAAGCTTAACCTTTGTTGTTTTGTTGTTGTTTTCAACCATGTGTAAAACTGTTGAATTTTTACTGAGTATTGGTTGGCGATTCCACCTCCCCCCCCCGCCCCCACCCTAAGAAAAATCTAAACCTATATGCAGATGGGTTTTGTTTTATATCTGTTGTCAGCCAAAATTTGCTATTAAGATTCATGTTTCATCTGTATTGATGATATTCATATGTATTAAAACTGGTACTCTTTTTATATAAAATAGGTGGGAGTGTCCCCTATTTAAAAAAAATATGAAGAAAACATGTCATTTCAACAGTAATGGGTTATGGTTGATTAATTGAGACGGTTGTACTAAATGTTCTCTAGTGGAAATAGCTAGAGTATGCTTTTTGAGAAATGTGTCATTCAGGAATAAAATCAATTGAAGTATTGGTAATTAAATTGTAATTCCATGAAGGAAGGAAGTGAAGGAAAGATGAAGCTAACTGTTGCTGTTTTTCTTTTTAAGAATCTACAGTTCATAATGGAGCTACTGTACTGGCTATCGGAAGGAGGAGATTCGGAAGATAGGGAGGTAATATTATCTCTTTTAAAAGAATACTTTCCTCTGTAATCCTGAGCCTTTATTACATATAAGAACTTTATCTACCAGACAGCAATTTCTTTAAATGTGGGGTATGAAACGATCTGATTTTCCTGTGCTGAGTTTTGAGCTGCTTCTCCGAGGACTGTGGGCTGTGCCGGGAGAGCTGAGAAATCTCATCTAGGCATACTCAGCACCCTTAAAATAGCTTCTTTCTGAGAATTAGATCTGTGATGGTAGCCTCCCCAGTTCTAGTAGACGTCATTTTAGTTTGTGGCTGATGTGCGTGCATTCAGCATGTTGCTTGGCTGTCCTCATTTACCTCCCAGTCTTTGTTGCCTTCTCTGGGAATGCACTCTCTGCAGGGCGATCTACTGCCAGCCTCACCCAGACTCTGAGTGGGAGACTTGGTGGTTGACAACTGGCTCCAGAGCTCTGCCAAGGAGTGAGCCTGGGCCCAGCCTGGGCTGCTCTGGTGCAAGGGATCGCACACACATGGGTCCTTTGCCTTGTTCACCCCTTTAGGTCCCTTTCCATTTTCCTTGCAATCCTAGGTTACGGATAATATACTTTCCTTTTCCTCTCATTAGGTTGGCTTGCTGCTTCCTCTGCAGCTGTTGCAGGGATTCACATGGAATGGAAGACTCTGTTTTACTCTGGATGATATCGTTGATCATTTACCCTTGTGGGGTTTTTTTTTTTTTTTTTCATTTTCAAACATCTAATGTTAGTGTTAAAGAATGACTCTAAGATTATTGAGGAACAATATTCATGCGCAATTTGTAGCCAGAAGAAATTTGTATCATGCTGTGTTGCCACATTGAATATGCAGGTGAAATTAAAAACAGAGTAAAACCCTTTTATGAAAGACCACTGACTGTGTCTAAGAATGTTTATGTAGGCTTTAGTTGGGGGAATGATATTTATATCTATTTTTTTTTCCTTTTTAAGAAAAATGATATACTTTTCTAGTCACCAAAAACATCTAATTCTTGAACTATACCTGTGGAGGGATATTAATAGGACAATAAAGGGTTTCATGGTATCCAATTATATAATTAGGAAATTGGTAAGCAGTGTGGTAGCTAAAACCAAATTCTTCCATTAAAAGGGCTGGTGTACATTTAAAAACAAAAACCTGCAGAAAACAGACTCTTTGAACTTTAAATCAAATGACGTTTTCGGTTAACAGAACAAGAAGGGGAAATATACCAATCTCAGGTTCTTGTATTGATGCCAAGGTAGAGGTTGTAAGCCGAGGAAGCCATTAAGATGTAGCCTAGGAAAAATGGTGATATCAAAGTGATTACTTGGAAAGCAGTTTACATTCACAAAACAATTCAATATTATGACCTTGACCAACTTTTACACTTCAGATGCTTGGGTTATTACTCCAGTTTTTAAAATATCACTCGATAGCTTGGGTATAGAATGCAAGGGTATTTTTGAAGTGACTGGGTCTTGCTGGTCATCTTAAAATAGGCTACAGTATTACAAAGTTGAAATGCAATATGTATTAATAGAAGGAAAATATAAAATTTAATATCCGGGCCACTCAGAGACCTTTATACCTACTTTAAAAGTATAATCTTGACATCTATGATACGATTTTTTTGTCTTTGTTATATGAGCAGAATTATGGATATTCTACAATCCAGATGTCTCATTTATTAATCCCAAATCCCATTCTCTGTAGTGGACATTGAAGATAAAAGGTGTACGTGGGAGAGTCAAGTTTTGAGTCAGAGGCTAGTTTATTAAGCATTCGGACGTAGACCAGCAGCCTTGATTAATGTGGGACCGTGAAAGCGGACAGGTGAAACTGTTTTCGGCTGAAATTTACTAATGCAGCAGTCATTAAAATTAAATGTTTGTTAACATAATAGCGATGGCGTTTTCTCCTCCTCCTCCTTGTGGTTTTGTCCAACTAGATGTTACAGTGGCAGTTGTACTGACTGTTGAGTGTTTAAATGATGACACCATTATGTGAAGTGATTTTGAAATGAGAGATTTCAGCCAAGAATTACATCTGCTCCCATCTCCTTCAAATCATACTCTCTGGCAGTACAGATTATGATTGATTTGTTTGTGACAGATTGCAGGAAACAGTCATTGATTTTTCAATATTTTACCTTAAAATTATTTACAGTTGTAACCATGGGGAGGTATTTCCATGGGCTGTCAGCCCCTGAAAGACTAGGATAATATTCCCTGCTCTCTGACAAGACAAATTACCTGTAATGAGTGCAGTAGCTGAAGGGTATACTTTTATTTTAAAATATGTCAATAACCCCAGTGACTAAACGAATATTGATTTAGCATAATGAAGCCTGAGTAATGTGAAAATGAGCTTTTTCAAGGAGCCTGGTAAAGACTTTCTTTTTAGCTGGTTGTAAGAAGCTTTTCATTCTTTTCAACCAGCTCCTGGAGATAAGGAGTTTTATATGCAAACCATCAGGAATGATAGTGTTGTTTGTGATAACAACCTGGGGCCAAATATTTTTGCCTTTACTTTTATCGATTCTTTTTTGCAAATCTGATTTTGAGTCTTAACTTTCAGTCATAGAATTTGATTTCCTTGATCTTATCTTTAACCGACTTAGTATATTCACAGTTGCAGCATATTTTGCATTAGAACCTCCAGTCATGAATATTAAAATATAACTATATGTACGATCATTTGTAGATGACATAATCATTATCTTAGGACATTTCAAACGGGTTATTGTAGAATTTAATGCACCGTATTTTATGGGAGAATAATTCCCAGTCCCTGGACATCAGATTGCTTTCAGTGAATGAAGATTAATTTACTTAGGCATCGGTGCATGTTTTCATTTTTGTCCAACTTCCCTCCCATTTTTTGAATGTAATTCCCAACTTTTCATAGATTAGGATCCTAATGCATAAGGTCCTCCAGGCAAGAATAATAGTAGAGAAGTATATAGCTGTATTTTAGAATCCATCAAGGAGCCTGAAGACTTTGTGCCTGAATAAGTATCTTCGTATCTGACTTGGTTAGGAGAAAATAGGGTAAAAATTGCTAGTAATATATAGCAGAAAAAAGTAAGTATTTGAACAAGATATCAAACTGATAATTCGTGGAACTCCAACGTACTTTATGATAACTAATACTAACGGCATCTTATTAAAAGCAGTAGGTAAAGGCCCTTTAAAAATTAATAATGAGTTCCGATTGAAATAAAATTCAGATGGCTTTTTGTGAGTGCTAGTTATCTTGTAGGATGGCCCTGGAAATGTTGCAATAAAATGAAAAATAGAAACCTATTTCTTAATGGAAAAAAGGATAGACTCTAGAACAAAAATTATCATTTCCCCCATCCTCAGGAATTTGCCTAAGGGTGTGACACTCTGCCACTGGTCTTAGTTGTATTCTGCAGTAGATCCGATGCTTTATAAAATCACTGGTCCCATGGTTTCAGATACTGTAAGATTCTATTTCTCTATCACCCCCTCCCCCAAATTCTTGTGCTTTTTCTATAAACAGACCTTTGAAACTAGAACTGTGAGAAATACATCATTATTACATATAAAACTGGTTGCCCACAAATTCTTCAATTATTAATTGGCTTTACAGTTTTTTTTTTTAAGTTGATGTACTAACTGTACAACTTATCCATGGATAAGGTGATATCTATAGATATGCCTTCCAGAAAAAGAAATGAATATAGGTTTTTTTTCTCCGTAGTTTTTTTAAATAAAACATTTTTTTCCCAGACAAATCTAGGCTAATGAGAACATCTATATTGTCATTTATTTTGGAGAGAAAAAATAAATGTATTATTCTCAGCACTTCTTGACCACATCATATAGTTTAAACTTGTGGGTTCATTTTACAGTGCATGTGTAGAACTACTTATGTGAAGTAGGTTTTAATAAATATGTAGTTAAAGTAAGGCTTTTTCTGGGGAAATGATTCTCTTTTGGATACTACATCCTTCTCCATTTCCCCCCCTTGAAAAAAAAATACTCTGCCCTTGTTCTTTAAGGAAAAATTATTTATATAGAGTGTTTTTAAATCATGCAACTCATTGCCTGGGGTTAGTTAAGACATTTTTTTTTTTTTTTGAAAAGGAGAAAATGCCCCCTTTTAAAATATCTTTCTTGTTATTTGTATCTATTAAGATAAACAGTTTACTTTGATACGGTACATACCAATCTACTTAGTTAATTTTTTTTCCAGAATTTATTTTGCTGTATTTGGTCTGACCTTCTATGATAACTTAATATAGGAACAAATTAGCATATAATTCTATTTTCCATGTGACCTCAACCAGTTGCAGAATCATACCACCACTTTTGGAGGGCAATTCGATAGTGTATGTAGACTGTAGCATTAAGTGTTTGCAAATGTTTAGGGCGTCCTGGCTAATGTGATATTGAAAAGATTTCAAAATCATCAGTGAGAGGAAATACCCCAATTACTAAGGTATGAAAACACCTCCTAAAGGTACCATTTTTAATTAATGTACATAATTGATTGGTGATTTGTCTTTCCCCCAAGCAGAAAGTGCAGTTGGTTAAGTCTGAGATATTAGGGATTGAACGTGACCATGATCATGACAACTAAATAGATCTTTTTTTTCTCTCTCTCTCTCTTTTAGATTTGGATATCAGGCTTTGAAACTTCCTGTGGTCTGTTCAATCTAGACACAAAGGACCTGGGACAATCAAGTGCTCAAGAGGTTTAAATTGTTTTGGATGTTCCTATTTATAGACAAAAATATTTTTCCAATTCAGATCCTCACTTGTTATACAGAAGGTCATGTTCTTCTTGATCATCCATTTTGTTTGAAATGACTAGTATTGTAGAGTATCACCAAACATTTTCTGTTTGAATCAAAGCATAGAAAAAATAAAATCAATTCTGTATGTTGACTTTTTTCTAAAATGTCTTTATTGGATCGAATGAATGTTTATACTTGAAAAAAGAGGGTTCCGGAAAAAAAAAAAAATCCCTGTCTCTGTCATAGCGATTCTTCCAGCAGTTCAGCATCATTATATATGTAATATAACTATTACATTTATGGGAGAAAAAAGATTTGAAAAGTATCCATGCATGTTTTTTTTTACTTCTCTATATTAATCCCCTTGGAATAGAACATTTCTCCTCACAAAATCTATTAGCGCAACTCAGATACATGAAAATGTTGCCTTAACGGGCAGATCATTTGATATGTGTTTGAATATTTGATTTATGTAAAGAAGATGATATCCAGTTCTTTCACAGAGTTCTTATATTTGTGTAGACCGACTAATAATGGGTTGCCTTGCCATTGGGAAATGCCTTGTTGTGGTGTGTGGCATCTGTAGGAAAACAGAAGGATTCCTCTGGCCTCTGCGGTGTCTGATCAGAGACAGTCCTCAGTGCGGAAACTGGGGAGATTCACAGATGCCGGTGACACCCATAGAAACTACTGTGGGTCACTGTTTTGTGCTTGACCCAGTTTGTACTCCATCCACTTCTGTAGTTTTTACAAAGAATCAAAGGTTGCTGTGATTATTCTTAAGCTTGGATCTCAATATCGCCAAGTAAATTTATTAGGCTAGACTATTTCTTTTTAAATTTTTAATTAAACTTCGTATTTCAAAATAATTCCAGATTTCACCCGCAGCTAACTAATGGAGGGCTCCCATGTACTTTTTACCTGGTTTTGCCAATAGTGACGCTAATAACATGTAGTGTAATATCACAGCCTGGCCGTTAACATTGCTACAGAAGGTACAGACATTCCCATCACCACAGGGATTCCTCATATTATCCTTTCATATCCATACTCCCATCTCTCTTGCCCCTTCTCCTTAACCCCAGCAACCACTCGTCTGTTCTCCATTTCTATCATTTTGTCTTTGCCAGAATGTCACAGAAGTGGAATTCCATAGTGTTACCTTTTGGAATTGGCTTTTCTTGCTCAGCATATTTTACTGGAAATTCAACTTGTACTTATTCAGGACTTTGTTCTTTTTTATTGTTGGGTAGTATTCCATGGTATGGTGGTCCTGCAGATTGTTTAACTAACCATTCACCAGTCGGGACTTCAGGGTTGTTTCCGGTTTCTGACTGTTAGAATAAAAGGGCTATAAACATTCGTGTACAGGTTTTTGTGTGAACATAAGTTTTCATTTTTCCTGGGAAAAATGCCCAGGAGTGCAATTGTGGGTCATATGATAATTACACAGAGTATTTCTTTTTATGACTAGACTTGATTTTGTGTGTGTGGAAGGGGAGACAAGGCGGACATCGACATTTTTGCGGTGTCTTTGCTTTAACTGGATTTGTTTCTGATTTTAAAATATGCAGACTATCTTGAATAACTTGTAGCCAGATATCAAAAACAGTTCTCCACAACCTAGATTTTGTTCTTATTTTTAGAGAAATACTTCTGGAAAAAACTGCTGCTTTTTTTTTTGTAAACAATTTGTATATAAAGGGATAAAGGTAGATATATATTGTAGAGAAGGTGCTGCAGAGCTGACGGGTTACTTGGAGAAATGTAGGGGGAGTTTTCCAAGTGTTAATACAGACTTGGCGTTCAAGGACATACCATGGTATCTTCCAAACTGATAGACTTGTGCTTTTGTCACTCTCATCTTGCCTACGGTTTTTTACTTGTAGAATTAAATCATTATCTTAACAGTTCGTTCTCTGTAGTGTTGCATTTCATGCTCATTTGATTCAACTATAAGACTTGTGTTTGTAAGGAAAAGAAGGAAATAAAAGCCAAAAAGTGTCTTTCCCTAGTACACGACCCCAAAAAATGTTAACTACTTTATATGGATGCTTACAATGCTTACTGGAAGGAACAGCTCTGTTCCCAACCCTGGTGGAAATTATACTGCTTTATTGTATGTGCCTTGACATAATGAGACATGTACAAAACCATGAATGCTGTATTTTGGGGGTGACCCACTGAAAAGATTTTTCGAGGACAATTTTGACTCTGATTTTCTTCCATTATATATACTGACTTTAGAACTCTCAGCAAAGACTGAGCTCCATTTCATTTTTAGAAGCATTGGATGTCACTTACTGGTTACGATGATCCTGCTAACAAAAGTCAATATTATAAATCTTTAATTTTTTCCAGTGAGGCACTAGGCTCAGAGGACCCCAATCTTTCAGGGCTTCTAAATATAGTTTTTATCTCAGCATGTTATGTTTATGACCACAGTGATAGAAATGGCCTAAGACAATAGAATCATCCTTGCCCTTAAAAATGACCTGGTTATAAAAGATAGCATGTGCGCGTGTGATCTTTAAATACCAGTAGGTCACTCATCGTTGAGGAGCTGCCGAAACACCCCATGTTCTGGCACTTCTAGGCACTGGGAACCTAAGAGCCCCCCTCTTCTCTCAGCCTGGTTCTCCGTAGGGCATAGAATAGGGGGTGGGGACAGGGGAGAAAGTAAAAAGAAACCGACAGACCGACAAGACTGCATGCTACTAGAACTCCAGAACCTTCAGAACTCGGAAGAAAGTCTAGGCCAGCTGGAACTGCTGAAGCAGGCCTCACAGAAGATGGCAGACTTGAAGTTTGAAGGAGCATATACGTGATACGGAGAAGGATATCCGCAGAGACAGAAATGAGCTCCTGTGTGGTTTAGTTGAAAGAAGAGAGGAATCTGGTCTGGCTAGAATTTCCTGGGACATTGCAGGGGTAGTCACTGCCCAAAAGTCTATTTAACAGCTTCCTATGTTTTAGGAACTCACCAGAAATGTGGCATGCTGTTTGAAAGAGTAATATTTAAATTTAAATATGTGGGTTTGAGTGAAAAAAAAAATACAAGTGGGTACTCTTCCTCCTTAAACTAAGGCTTGGAAGTATGTCTTAGCTTTTAAGCCTCCATCTGTTGGGGGGTGTGTGTGTGTGTGTGTGTGTGTGTAGAACAAAAGATTCTATTTTATTCTCTTTACGTTTGATAAGGAATAAGAGGTTTTATACTTATTCAGCATCTTAAATGCATAATCTGTAAGACAATCATGCTTCTTAGAATTCTAGTTTATTTGGGGCCTTAAATAACAAAAGAAGTTGGGGACTTAGATGATTTGATCAAAGTGGTTATAAAAGACATAAAAATTAAGGTAGTCAGGGTTCTATATGTAATAATATTGATCCCAGTATACCCAACTACATGACATTGCCAACACAAATCGTGTTTAGTGCAAAAGCTATGCTAGGTTGGCAACTTAAAAGTCTTGAGTATATATGAAGAGGAAGCATTAAGGAATCATCGTGTAATAGTGTTTAGCAGTTTGAAAAATAAAATAAAACTGCAATTTTAGTCAGGTTTTTAAAATTTTTTTACAAATACTGCAAATCATAGGTTGGTTACCACTAGACTTCCTGACTCTGCCATGATTGCTGTATTCTAGGTCTATTCTTTTAAAATACCAGGCACTTTATAATTTTGTCTATAATTGTTTATATATATATTCTCCACAAAATCTTTTTAGAACAACTTATTGCTAAATTACCTTAACCCACTCGCCATCTTTAAACTTTTATGTATGCATACACTAAAGTGTGAGTTGCAAGACACATTGGTGGAGTATTTTATTTTTCTAGGCGCCTTATTCAAAATACCTTTCAAACTCAATGCATAAAAATAGCAGGCCACTTTCTTTTGCATGCTTTTGAAGCTGGAAAAGACTCATTTTACATATGAAGAAACTGAGTCCCAGCAGGATGAAATGACTAACTAGTAAGTAATGATGAGGACCTTTTGAATGGAAAACAAAAAGTAAACTCAGGTGACTTGATGCTTTCCCCAGTTCTGGAAATTCAATTTAGGGAGGCTTGTATCACAACCAGATTCTTGATGTGTTCTTGTTCTATATATGTCAGAAATAAATGTCTACTTTGCCGTCTGCACATGTCATATTGACATTTGGTCACCAAATAACGGGTATAAGTAGCAAGTTCAAGCGTATTAATCTCAGAACTGAATTTTAACCAATAGAATATTGCATTCATTCACTTCTCTTTGTGCATACCTGCTGTCCCTAAACATTGTAATAAATCCAGGGAACCAAATATGAATCCGACATGTTCCCTAAAATCAGTAAAGTGAGCACAGGGCTCAGGCCTGGAGATGAAATGGTGAACAGTATGCAGTGTTTGTTTAGGAGCTTAGGGCTTAGCATACCATGGAGATGGGGCATAAACAGACCATTTCACCATTTCAGCCCAGCACAGAATAGTCGCGTGAGCTAGGAGAGTGGCCAGGGAAGGAGAGGTATTAAAGGATTGATGGAAAACACTGAGATGCTGGAAATAAAAGGGCTTGATGACCCATTTCATATGAGGGTAAAGAAGAAGTATGACGATGAGGGTGTCCACAGGGCTTACACAATCAGGTCATGGTGTCAGTGTTCTGGGACTAAGATCCCAGGCGAGTAGGTCTGATGGGAAGAAATGGCACCCAAACAGTTGGTTTTGAGGTGCTAGTAGAGTGGCCAAGGAGTTTGGATCTCACCAACGAGTAAGCAGGCAAGAAACAAATCTCTTCTTCCATAGTGGTGCGATTTTTTTTTTCCCCTTAATGAGAAAATTTCTCAAAAAGTGTGTTTGTTTTCTGTCATTATTCCCTGTTTCTTTATCATGTGATACAGCTATGAGAAGTAAGTCTGAGATGAAGGGTTCACTATTACCAGGCAATGTTTGTTATGAAAAAGATGGGGTTCAAAAGTGTGTAAAGGAAGTAAAGTAAGTGTTCCCAGCCATAGTTGTCTCCAAAACATGACGTGTACTAAATTTCAATTGTGCACAGAAATTTTTTTAAAGATTTATCTACTCATGAGAGACAGAGAGAGGCAGAGACATAGGCAGAGGAAAAAGCAGGCTCCCGTGGGGACCCTGATGCGGGACTCAATCCCAGGACCCTGGGATCGTGACCTGAGCCGAAGGCAGATACTCAGCCACTGAGCCACCGAGGTTCCCCTGTGCATAGACATTTTAAGATAGGGATAAAACATTTCCAAGGAAAAAACACTGGAGACTGTTTTTGTATTGAGAAACTTAATGGGTTTGGATTACAACATATGCTTAAGTGATTAGTATGTAATTTTTTTAAAAAGGTTTTATGTATTTATTTGACACAGCATTGAGTGCACAAGCAGGGGTAGTGGCAGGCAGATGGAGAGGGAGAAGCATACTCCCTGCTGAGCAGGGAGCCCAATGCAGGGCTCTATCCCAGGATCCCGGGATCATGACTTGAGCCAAAGGCAGATGCTAACCGACTGAGCTGCCCAGGAGCCCCGATTACTATGTGATTTTATCTGGATCTTACTACCGTAGACATTCATCCCACAAGTACTTAGCGAGTACCTGCTAGGTATTGGATACTGGAGATCATTGGTCATAGAGTACAGAGACCACAGTGGACACGGTCCTTCCCTCACAGAGCTTATAGTCTAGCCAGTGGATTGTTAATCATGAAGGTAGCTTTTTATGATATTTCTGCCTGTATATGCTTAATATAATTGGCGTACATCATGAGGAAAACTTAGGACTCTCAAATCTATGAAAATGAACATTTATACCTCCAGAGGGCACTGCCGTGTTCATGGGAGTGGGGGCGGGGGGGGGGGGGGGGAGTTCAATGCTACCTTGACTACCCGATGGCTGGTGGGAAGCAGAGACTGGAGCAGAGATGGACAGTAGTTCCTGACTATTCCAGAGTAGTTATGAAATAGAGAGTTCTAACTTGTTTGCTCATAAGAGTGAGGACCAAAATTGTTGAGTTTGAATATGCAGATTTTCGAGTTAAAAGGGAGTTGGAACTTGGTACTTACTTGAATTTTTTACTTTGAAACCTAGAAGCTGACTTAGTGCATGTTTTGATTGTAAAACCAAATCAGATCGTTTTTTGAGCAAACCATTATACATTATTTCTGTACCTTTCCAATGGCCAACCTTACTACTGTCCCTCATTTTTCAGAATGGGTAGCTTGTCTCTTGTCTAGCTAACTGCATCTTTTTTCTGTTTTCTCCTGATTTCTTAGCTGTCTTCTGTATCTTAAAAATCTCCTTCACTTAATTTATCTTCCTCAATAGCTCCCATTCTAAAATGTTCCCTCTAGACTTGGACTCTCCCTCTAAGCTCCACACGGAATATTCCCCTCCTTAACTGCCAAGCTTATAGAAAGATGTGTCTAGAAACTCAAAACAAAAAACAAAAACAAACAAACAAACAAAACAGAAATGTGGCTTTATGTTAGCTTTCTGCACTCTGGCTTTCCATTTAGCACATGTGATCTGGTTTTCTAGTTACACAAAGGCCTATATCTGGTGTTTTTCAATCTCACTGGACTTAGCCATGCTGTGCATATAGCAGTGTCTTTGGCTTCTGAAATGCTGCTGTCCTGAATTCTTTGGCCTCTAACCCTGTTGCTTTTGTAGGCCGCCTCCCTTGATGTATCCCTCAAATGTGACTGCTCTACTGGGATGTAGCCTTCCCTTCAGAACTGTTTCCTTGCTTGAACCCTGGTCTCAGATTTTCAGCTGTCTGCTGGGACAGCTCCCGATTGGCCCTCTGTCCTCTCTGCCCTGAGTCTACTTCTTTCTATGCCCTCCTGAACATGTTATATTGGTTCATGACATTGAAGAGCTCAATGTCTTCATAGAGCTCTTGCTCTAGTACCAAATCAGATCAGTGTTACTCTCATACCTTCTATCAGGCTGGGTCAATTTCACCTTCTAAAATCTCTTAAATCCCACATCTTAGTCTATTCCTACTATCATGCACAGCCTCCCTCCCCACTACCAACATTCCCTACCATGGTGGGACATTTGTTAGGATTGATGAGCCAACATTTACACATCATAATCAGCAAAGGCCATAGTTGACATTAGGCTTCACTCTTGGTGTTGTACATTCTGTGGGTTGGGACAAATGTATAATGATATGTATCCACCATTATAGCATCATATAGAATAGTTTCACTGCCCTAAAAAAACCTGTGCTCCACCTATTCATCCCTCCCTCCTCCCCACTAACTCTTGCCAACCACTGACCTTTTCTATCTCTGTAGTTTTGTCTTTTCAGATGTCATATAGCTGGAATCACACGTATGTAGCCTTTTCAGATGGACTTCTTTCACTTAGTAATATGCATTTAAGGTTCCTCCATATGTTTTCATAGTTTGATAGCTCATTTCTTTTTTAGGGCTGAATAATATTCCAGTCTGTGGATGTACCACAGTTTATCTGCTCAACTAATGGAGGACATCTTGGTTGTTACCGAGTTTTGGCAATTAAGAGTAAAGCTGCTGTAGGTTTTTGTGTGGATATAAATTTTCAACTCCTTTGGGTAAGTACCAAGGATGGCCATTGCTGCGATGTATGGTAAGAGTATTTAGTTTTATATTTATTTGCCAGACTGTCTTGCAAAGGTAGCTGCACCATTTCCCATTCTCAACAACAATGAATAAGAGTTCCTGGTGCTCCATATCATCACCAGCACTTGGTGGTGTCTGTGCTTTGAATTTTGACCATTCTAATAGGTGTATAGTGGTATCTCATAATTCTTTTGATTTACACTTCACTGATGACCTACAAAATCTTTTCGTATGCTTATTTGCCAGCTTCTTTGTGGAAATGCCTGTTAAGATCTTCGGCCCATTTTTAAATTGAGTTGCTCATTTTATTGTTGAATTTTAAGGTTTCTTTGTCTATTTTGGATAACAGTTCTTTATCAGATGTGTATTTTGCAAATGTTTTCCTCTTTTCATTCTCTTAATGGTATCTTTCACAGAGCAAAAAAAAATTTGATTTTAATGAAATCCTACTTGCCAATTCTTTCTTTCATGGATCATGCCTTTGGTGGTGCGTAAAAAGTTATTATCAAATACAGTATTATCGAGAGTTTCTTCTATGTTATCTTCTAGGAGTTTTATAATGTTATGCCATACATTTAGGTCTGTGACCTATTTTGAATAAATTTCTGTGAGGGGCTTAAGCCCTGTGTCTAGATTCACTTTTCATAGTACCATTGGTTGAAAAGGGTCTCTTTGCTCCATGTTTTGCCTCTTCTTCTTTATCAAAGATGTGTTGACTAGATGTATATGGGTCTGTTTCTAGTCTCTATTCTATTCCATTGACCTATTCATTTATTCATTCACTAATGCTACACTGTCTTAAGGTTGGGTAGTGTCAGTCCTCCAACTTTGTTCTTCTCTCTCAGTCCTTTGCTGGCTATCGTGGATCTTTTGCTCCTCCATATAAATTTTAGGATTGGTTTGTCTATATCCACAAATAACTGCTGGGATTTTGATTGGAATTGCATGGAATCTATTGAGCAGGTTGAGAAAAACTGACATCTTGATAATATTGAGTCATCCTATCCATGAACATGAGCTACCTCTTCATTTATTTAGTTTTTCTTTTATTTCTCTCATCAGAGTTTTGTAGTTTTCCTCATATAGATCTTGTACATATTTTGTTAGATTTATACCTAAGTATTTCATTATAATTATAATTTCAAATTTCACTTATTGCTGGTATATAACAAAACATTTGACTTTTCTATATTGAACTGTATCCTGCTATCTTGCTTGTAATTGTTAATTACAGGGTTTTTTTTTTATTATTGATTCTTTCTAATTTTCTACATAGACAATCATGTCATCTGCATACACAGTTTTATTTCTTCCTTCTTAATCTGTATACCTTTTATTTCTTTTTCCTGTCTTATTACATTAGTTAGGACTTCTAGTACAATGCTTAGGAGTGGTGAGTGGGGACATCCTAGTTTTCTCTAATCTCAGTGGTAAAGCTTCTGTTTTCTCACTGTGAAGTATGATGTTATTTATAGGGGCTTTTGCCAACAATCTTTATCAAATTGAGGAAATTCTACTCAATTAGTTTACTGAGAGTTTTTATCATGAATGAGTGTAGGATTGTATCAAATGCTTTTCTTGCATATATCAATAATATGTGATTTTTTTTTCCTTTTTTAGCCTGTTGATGTGACAGATTACATTAATTGATTTTCTGTTGTTGAACCAGCCTTGTTCACCTGGCATAAATACCATTTACACTGCCATGGTGTATAATCCTCCATCTGTGTTTTATTATTCTTTTTATACATTGTTAGATTCAGTTTGCCAGTATTTTGTTGAGAATTTTTGCATCTATGTTAATGAGAGATTTTGGTTTGTAGTTTTCTTTTTTTTAAATCTCTAAACATCTTTTTCTGATTGTAGTAGTATGGTAATGCTGACTTTATAGAATGAGTTAGGAAGTTTTCCTCTGCTTCTGTCTTCCAAAAGAGACTGAAGAAAATTGGTATAATTTCTTTCTTAAATGTTTAGTAGAATTCATCAGTGAACCCATATGGGCCTAGCATTTTCTGTTTTGGAAGATTATTATTGATTCAATTTTTGAATAGAGGTCTATGCAGATTGTTTATTCTTGGGTAAGTTTTGGCAGATTGAGTCTTTTAAGGGATTGATCTAGTTCATCTAGATTGTTGAATTTGTGAGCATGACATTCGTAGTATTCCTATATTATCCATTTTATCCCCCGTTCAGTTATATTAGTAATTTGTATCCTCTTTCCTTTTACCTTAATTAGCTTGGCTAGAGGATTACCAGTTTCATTAATTTCTTTCAAAGAACTAGCTTTTGGTTTCATTGATTTTCTCTATTGATTTCTTGGTTTTTTTAATTAATTTTTGCTCTAATTTTTATTATTCCTTTCTTCTGCTTACTTTATTTTTTTATTTTTTTTTAATTTTTATTTATTATTTATGTATTATAGTCACAGAGAGAGAGAGAGAGGCAGAGACACAGGCAGAGGGAGAGGCAGGCTCCATGCACCGGGAGCCCGATGTGGGATTCGATCCCGGGTCTCCAGGATTGCGCCCTGGGCCAAAGGCAGGAGCCAAACCACTGCGCCACCCAGGGATCCCTCTTCTGCTTACTTTAGATTTAACTTGCTTTTTCTCTCTAATTTCCTAAGGTGGAAACTTAGATTATTGATTTTTGAACTTTCTTTTTTTCTAATATATGCATTCAAAAGCTATGAATTTTCCTCTAAAAACTGCTTTTCCTCCATCACACAAATTTTGCTAAGTTGTGTTTTCATTTTGATTTAGTTCAAAATGTTTTGAAATTTCTTTTGAGATTTCTTCTTTGAACCATATGTTATTTAATATTCAAGTATCTTGAGTCTTTCAGCTATCTGTTATTAGGTTTCATTAAGTTTAATTCCAGTGTAGTTTGGGAGCATATATTGTTTGAGCCTTATTCTTTTAAACTTGTAAGGTGTGTTTTATGGCCCAGAATGTCATCTACCTTAGCAAATGTTCCCTGTGAGCTTGAAAAGACTGTGTATACTGCTATCATTGGATGAAATAATCAACAGATATCCATTATATTTAGTTTCTTGATGGTGGTGTTGAATTCAACTATGTTCTTACTGATTTTCTACCTATTGAGTCTGTTCATATATGATAGAAGGGTGTTAAAGTCTTCAACTATAATAATGGATTCATTTATTTTTCCTTCAGTTCTATTAGTTTTTGCTTTGCATATTTTGACTCTGTTGTTAGATGTATACACATTAGGGATTACTGTGTATTCTTGAACATTAACCCCCTTATCTTTATGTAATGTCCCTTTTTATGCCTTATAACATTACTTGCTTTGAAATGTATTGTGTCTAAAGTTAGCTACTCCTGCTTTATTTTTTATTAGTGTTAGCATGGTTTATCTTCCTCCATCTATTTACTTATAATCTATATGTATCTTTATATTTAAAGTGAGTTTCTCATAGACAATATATGCTTAGGTCTTGTTTTTTTTTTTAATTTACTATTTTTATTTTTTATCCACTGCTACTATGTTTGCCTTTTAATTGGTATATTTAGACCTTGATGTTTACTGATTCTTGATATAGTTGAATTAGTACCTACCATATTTGTCTCTGTTTTCTATCTGTTGCTTTTGTTCTTTATTCCTGTTTTTGTTTTCTTTCTTTCTGCCTTTTGTGATTTTTTTTTAAGATTTTATTTATTTATTTGAAAGAGAGAGAGAGAGAGAGAAAACGAGTGGGGGACAGGAGCAGAAGGAAAGGGAGATGCAGAATCCCTGCTGAGAAGGGAGCCCAATGTAGGGCTCAATCTCAGGACCCTGAGATCATAACTTGAGCCAAAGGCAGATGCTTAACCTACTGAGCTATCCAGGCATCCCACCCTTGGTGGTTTTAATTCTCCATTTTATAGTATTTCATTTTCTCTCATTTCTTCATATATCAGTAATACTTTTTTTTTTTTTGCTTCTGTAGTGGTTGCTTTAGACTTTACAATATACATTTACAACTAA
The DNA here is from genome assembly GCF_048418805.1 of Vulpes vulpes. Lineage (NCBI taxonomy): Eukaryota > Metazoa > Chordata > Mammalia > Carnivora > Canidae > Vulpes > Vulpes vulpes. Next base: position 140,685,290 of record NC_132781.1, read on the forward strand.
TACAACTTTAAAATAATACTATATCACTTCAGAGGTAGTGTAAGTACCTTATAATAACAAAATAATCCTAATTCCCCCATCTTGTCCCTGTATCACTGCTGTTATTCATTTCACTTGTCCATATACATACATAAGCATATATAAGCATACATAATCAAATACATTGCTTTTATTATGATTTTGAACAAATAGATCAATTAAGAATAGAAAATAGAAAAAAGAGATGTTTTTGTTTTGTTTTGTTTTAACTTTCACTTATTTCTTTTCCAGTGCTCTTCCTTTCTTTATGTAGATTTGAGTTTCTGACCAATATCATTTTCCTCCCCTCTGGCTCCTTTCAGGATTTTCTTTTAAGATTTTATTTATTTATTTGAGAGAGAAAGAGAACACAACAGGGGAAGGGAGAGGGAGAGGGAGATGGGAAGCAGATTCCCCACTGAGTAGAGAGTCCAACGATGTGAGACTCAATCCCAGGACCCCAAGATCATGACCTGAGCTGAAGTCAGACACACTTAACCACCCAGGCACCCTTCTTGTCAGAATTTTCTCTTTACCTTTGATTGTCTGCAATTTAAATGCTAGATATAGTATTTCTTGGCACTTTATTCTACTTATTGTTCTCTCAGTTTCCTGGAACTGTGATTTGGTGTGTGACCTCAATATTGGGAATTTTTCCGTTATTATTACTTCAAATATTTCTCCTATTTCTTTCTTTTACTTCTGGCATTCCCAATATGCATATGTACCCCTGTCATAGTTGTCCCACAGTTCTTGGCTATGCTGTTCCAGTATTTTTCAGTCATTTTTCTCTTTTTGATTTTGGAGGTTTCTATTGAGATATCCTCAAGATCAGGGATCCTTTCCTCAACCATGCCCAGTCTACTTATAAGCCCATCAAAGGGATTTTTCATTTCTGTTATAGTATTTTTTTTATTTCCAGCATTTCTTTTTGATTCTTTCTTAGAATTTCCATCTTTCTGCATATCTTGCCCATCTGTTCTTGCATACTATCTATTTTATCCATTAGCATTCTTAGCATTATCTATTTTATCCATTAGCATTCTTAGCATATTGATCATAGTTGTTTTAAATTCCCATTCTGATAATTTCAATATATTTGCCATGTCTGGTTCTGATGCTTGCTCCATCTCTCTAAATTGTGTTTTTTGCCTTTTGTATGCCTTGTAATTTATTCATGATAGTCAAACATGATGTACTGGGTAAATGAACTATTGTAAATAGGCTGTTATCAATGTGGTGATAAGGCACAGAGGGAGGGAAACCATTCTACAGCCTTATGACTAGGTCTCAGTCTTTCAGTGAGCATATGCCTCTTGCCTAAACTTCACGCATGTTGAGTCATCCCACCACCATCACCCACCTTGCTGAGGTGGGACAGGATGACTAGACTGGGCTGGACTTATACATTTCCCTTCTTCATTGTGGAAGGCTATAGCCAGCTGTGAGTGTGCATTTCCTTTACTGTAGGTCTGTTAGGCTCTGATAAAATACACAATCCACAAGCATTTTGGGTAGGGGGAGATCCAGTTTAATTGAGAAGTGATTGATATACATTACTGCAAGTAGATGCACAGCTTGATGGTTTGATTTACATATAGTGTGAAATGATTATTTAGTTAACATCCATCATCTTCTGCAGATACAATTAAAAGAAAAAAAATATCTTCATGTGATGGGAACTCTTAGGATCTACTCTCTTAACAACTTTCCTGTATATCACACAGCAGTGTTAGCTGTAATCCTCGTGTTGTACATTACATTTTTAATACTTATTTTTCTTGTAACTAGAAGTTTGTACCTTTTGATCTTCGATACTTTCTTCCAATTCCCCTTTCCCTACCCTCTGCCTTTGGTAACCACAAATCTGATCTCTTTTCCTGGGAATCTGGGTTCTTGGTGTTTGGAGCAGGGTGTTAGCATTATTCTACATGTGAGTGAAACCATATACATTTATCTTATCTGACTTATTTCACCTAGCATAATGCCTTCAAGATCCATCCATGTTTTTGTACACATTGTACATAGGATTTTCTCATATTTTATGCCTGAATGATATGCTAATATTATGAATATCCATTCATCCATCAAAGGATTCTTAGATTCTCTCGAAGTCTTGACTTATAAATAATGCTGGTATGAACATGGGGGTGCAGATAGTGTCTTCATTTCCTTTGGATAGATTCCCAGCAAGTGATTGATAGAGTATTGGTAGTTTTATTTTTAATTTTTTGAGGAAACTCTACACTGTTTTCCATAGTGGCTGTGCTAATTTGTAATCCCACCAACAGTGCACAAGGGTTCTTTTTTCTTCACATCCATGCCAGCATTTCTTATGTCTTATCTTTTTGATGATAGTCTTTCTAACAAGTATGAGGTGATATCTCATTGTGGTTTTCATTTGCATTTCCTAATGATTAGTGATGGTGAGCATCTTTTCATGTACCTGTTGGACATTCCTATATCTTCTTTGGAAAAAATTCTATTCAAGTTTTTGCCCATTTTATAATTGGATTATTTATTTTGGGTTTTGTTTGTCTTGTTTTGTTATTGAGTTATACGAGTTCTTTATATATTTTTATATATATTGGATATTAATTCCTTATATATATATAGAAATTTCAGATAGTCCCCATTCTATAGGTTGTTTTTTTTTTTTAATTTTGTTAATGGTTTCTTTTGTTGTGCAGGTTTTTAGTTTGATATAGTCCACTTGTTTTTTATTTTGTTGCTTGTGCTGAGGTGTGATTTTTAAAAATTCATTACCAAGACCCAAATCAAAGAGCTTTTATCATGTGCTTTCTTCTAGGAATTTCAGGGTTTATATTTAAGTCTTTAATCCATTTTTGAGTTAATATTTGTGAGTGGTGAAAGATAGGGGTCAAGTTTCATTCTTTTACATTTGAATTTCCAATTTTCCCAGCACCATTTATTGAAAAGACTTGTCTTTTTTCCAGTAATTATTCTTCCTTCCCTTATTAAATATTATTGACCGTATATGTTTGGATTTATTTCTGGAATCCTAAGTCTGTGCCACTGGTCTATTTGTTTTGTTTTGCTGTTTTTTTTTTTTTTTTTAATGTAGGTACCATATTGTTTAATTACTATGGCTCTATCATATAGATTGAAATCAGGAAGTGTAATGCCTCCTGCTTTGTTCTTTTTCAGGATTAATTTTGCTACTCAGGAGACCTTTGGTGGTTTCATATAAATTTTGGATCATTATTTTTTTGTATTCATAAATGCCATTAGAGTCTTCATAGGGATTGCATTGAATCTTTTGGTACATTGACATTTTAATGATAGTAATTTTTCTAATCCATGAACACAGGATTCCTTTCCATTTATTTGGGTCTTTTTCAATTTCTTTCATCAGTGTCTTGTATTTTAAAAGTAAAGCTCTTTCAGCTCCTTGGTCAAATGTATTCATCAGTATTTTATTGTATTTGGTTCTATTATAAGTGGGATTGATTTTTTTAAGATTTCCTTTTCAGAAAACCTGTTGTTTGTGTATAGAAATACTACTGATTTTTGTATATTAGTTTTGTTTCCTGCAACTTTACTGAATTCATTGACACAGACATCTATTATCAACCTGTGACAAGATAAATATCAAAGATAGGAAAAAGATTGGAGAAATCTGTATAACAATTTGACAGTGCCATGATATCCAAGTGCACGATTTTGTATTTTACAAAAATACTGACCTGCAGAAGACTGGAATTAGAAACAAAATCAAACAACAACAAACCATTGGTCTATCGCTACAGATGGATGAGAAAGCATGGGACAAAGAGGCAGTTGAGAAAAGTGATGATTTGGGGTAGAAACTATATACTTTTGTAGTTGTCCAGAAAGTGCCTTGAGTGCCTAGGGAACAGGTCGAACTACCTCAAGTACCTAGAGAAGGATGATTAGGGAATTTCAGAATGGACATGGGGTAGAGGGTACAGCGTCATAGGGGAGAGCAGAGATGCCCCCCCTTCCTTCTATCTCAGCCCTGCTCCTGTCAGAGTGATCTTCCTAGAATGGAGATCTGATCATGTTGCACCTTGCTTAAATCCTTCATACAGACACCCTTCTGCCTAACACTCCTCTGCCCCTCAGCAGCATCTAACAAGGCTGCTCACCACCTGACCAGGGGACTCCTTTAGCATTGTTTCCTACCATTCCAGCCATGCATCCTCATCCCACAGCAGCTGGTTTTCCTGGAATGGACCCCAGCAGGCACTGCCACCTCCTTGCCTGCATACCTGCTGCCTCTTCTGTTTGGAAGGCCCCTCCTCCTCTCACCTTTTCTAGTGACTGCCACCCACCCATTCATATTTCATCTTCCATATTTCTTCTTTGTGGCTCTCCTGTACTTGATGTCAAATGCATAGGCCAGGCCCAGGCGCTCAGTATTGAGAGAGCCTGGAGCTGGAAAGGGAACTTAAAAATCCAGCCACACCTCTGATAATTCCATGGCCTTGTGTCTTCACTGGGCATATCACACTGGAAAGGGAAATGCATTTTAGGCCGTTAGGTCAGAATAATGACTAAATAACTCTGAAACCAGCACCTGGATATCTCAGGGATGGGGGAGAGCAGGGAAGAGACTCCTTGAGGTTGGTGGTAGGGGAGGTAGCTTTCCACGATGGAGGCAGCTGTTCTGGGATTCCCATCCTGCTTGGAGACAGCCCCCAAGAAAGCAGGGTTTAGCAAACTTTATCTCTGAAGAGCCACATAGTGAATATTTTAGGCTTTGTGGGCCGGACAGCATTCATCGCAATGGTTTTGTCACTGCAGTGCAAAGACAGCTATGGGCAAGTGGGTATGGCTGTGTTCCAATGACACTTTTACAGAAGTGTTCCATTAACAGTTACAAAAACAGGCTGCAGGCTGGATTTAGCTCATGGGTTATAGTTTGTCAACCCCAACTCAAAGGAGAGAGAGTATCCCCCTTTGCCCTGTCTCTAAACAGCCTTTCAGAGGCCTTGATAAATTTACCTGTAGAGTTTCTAAATCCTGGGTTGTTGGATTTTTTTTCTTTCCAAATAGCACAAACAACGAGTCATCTGCTTCTACTTGCCTATCAGCAGAGGCCTGAAATGTCCTTTACCAGTAAAATGAAAGATGCATGGCCCACACTGAACACTGTAAGTGTAAAAGTAGTCCTTAACCCAGATCTGCATGAGATAGACGGGTAAGATTCCTGCTATGGAACTGTTTGGGACTGAAATGTTGCCATGAAGTGATTCAGGAACAGCAGCTTGCACTGCCTGGGTTTTGGTGGGCTATGTAAACTTGGGACCTAGAGAGTCGAATTAAACTTTTCATAAAGTGGGGTACAGTTGGGACTTCATGAATGTGCAGGTCCATGGTCTAGATAGACTGTCTAGAATTTTCAGCCTGTATGAAAAACTGCAAAGCTTACTAATGTGTTAATAGTTAATAGAGAGGTAGACAGTACAGTGACGCATACATTAGCCAGTAGACATTAAAGGCAAGCACACTTGTTTCCATGGTTATATGCTCTATAAAATGCCCAAACCAATTGCTACATCAATTAAAATCTAAAACAGGAAGGCCTGGGTGGCTCAGTGGTTAACTGTCTGCCTTTGGCTCAGGGCATGATCCCAGGGTCCTGGGATCGAGTTCCACATCGGGCTCCCTGCAGGGAGCCTGCTTCTCCCTCTGCCTATGTCTCTGCCTCTCTCTCTCTGTGTCTCTCATGAGTAAAATCTTTTTAAAAATAAAATAAAATCTAAAACAATGGGGTTACTAAAACCCTGACATAACCAGCACCACACAAGGTAGTGAAGGAAGGGATAGCCTTTGTCACCTCCCGTGGTCCCCAAGAGGCTCCATGGAGGTCACCCTGCCTCCCTAACTCCTCCAAGTCACACATCAGGACACATTTTGTCATCCTGACTGAACAGGACCACCTAGTAATGATGCTAGTGCCAGGAATGCTGTGAGGCTGGAACCCTGACTTTGTCCTCATCATCTCTTGATGCTATTTTGAGTGTCCTTGGATTGGCCATAGTCCCCTACTCTGAAGGCTAACCAGAGCAGGACATTGTTCACTGAGAAGCTTCCGTTCCAGAGGTGGTCCTAGTCAGTGTGGCCTTTGCAGCTATCAGTGGAGCAGAGTCCTTTAAGATCTCAAACTCTCTTTCCTCACATATTAGATGTCTACATACTCCCAGGAAGCACTGATGATATTCCTGATATTTCCTATTTTTTATTTATAGATTGAACCACTTATAAATTATATTTCAGTGCAACATCAATTTAGTGAGCACCTACTACTTCTTTATGATGTAAAACCAATAAGAATGGTGTAGAATATTACTTTGTTGTCACACAGATACATAGGCTGGGTCTTTTTTCCCATAGACTCTTTTCTCACCATTTATCTTTGAACATTTCGTTAAGAAGTCTACTTAGAATAAATGTATCAAATGAAGAGGATCAGTTTTAGCTTATTTTAATGTTATGTACTTTTATGCTTGAATTATTTACTACGGGTTTGGTTATTGACCTATTTTATTCGTCATTTTATGACATACATATTTTCAGTGGAGACACTTAGGCTAAGCTATATTTATTTATACCACAGTACATTAACCATAAAACTATCTAACTACAGTAAAACCACAATAATCTGGAATCCACAGGGAGTGTATTATACAAGATGGCCAAGTTTTAAAAATCAACATTAACTATTTGTAATGGAAATCTTTTAAAAATGGATCATGTCTTTCCCCCTTCTCTTGGAAACAGTCTCATTGGACTTGATAGTGACTCACGGTCAACAGTAAGAATCATACTGTATAACTCAGCTCTCATTAAAGGATGTGGGAGTTTGGTTTTGTTTTATTTTGTTTTGTTTCAGTTCTCCTTGTCATTTGTTGAAAGGCTCTTGTTTCTTCCGTTGCTGTCAGCTGTATTTCTCACCGACTTTACCTGTAGTCCTTCCTCTGCCCTTCAGATTGCCACCTTTATGCCTCTGTGTACTTGGGGACCAGCCGTGGCACTCGTTAGAATACAGACAGACCCAAGAAAGGGCTTCTGGGGGCCCACTAGTGGCTCACAGGCCTCATTGGTGTATTAACTTGCAAGCAGTGTCCCTCCAAAAACACTTGTTCCCTAACATGTCCATTCTCCATGTGTTTTAGCCAACTGGGTGTTTAGTTGGGGAACATCTGCTCTAACTCCTTCCCTCGACATGCCTCTCTGCTTAGCAGAGCTCTGCAGAGGTTGAGAGTCCCCTACACGATGGGGGAGCTCTGTGCCTCCTGTCTGCGACCTAAGGCAGCTAGCTGAACACTCCTTAGAAAAGAAAATCAGGTTTAAAACAGACTTCATTTTAGTTCATAGTCTATTAAATGATGACCATATTGTGATAATATCCTGCTTATCCTGCTTAAAAGGAGAGTTCTCCTTTTCTTCTTTATCCTTGCTTCTATTTCCTTTTATAAAATGCTCAACGTATGCTCTTTAGGCTTGTAATTTATTGGGACTAAAGCTAAAAGCCTTAATTCTAAAAGAATCTCTAGTCAAACTGTGAAGTCCTTAATTATTCTAATTTATTTTTTTTTTATTTCTTAAGATTTTATTTATTTACTTGAGAGAGAGAGCATGAGGGGGGTGGGAGAGAAGCAGAGGGAGAAGCGTACTCTCTGCTAAGGGGGAGCCTGATATGGGGGCTCCATCCCAGGACTCGGAGATCATGACTGAGCCGAAGGCAGAACCTTAACCAACTGAGCCACCAAAGTGCCCAAATTATTCTAATTTTTTAATGCACATTATTATTGATGCATTACATATATTTTTAACTAGGTTCTTTGCACAATAACAGAATGAAAAAAGCATTGTTAAAGGTCACAGTAGGTGAATGTTAGACTAGAAGTCTTGGTTACCTTAACATTTCCATGGCACTGCAGCTTCTCCAATGTTTTCATCATGTTTTCTTATCGAGTCTTCCTAACAACACAGTGATTATATTGTTCCACATGTCAGAATGGGAGACCAGAGGTATGGGGGCACCTAGTGCCCTGCCCAAGGTCATACCAGTTAGTGCCTTCAGAACTGAGCCCAGATCCTCAGCTTCCCAGACCAGCTCCCTGACCCTCAGCTCCTAAATAATTGTATTGGTGAGTGATTGGTGGGACTTAGTTCTTAACGTGCAGATTGGAGCTGCCAACCACTTTGATTTGGATGAAGCATCAAAATCATCCAAAGCGAGAATAGGGGAATTTGATGGGCATGTGATCCTGAGGGGAAGCAGTCTGTTGTCTTCAGCTAGTCCTGCTCCTGCTCCTGCTCCTGCTTTTTTGGCATCTGAGAGCCAGCTGGTTAGTTGGGTGCCATAGTTTAAGGGCCCTGGGACAAAATATAGTGGCTTTAGTAATTATGTGGATAATTGTCCAGTGTTTTAGGGAGCCATGTATTGTTTTATTTAATTGTGTTTTGGATACAGATTAGTAGTCTATTAACAAAATCCTTATTTTTCAGAACTAAATGCTAAATTATTTTGGAATAGTTTTCCTATCTATTCTTTAATACAAACAGTATCTTTACCACTTGTGTCTTTATCTTTAGATCTTAAAATTTAAGCTGTTTTTTGGGCTGGAAATAAGATAATTTGCAATACTAGATTTAACATGTCATTTACAAATTCTGTGGCTTTTTAAGAATTGTTAATGATAATAAAAAAGAATTGTTAAGGTTAGGCCATAGTAAGCCAATGGCCAATGCTTTTAAAGTCTGATGAGATACTGCCTTCCATATAGAATAATATTGAAAGAAACCTTAAGCAGATGTATATTTTTCTTTTCATTTTTATGGACGTGTATTTTCTGATGGAGTGGAAATGCTTCCTGAGGAGTCACCCTGACGCACCAAATTCTAAAATACTCTCATTATCTACTTTAGTTCTTAAAAATCAGAAATTTAGGCTGATCTATTTATATTAACAGGCGGATACTATCAAGTTAATCCTGTAATTAAAGTCCATTTCTCAAAGATGTTACTAAAATCTTCAAAATATTAAAGACTTAAACCCTAAAAATTGGTATGGAAATGATTCCATGTTCCCTATTATTTTTCTTCTCTCTCCCAGAGTGATTAATTTCACTTTCCGTGTCTTATTCCATGAGCCATAATGCTTTTGCTGAGATTCCTAACTCAGTGAAACCTGTTTAGGGGATCATCTCTGTAAGAAAGACAGCTGCCGAAAAGGCATTCGCTTTCTGAGCATGGATTTTAGATTATGGCCAATCAAGACTCGAAGCTGGAAGAACACCTGTCAGAGACGTTTTTCTACAAGGAGATGGTCTCTTTAATCAGATTTCATTGCACTTCAGAAAAAGGTTCATTTAAAAATGTGGGTAAAACAGCATCTGCTTTTATGATTCATCCTCACCATAACTTTTAAAGCTGAGAAACCAATTTAGAACTTATTTATGACATTGTTCTCTGGTGGAAGGAGAAACTGCAACGGAGTGTTGAAAAGGAAGAACTTTCCCAGACATTTGGTTTGGAACTTTTCTCTTGTGACAGAAATGTCAGAATTTATTTTGGGGGCTTTTTGTGTGTGTGACTATAATTAACGATAGGAATTCTTAGGGGCAAACTTTTTAAATGGCTAAGCTAAATTGTGAATACATGGAATGAAATCCGGGAAACCTTCTTCTGTTGAAATCTGTTGCATTTATCTCTGAACAATGCAAAGCATTATTGATACTGACTGGTGTTTAGAGGAGCTACGCTTGACTTTCAACTCTGCTCTAATTAGAGGCACCGTTAAGTACATAAAATGTAGGTACTTTCTCACATCTGCAGACTCTATTGAGTGTAACTATTAGAAGACAAACTTCATTCTGCAAACCGGAGTTTAATGGTATAACTGTGCAGACCGGAATATCAGTTAATTTTCAAAACATTTTATTCTACACCAATTAGCTCAGGTCCTGGAGGGCAAAATGACAAGAGGTTACTCGTTCGCTATGTATTTAATTAATTGAAAAATGCTCAAATTGCTTTTACAGTTGTTATTAAAAAGTAGAATCAGTGTTGCCAGTGCTCAACCATAATTGGAACCCCAGGGAATTAAATATTTAGCATTAGTAATGTAACAGCACTTAGGACACAAATTTCTATTTTCGTAATGAAAGCTATACACTGTGAGTACGAGCGGCTAAGACGACAGCCGTGACAAGTGAACCGGCCTGGGATATTTCAATAAGACACCTCATTGGACAGCAAGTCTTACCACATTACTCGTTTGTAAGAGATCTGCAAGTTTAATTCCCAGTAGAAACCCGTTACCCAAGTATTTAGATTTCTAATTGCATGCAGGATGAACAGTTGGGCAAATGTCTTGCCATAAGTGGCTGAAATGTATAGTGCTTTCTAAATAATCCTATATAAGTTCATGCCTTTGTCAATTTAAAAATAGCAGGACTGTCAGGGAATAAAGATCTTGTTTGTTTTAAGTTTAATTACATTTTAAGCATAAATGCTTTCAGTGTTACAATGAGAAAAGTTGGATACTGGGCTCTAATGAGCTGCGCGGGTAGACGGCTGGAGACCCTAAGGGATTCCTTCCGTAAATTAACTGGATAAAAGTACTTGGTTAGGATATAGTTGATGGCTGAGCTGTTCTTAAAACCCAGTTATAGAGCTGTCTCTCCCTCCTGTTTTCATTCTAAACAGGCCCTGTAGAGACTTTAACAGCTGCCTGTTACAACTGTTCAACTTGTCAAAATGTATTATATTACTCCACTAATAAATAGCATTAAAGGGTATTTGACTTCATTTCTCATTTTCAGAGGGGATCAGGCCGATAAACACAACTGGCTTAGGCTGGCCTTATTTTAATTTGTTTATGTCATCTAAGTAATATTGAAGGCCCGTGGTTTGAATTTTGCAAACATTTTCCAGGGGACGTGAAACTCACAAAATAGTACAGACATTGGAAACAATTAATGGAGGCAATTTGTTATAGAGTCTTTGTCCCTGGAAGATGGAGGACTTGGACATTTTTAGCACACAAAGTATTTGCAAAACCATAACTAAACTGACGCTCTTTGAAGCACAACTAGACTAATTCCTTCGCCACTCATTCCATCTTTCCTTGGGAAAAAAAAAATAGTTGCAGGATGATTTGATTTCCTAATTTTCTCTCACTTGCCATTGTCTCTATGTCAGTGTTTTGAGAATGTAACCAAACTGATCATGATTTTCTATTTTATTTCTTGTAATTTTTAGAAAGGCATGTGCTTGTTTTAAAACAAAAGGTGGGGGGCGCCTGGGTGGCTCAGTCAGTTAAGTATCCTACTCTTGATTTCAGCTCAGATCATGATGCCAGGGTGGTAGGATCGAGCCCCATGTTGGGCTCCATACTCAGCAGAGAGTCTGCCTCTCTCTCTCCCTCCCTCCCCCTCTGCCCCTCCCCCACTTGTTCTCTCTCTGTCTCTCTCCCCCCCTCCCAGATAAATCTTTAAAAAATAAATAAAACAAAAGAGAGAAAAGAAAAATGCCAGGGTTTATCTGATAAGCTTTCCCTTTTGCTTTCACCCCCGATCCTACTTACCTTCTTGGTGGTAACAGTTTGCAAACAGTCTGATAACATATTAAACATTCAGAACACTTTCTGTGCATATTATACATCTGCACATACAGGTATATATTCATGTGTATATTTTACATATAATGCTTTTAAAGAACAGAATTTGGGTCATTCTGTGGATGTCTGTGACATTTTTCTTCCCACCTAATTTATCATAGACATCTTCCCATACTGGTGCCTAGATCTTCCTCCTTTTTAACAGCAAATTGCCATTCCAACTTTTGGAGATGTAAAATTCACTTATCTATTGCCTATTCATGTCACTTAAAGTCGTCTCCAGTTTTTGTTAGAGCAAATAATGTTGTAGTGAAATTCTCAGTGTGCCTAGGCGTGTGCATTTTGCGGCATGTATGTGTGTACATTGGTTCATGTGTCATAATACAATATTGAACTAGTATTTAGTAAGTGAATACTCTGTGCCAGGCAGTATTTGAAGCACTTTACATATATGAACTCATTTCATCTTTAAAATAAAGCATTAAGATATATTATTATCCCCATCCCTATTTTACAAAGAGGGAAGCTGAGGCATGAAGAGGTTAAGGAGCTCGCCGAAGGCCATAGTGAAAAATTAGCAGAGCCAGGCTTAAAACCCTGGAGGTTTGGCACTCCAAAGTCTAAGTTCTTTTTTTTTTTTTTTTGAAATTTTATTTATTTATTTATTTATTTATTTTTAATTTTTATTTATTTTTTTTGGTTTTTTTTTTTGTTTTTTTTATTTTTTTTATTTATTCATGATAGAGAGAGAGAGAGAGAGAGGGAGGGAGGGAGAGGGAGAGAGGCAGAGGGAGAAGCAGGCTCCATGCAGGGAGCCCGACATGGGATTCGATCCTGGGCCTCTGGGATCGTGCCCTGGGCCAAAGGCAGGCGCTAAACCGCTGCGCCACCCAGGGATCCCCAAAGTCTAAGTTCTTAACCAATACAATGTGCTTGCAGAAATACTTTGTGTTTTTTCCTTGTAATATGCCTTTCCTTATTAGCAAGTTTGAATGTAGTTTCATATTTTTATTAACTTTATGTTTCTTCTCTAGAGAGGTGACCTGTTCGTGTCCTTTGCTCATTTCCTATAGTATTGTCTTACTATCAAATTACAGAAAATATCTCTCTGTTATACATTTTAAAAAAGATTTATTTATGTATTTATTTTAGAGAGTGAGAGTGAGTGAGTCAGGGGAGAGGCAGAGGGAGAAGGAGAGAATCTCAAGCAGACTGTCTAGGGAGCATGGAGCCTGGTGCAGGGCTTAATCTCACAACCCTGAAATTATGTATGACCTAATCAGAAATCGAGAGTCAGACACTTAACTGAGCCACCCAGGTGCCCCTACTCCTTGTTATATATTAAATTTTTTTCTAAGCCTGTTGCTTGTATTTTTACCTTGTTTTATTTTAATATTACCAAGTTTTGCTTTATGGACTGAGGTATGAGAAAGCCTTTCACTACGTCAAGTTTACAAGTATGGTTTCCCATATTTTCTCCTACTACTTTTAATTTTTTTGAAGTTTTGATCTTTAACATATGTGGGATTTACTTGGGTTTGTGTATGAAATAAAAATCAAACTTTTTATTTCTGGTAACAACCACAGGTTCCTTCTGTAAACCATCCATTCTTTTTTCTCCATGGTTTGATATAACCATGATATATGATTTGATATATGGTTTGATATGACCTTTGCCTAATGCTATTTCCACCTACACATGTCTCTAAATTGCTGGTTCTTCGGAATATGCCATTTGCCTAATCCTCCAACATTACAGTTTTAATCATTAGTATGTAAAAGAAAGCTTAAATCTTTTAAATTTTGAAAAATAATCTCTATCAAATACTCTTAATCTTAAATTATAAAAGCAACATGGACTTATATTAACAAATGCAAATCATTTAGAAAGGTATAAAGTTGTGGTAAAGAGAGATGTCTATGTCCTAGTTTCCAGAAGCTGTGAATATGTTCCATTACATGGCAAAGGGAATTAAGGTTGCAGATGAAATTAAAGTCACTAATCAAATGAGCTTAATTAGGGATATTATCCTGTATTATCCAGGTGCACCAGTGTAATCACAAGGGGCTTCAGATGTGCAACAGGGGGGCAGCAAGGTCAGGATCAGAGTGATGCAATGTGAGACAGATCAACTGAGCATTGCTGATTGCAGGCTTTGCAGGCAACAAGGCCATAAGCCAAGGATAATGATCTTTGTTTTTTCTGAGTTGGACTCTGTTTTCTCAGTTTTATGTTCTCTTCTTTATTGCTTCTCATTTTCATGGATCACATCTTCCCACAGCTTTCTAAAGAACTATTCATGGAAGTAAAATATTTTCCTCTGAAAATGTTTTTATGATAGGTGTCACACTTTTCCAAAAGTTCTATTTTATACTCTGATGGTTCCTGTTTTATGACAGCCTGTTCTTGTTTCATAGATGTAGCATCAAATCTTATTTCTCTGAGGTTATTAATAATTTGATGGATCTCTTTTTTTATTTGCTTTATTTTTAATTTGGTAGCATCTGGGAGAAATCCAGACAACAAATATATGTAAGTATTATTAACCACACTTTAAATTTGAGTAAATTCTGGGAAAGCCAGAATTTGAACATAGGCCTGTTACCGAAGTTTGTTTGGCAGATAAAACAAGATGGCAAAGTCACCACCTTGTTTTATCTGCCTTCCAATAGATTTGGGGAGCCATTATGAGGGTTTTTCTCTTTTGCTAGCCAGTGGGGGAAGTTTGCAAAATTAACCTCATGAATGACATTAGGGTTTGTTTTTTTAAAAGAGATTTCCTAGACTTCACTTTTATAAGTTACAATTATATTCAAAACCTAAGCCTATAGTTAGTTTCCTATTGGTAGTATAACAAATCACCACAAACTTAATGGCTTCAAACAGCAGATATTTATTCACTTATAATTCTCAAGGCCAGAAGTTCAAAATGAGTCTTACAAGGCTAAAAATCTAGGCATTGGCAGAGCTGGTTTCTTTTGAAGTCTCCAGGGGACAATCTGTTTCTTGCTCTTCCAGATTCTGGTGGCTGCTTTTGCTCCTTGGCTAGTGTTAATAATTTGATTTTAAACAATACTCTCTTTCGTTCGCTGCCTGGTCTTGGTTTCCTCCAGATCCCATTTTCCTGTTTTAAATAGTGCTATTCTCATGGTGCCATACATGCAGTAAGCAGGTGCTCCGTATATGCTCACTCATGGAGACGATAGCACAGACCAAAAAGCAGGCTCATGAACAGAGACTCAGACATGCGCTGGCTGGCTCAGTAAGCAAAATGAACAGTAGCCTAGTAATGATATCATTGGCTGCCAAGTCTAACTGACTGCTAGGACTAACTGTCTTAATTGCTTTACTGTGATTAGTGTACAACTTAGAATTTCTGCATCTATTAATTGAATTTGAAGGGAAGAACTCACATAGGGAATGGTTGTGGAGAAGGCAAGTAAAAAAGTGTGTGAAACCCCACCCCTGAGCCCCCCACCAACTTCTCATTTCCTGAACTGATGCACAGGAAGGTCACCCTTGTGGTCATTTTCCAGTTGTGCAAACTTCTGTGACCTCTTCGAAATTGGGTCTGATCCACCTCAGGGTAATTACAGAGTATCTTAATTAAACCAGTAAAGAGCTGAGAAGCTTCTGAAAGTTGCTGGCTGCTTGTGCTCTCAGAGGTCTGTGGAAGGGCAAGGTAATGATCTCCATGTGGAAGATTCTGGATGGAGGTGTCCTTGACCATGGATGCCTGGCAAGCCACCCCCAGAGGTTTTGCTGTTGCTAATGGACTTTTCCTACTTCTCCTGGGGCTTCCAACCTCTTGGTTTTGGATTTGCTTGTCCTCTTCCTCAGGGCCTTAGTTCAACTATCACTTCCTCAGAAAGCCTCTCCTGGGTCTCCATTTTCTTTCCCATGGATTATCTCTCCTCCTCTCTAGGCTGAAAGCTTTGTCTTTTGCTATCGCTCTACTCAGATTCTGGCACCAGCTTCATCCATCTCGGTTGAGTGAATAAGTGAGACTAACCAAAGCAGGCCTAGATTTTTCTAGATGGGAAGAAGTGTGCACTTTTCCTTGCATCTCACCTGGAGGAAGCTGCCATCAGAAGTACCTGTGGCACCTTGTAATGGTGTCCGATCCGGAACCACATACTGCTTAAGGAAGGAGTGACATTGGGATCCTTCTAGAGAGGAAGATTCTGTGTTTCTATTTTCCTCCCATTCCTCTTCTCCTCACTCCACATCTGTGGTCCAGCTGTGATGAGTGTTCCTTTTGGAGGAAAGTGTGTAGCTCAGTGCTCTGGGGTTGGAAGTTGACCCATGGTGTCAAATAATGAGAGCTCATGTTTATGGTGTATTTGCTGTGTGCCAGGCACCATGCTTACATGTGCAACATGCACGATCTTATTTAATTCCCACATGAGGGTAGAGTACCTCCATTATTCCTGTTTCATGAGTAAGAAAACGGAAGCTCAGAAGGCAAGTTCATTGATTCACGAACGCGATTCATGAACTAGGACTCGGGCCCACGTCTGTCCAGTGCCAGCGCTTCCACTGGTAAAGTCATGCTCTACTTTTTCCGTGGTCCTGTTCTCCCTCCCATTTCTGCATCGCAGAATGGCTGGCTGGAGTCATGACATCTCAGAGAAAGGAAAGAGCACGGGGGTCATCTCTCCCATCCAGCTCTCGTTGGCACAGAGGAGAAATGACATTTCCAGCCCCCGATCTTTTGTAGCGTGAACACCGCACTGGGCAGCTCACTCCTCACAGGGCTGTGAGACTCGTATCTGCAGTTTCCCCAGGCAAAGAGGGGCATGAAAGCCAGCCACAAAGCATTTTTGGCAAATGCACACACTCTTTGGTCCATGGGATAAAAGAACCTGTAGTCTGGAGTAACCTAATTAAGTATAGTGTGCAGCCTGAGAAAGATCCTGGAGGGACCTACCCTGACAAGTATTTCCTTCTGACATACCATTAATGCAAAACACCTAAGATGCAAGTGGCCCCAGAGCCCCCGGGGTCCCTGGGCTTGGTGTTAAATGCAGCCCTCCAAAGCAGCCCAAGACTGCAAGACAGCATAGGATAAAAACAGCAGGACCCAGTTCCAAGATTTGCTGTACAGAACAAATTCTGGGCTGAAATCACAAGACATCCCCCTCCCCGCCACTGCCCAAGTTCATCTACTCCTCCAGTTCCTTAAGCTTGAAAAGATTTGAGGGCAAGGGGAATACCATCGAAGTAAGTAGGTTTCACATCCTGGTGATGTTTTTGTAGCTGCCACATGTGGCCCCGTGTTAAGTAGCTGAACATTTCTGCTTGCTGGCAGCCAAAGTCAGCCCTCACCTCCCATGGAGCTCCTCCTGACTTCAAAAAGCATTCCATGGGGTTGCAGAGAAGAGGAAACGGAGGACAGGGTTACCACTTATGCTGCCTGAATTCATTTTCTATCCTTGTGCTCGCTGCTCCTTAGAGCCATGCAGGAGACAGAAGGGCAGAGGAACTTGAGGGTTTTTCTTTCGATAACATGCTAGAAGCCCCGATATGTGAGTGAGAGATTGGATTCTCTTAGAAGCAACATTTTTAAAAGCATCACCCAATGCAATTTCAATAGGGAAGGTCCATGTACCAGAAGCACAAGGTATGCTGAATCAGTTAAAAGAAATCCTTGTTACACATAAAAGCTTATCTCTTTTCCTCTCTCAGGAAAAGAACAGCCACTTGGAGTGTTTGCCACAGTATGACAATTCCACCAGTGGCACGCAAAGCCGGCCTGACAAGGCACTGCTTATGGAAAGGCATAAAATGTGCCATTTACAAACCCTCACTGTGCATAGCTGGAAAGCATGAATGAGACTAGATAAATATAAGTTAGCCGGACACCCCCTGATCTCAGAAGTCTTAATGCTGGCTGGCCTGTCAAATTTTTAATTTTTGTTTTACCTTTTGCCTGTGAGTTTCTCAGAGCTCAAAGGGATCGTTCCAGTCTTCTCCATAGTTTTTCATATTCAACATAAACCAACACAATCCATATTTTGTTCCATTTTCTATTTTGCATGAAGATTTAAAGTAATATAGGAATGGATTTTCTTTTTTAAATCTGCAAACTTTGGGCAGAACTTTTAGCACAGTACAATAGGTTACTGCATGAGCCAACTTAACTCCAACGAATTGGATCTTAGCATACTCTGTTAGATTGAGTGACCAGTGGTTGACTGATTTTTATTTTAGAATGTAGTCAGGCAACAACCGTTTGTGTACTTCACGGTGCATAAGGAACCGTGTTAGATGCTGTGGGCATCACGTAGGTAGGAGGAAATGAGCCTCTCTTGTGTTTTCCTACTGCAGTGATATATATTGAGTCTTGGATCAGACTGGATTATGATTCTCCTGGGGAGTAGAAGAGTGGGACCCTCTGAGCAGCCCCTGCTCCTCGAGCTGTCACACAGTGGTCTGAGCCTGACTTGAGTCGGTCCCTTTGCCCCTCCCCCTTCTGACTATGCCGGGGTGGGGGTGGGGGACTGTGACTGATGTTTCTCTGCATGAAGCCAACTGGCCCATTTGGGGCTTAAACTCAGGTTCTTAGACTTCTTAGCACCTTTCTTTAGACAACTTGGCACTTTGGATGTAAATGCTAATTGTTAATCATTAGCAATGGGTTTCTCTAATGGAGTTACCTAGGGAAGGGGCTCACCCTTAGAGCATGAGCTTGATCTTTGGTATAGAAGCAAGCAGAGTTGGGGTGTTACAGGGCCAATAGGTCCCCTCTTGCATTCCAGGGTACAGCTCAGTGGACAATGCACCCCTTGACCTAGCATACTCCCAGATAGTATGCACTTATCAGTGGCTAAATAGTACTTAGAGATTGCAAAGCCATGGATGCAAACGTGTGAGGTACAACCCAATTTTTTGGTGGTGACCAAAGGCTGCCATGGTAACTTTTGAGGAAAAACTTGTCTTCTCTGTAAACGTTTGATCCTATGGGTTAGTCAGCTCGAATTAGAGCAACCTGAGAAGGGATTCAGCTGATGGACTTTGTTAGCTCAAGACAGAATGTTTTCCTTATGTTCTTGAATAACAAAGCTTGAATGTCACAAGACATGTATGTTTAAAGAAAAACATTTACTTTTTAGTGAGTTCAGAGTTGCTGAGTTATGATACTAAAATACATGCTGTATGCACAGGAACCTGAATCTTTGAGAGGCTTTAAACCTATAAGAGGAGAGTCAGAAGGGCCCATTAACCAATTTCCAGATCTAATTAGTAACCTCACAGCACACTTACCCCTACCCTTCTTCCCCCATATTCAAACAGTGTCCCTCATTCACTCTGGCACTCCTCTCTGAGCGCAAATGTGTCATCAGAATCTTTTTTCTTTTCCTCCTCCTTCTTCTTCTTTATTTATTTGAAGGGAGGGAGGAGAGGCAGAGGGAGAGAGAGAGATTCCTGAAGCAGACTCCCCACTGAGCACAGAGCCAGACTCAGGTCTTGATCTCAAGATCCCATGATCATGACCTGAGATGAAATCAAGAGTTGGCAGCTTAACCAAATGAGCCACCCAGGCACCCCACATCAGAACCTTTCTTAACACAAGAGTTCAAAACAGGTGATTGGAACTGGCCCTCAGGAATGACATTTATATGCCAGCTCTGATCAAGGTAGCTTCAATCAAGGAGATTTCAGTGTGCCACTTGTTTTGATCCACACTGGTTTGTGTTTGGATATTCACACCTGCTTTGCCTCATGACTTTTGTGTATTTACCATCCATGGCGTCGATTTCCACCCTACACTTATTACACAGGCTCTGGTATCTATCTAGAAGGAAAGGAGCTTTTCCAAGTCCTGTGCAATTTCACATCACAATGTGATGCAAGGTAATAGTCACTGACTTTTAGCCACGTTAGCTAGACCTTCTGAGTTTGAAAAGTGAACCATGTTCAATCTTTTAATTAAAGTTTCATGAAGTCTATTGATTGGGAAAGAAGCGTTTTTGAAATTAGGTTTGAATACCTCAGGGTACATGTTCTTCAAGCCCAAATAAAGGCTCTATGTGTATGTATTTGTGCGTAGTCACAATTGAACGAATAATAAAACCCTTTTGAGCACTTATTATTTGCCAGGTACTACGCTAATCATTTTACACGTATTTGGATTCGTTTTCTAGGGCTGCCATAATAAAATGCCACCAACTGGGTAGCTTCCACAGTAGAAATTTATTTGCTCATACTTATGGAAGCTAGAAGTCTAAGATCAAGGTGTCGGCTGGTTTGATGTCTGCTAGGGCCTTTCTTCTTGGCTTGTAGATGGCCATCTTATCCTCATGTCCTCATGTGGTCTTTCTTCTGTGCGTGTACATCCTTGGTGTCTCTGTGTGCCCAGATTTCCATCTTTATTAGGACACCAGTCATAACTGGATTAAGGTTCACCCTAACAGCCTCCTTTTTTCTTAATCAACTCTTAAAAGCCCCCGTCTCTAAATATAGTTACATTCTGAGGTCTTGGGGGTTAGAGCTTGAATCTAACGGTGTTGAAGCCTCAAAATGTTTGTACTAAGGGTGCTAATGCTAACAAACATCATCTCCATTTTAGAGATAAAGAAATGGAGGTTCATAGAAGCTGAGTCATTTGCCTGATGACTTTTATGTAGCAAGACAGGCATAATATTTGCGTGTTCTGTATTTCTTTTTTATTTTTTTTTTTTAGATTTTATTTATTTATGAGAGACACACAGAGAGAGGCAGAGACATAGGCAGAGGGATGCACAGGCTCCCCGTGGAGAGCCTGATGCAGGACTCGATTCCAGAACCCGGGGATCATGACCAGAGTCAAAGGCAGATGCTCAACCACTGAACCACCCAGGCATCCCTCTATATTTCTTACTCTGGTGTATGCATAAGGGCTATAATTTTGTTGATATAATAAATTTTATGTTTTTGTTAATTTCTAATTTTTTAAAAAGATTTATTTTTATTTCTTTGAGAGAGAGAGAGCACTCACACAAGCAAAGGAAGGGGCAGAGGGAGAGGAAACAGAGAATCTTAAGCAGGCTCCATGCCCAGAGCCTGACATGGGGCTTGATCTCACAAGGCTGAAATCATGACCTGAGCCAAAACCAAGAGTCAGACACTTAACCCATTGTGCCACCCAGATGCCCTAATGGAGTGAATCTTAAAAGGCCCATTGAGACTTCTAGATTTCTTCCAAATGAGGTGTATGTAGCAAGGTTATTAATGGAGCTTCTTCCCTTTACCATTTGTGTGACATCTGGCAGGTCACTTCACCTCTCTGGCCCTTGATTTTCTTGTCTATAAAAGGAGGGGTAAATAATAGTACCTGCCTTAGAGGGCTGTCACGAGGAGGATGTCCTTATAACAATGTCAGTACATAGCAGGCATTAAATATGTTGGTAGCTATTATTTATGTGTTGTTATTCTGAGAAAGATGTATTTTCACAATGGGCAAAGTGGTTATTATCACTCCATTCTAACGTTTGAAAGTGTTATTACATCCCAATTATTTGGAGTCACATAGTATCACAGTTTTAAATATTATCATTTTTTAGTATGTCATGTCATTTACATTGGCAGCATGTCAGAGACTGGTGTAAGATGTCAAAAGTGATTTAGTTCATTGGCTGTGTGTCATAAATGTGACACAGCACTGAGAATCAGATGGACAGTACCTGCGTGTAACACGTGCTGGGCGTACCAGTGGGTTTTCCTTGGAAGTAGGTGACATGCCAGGCTGAATGCTTTTCTGGGGAATCCTGAAAGACCATAAGATATGATAATTATTCCCTAAAAAGAAAAAAACAGTTTTTTAAATGGCCTGACACAAATGGCTCTGCAGTCACTCTGTTACGCTGAGGTCTAAACAGTAGAATGTTGTAGAATGAGGCCCACCAGAGCCCATGTTGAGTGGTACAAGGTGGCTTATCTTTTTAAACAAAGCCTTTTGTGCTCTTGGTCTTCCGTGTTTAAGAACAAACTGAAATCAAATCGATGAACTAAGGAATACAAGAAATTCTTTATATATCCTTAGGTTAGGCTATGCAAGAATCTATATATTTGGTTATTATTTTATGAATATTGCTTTTTTATTTAGATAAAATACTTGAAATAAATGACCCAACTTACCAATGTGATTGAGTGGTGGAGTGAGTGAGCCCTGTATTTACAGGCTTCGTGCTTACAATGACATGGAGAGTACAGTCAGGAAACTAGAAAACAGAATGCAATAGGATATTACCTGTTTCTAAGGTTGCAAGTAATGTTCCCAATTTTTTATCTTTCCTCCTTTCACCCAACAGTTAAATATAAATCACATCATATTTTTTTATTTATTTATTTATTTATTTTTATTTATGATAGTCACAGACAGAGAGAGAGAGGCAGAGACACAGGCAGAGGGAGAAGCAGGCTCCATGCACCGGGAGCCCGATGTGGGATTCGATCCTGGGTCTCCAGGATCGCGCCCTGGGCCAAAGGCAGGCGCCAAACCGCTGCGCCACCCAGGGATCCCAAATCACATCATATTTAAAAATATATTGTCTATTCCTGAAATTATATGTACCTTGGACATATTTAACCAAACTAAAGTCAACCTAATCAAGCAGTAGTTACAAATATGGCAGCAAAACGAATTAGAGGGATATCCTATTAAAAGAGAAAGATAGACACCATCACTGTGAAGTATTGTTGCAATTTGCTATTGTTGTTGGCTGCTGGTACAAGTCCAGGAAAGTATTGTGATGTGTTTCTGTCCAGGTGTCTCACTGGAATGTGACCACATGGGAGTGTTGACCTGCTGCCCTTTCTGGGCAGGTTCCCACTGCCCCATGATGCTGCCTGTCAAATCCCAGGACCTGGTTTCTTCCTTTGGTAGATAGTCACACTGACAGGCACACTAGCTCACACCATCACAGTGCTTCACTCCCTGAAGATGTGGTGACCCCACAACGTAACAAGCCTAATGGTTGAACAAATAGGGAGTTATTGGCTTTAATTGCACAATTCTATGTGTTGAGCAAGTCGTATTTTTTAAAGACTGTACTCCTCAACTCCCTTGCAATTAGCCTGGGACTACATGACTAGTTCCAGCCACTGGTAAATGGAGATGGCATGTGTCCCTTCCAGAGGAAGCATAGGTGACTACAAGCATAAGCATGGGCACTCCACACTCTGTCTTCCCATCATGGCAACCTGTGTTGAGCTGGCAATGTCAATTCAATAATAGAATCTGGATTGTGGAGTCTTAGGTGGAGGACCACCACCCTCGTGAACTCACCGAACTCACAGAGGACTTAATGTGAGTTCAATAGACCTGTATTGTATATAACCACTGGACTTTTTGATGCATAGCCCAGCCTATCCTGACTAATGCATTGAGTGTCATAGGAAATAACTTACCTGGTCATGATTTTGTGGATGCTGATCTAGAACTCCTGCTTAGGTCTAAAAGCACTCTTTATCCATTCTAATACTATCTCTTGGTTAGAACAGGGAAATGTGACATTGCATGCCCCTAGAGTATGCTGGTATAGGACATTATACTCTGATTCTGTCTTCTTCCTTCTCACCAGCCTGTGAGTGATGATCAGAGGAAACCCAATTGGTAGCCAGGTTGATGGATGTCTGAATAGTATTCATTCTACTAACCCCAGATGGTTTAATTTAAATTGCCCATCTCTATTCATCAGCTGGATTCATCTTATGACCAGAGGGCTGAGTGGGTTAAAGGACGGAGTCAGAGCCTTGGATTAGAGAAGTCACATGTAAGGTCCATGTGGGTCTGGGCTTATAAAATTTTAATTCCTCTAGAGCTTCTAAATGATTCCAAAGGGCATCACACTAGTTCTATGATGGGATCGGAAAGATGGCTGTGTTGCCCAGGATGGAGTAAACCAGGTTTGTAGATAGTTATTCACAAAGAGCTGATGATTTATACTGGACCTTCATTCATGTGTTCATTTACTGGGCATTTTTAATGTCTCCAAGTATTAAAAAAAAGAAAGATCAATAAAACCAGTGCCCTTGCCCAGCAGGAGCCAACCATCTTGATGTGGATTCTGACAAGCGAACAATTATAACACAGCGTGATAGATATTACACTCTATAGAGACAAGCATGGAGTGCCATGTAATTGCCAAAGCAGGCCCCCTGATTCAGCTGGACTGGCCTGGAAGAGACAGGAAGGTCTTCCCACAGGAGCAGCCCAGCAAGGCCTTGAAGGCCAAATGGTCCAGCCAAAGAGCTATGTATAAAATTATAAAGCCGGTGGCTTTCAGACCTCAAGATTCTCTAGGGTGGCTGATCCTTAACTTCCTGGTCTTGAGCCCACGCAGTCCATGAATAGGTCTCAGGTGTCTTATAAAACCCCAAAATGAACCCAGAATTTTGTGTGCAGCTAAATTTTTCTGACTATGCTTTCCCCAAATTCCTGAAGTTTTCTATACCCTCCAAAATTGCTCACCATTGCCCAGAGGACACAGCAGTTCTTTGGGAAATCTAGCTGCTTTGTGGTTGAGAAATCTGCTTGCCTGTGGAAATCCAGTGGTGAAGATAAGCTTATGGAGAATAATGTCACTCCAAAGAATTTTCCACAACATTCTTACATCTGGGACCTAATAAAACAAAATGGCTTGTAATGTCAATGCCAAGATTTTGCTTTCTCTCTCTCTCTCTCACAGACACACGCACACACAAACACACACACACACACACACACCTCTTTTAGAAAATTCAAAAGATAAACATATAATTATATGAAAAGGTTTTCTCCCATTCTGCAACCTTATCACAAAGTTAAACAATCTTAGCTGCTGCTTATATTTCCAGGGGGGAAAAAGTCAATCATAGACCAATATATACATATTTTTGTTTAACCTAAAAACATCAAATTGTACATACTGCTCTATCTCCTGCTTTTCTGTTCTTTGTCTCTCCATGACTGGTACATCTCAGAAATCATTCTGTAGCAGCATGTGCTGGTCTGGATGATTCTCTGGATGGCTGCGACGGTCTTCTCGCAACCCTTCTTGTTGGGTTGCATTGTCCCAGCTGCCCAGCCCTCTGGCGTGATGCTCCTTGAGGTTGCTTCCAGACATCCAATAACGCCAATACTGTCGCACTGTGTATTATCCTCATCCATCTAGTTTAAGGCACTTTTGCCAATATTTTCCTAGATTAAATTCCTCGCAGGAGAGTTGTTGCTTTAGAATGTAAGTGCCTTCACAATATTGGTAAATATTACCAAACTGCCCCTCAAAACAGCTGAAGTGACATTATCACCCATGCTGGACGAGTGCACCTGTGTCTGCACACTACTGATATTACCGAACATTTTAAATTTTGCCAACTAGATTGGTAAGAACCATTCTTTCACACTCGCTTTGATTTGTATGCCTTTAATTATGAAGAAGATTGAGCACCATTTTATACATTTATTCAGTTTGTATTTTTTACAACTCCGTGTGAATTGCCTATGCATATCCTTCGTCCACTTTCCCACTGGGTGTGTGTTTTTCAAACAGAATTATTAAAATCGTTTGTCAATTAAGGAAACGAGCCAACAGCTTCACATGTCCTTAATAGCTTCCCCAACTTCTCTTTTGTCTTCTGCCTTTATTTAGAGTACCTGGGGCCATGTTAAGTTTTTAAATTTATACGTATTTAAATTTATCAACACCCAGAAAAGCTGTTGAGAGTTGAACCAGGTCTCACGGTCCCTTCAAGTCTAAAGAAAACTGTAATTAGCTTGTTATACTAAGGACCACACAGCCTAAAGGAATGCGTGCCCAGAGGTGGGTCTTTGCTGACTTTGGCAGGTGTAGGGCAGCTCTGTTGTATAGGACTTAACAATTGATTCGTCTCTCCTGTAAAAAACGTTACTCTGGATTCCAGCCGCTAAACAGTTGCTACTGCAGTCAAGATATGATTTTTAAAAATGACTTTATTGTCGCCAGAGAAGTCATATAGTTCACTGCAGTGATTGGATTTTTAAATCCAGTCTGTTAAATCATGCCTATCACTCAAAAATGTGCTGGGTGAGTCTTTGAATGTCTGGGGCGGAAGGAAAGTGATTCGCAGAGGGATGCACCTCCCTAGAAGGCTTGGTGAACTCAAGGATACTCTGAGACTTCATGGGGGAGTGGGGAGAAGAAAATAAGAAATTGGAAAGAAGATATTAAGTTACTTTCAGGTAGCTTTAAATAATTTATAATCTAGTTTTCAACTTTTGGTGAAACATGGATCTTCATCCTTATAAGTTTTTATAGCTATAGAACTTACACTATTTTTTTAATTTTTTTTATTTTTTTTATTTTTTTTTATTTATGATAGGCACACAGTGAGAGAGAGAGAGGCAGAGACACAGGCAGAGGGAGAAGCAGGCTCCATGCACCGGGAGCCCGATGTGGGATTCGATCCCGGGTCTCCAGGATCGTGCCCTGGGCCAAAGGCAGGCGCCAAACCGCTGCGCCACCCAGGGATCCCTAGAACTTACACTATTAAGGAAAACTCAGTCATCTAAATTATAGAGCTTCTCAACACCTTGATATGCAGATGAGGATCTTGTTAGAATGCAAGTTCTGATTAGGGTGGAGGCTAGGATGGGACTGAGATTTCTGCATTTCTAACTAGTTGCTTGTTCCCAAACCTCATGGTAGCCAGGCTCTAAAATACACAGAATCTGGGGCACCTGAGTGGCGGTGTTGGCTGAGCATCTGACTCTTGATTTAGGCTCAGGTCCTGATCTTAGGGTCATGAGATCGAGCCCTGCATCTGGTTCCACACTCAGCTCAGAGTCTGCTTCAGATTCTCTTTCCCTCTGCCCTTTCCACTTGTGCTCTCTCTCAAATAAATATATATTTTTAAAGATTTTATTTATTCGAGAGAGAGAGAGAGCACGCGCAGGGGGCAGAGGGAGAGGAAGAGTGTGGGACTCAATCCCAGTACCCCAGGATCATGACCTGAGCCGAAGGCAGACGCTTAACTGACTGAGCCACCCAGGGGCCCCTCAAAGACATACTAAAAAAATAAAATAAACAGAATCTGAATTTTCCTCCTATGCTTGCTGGCTTCTGCTTCCTTCCTTCTTCCTTCTTCCTTTCTCTGGGCACATGATCAGATAGTATTTATGTACATGCAAACACATGCTTCATATATGTCTTCATGTTTCTGTTTTCTAAAACATTAATTGAGCAATAGGCCATTGTTACAGAAACCAGAATGTACTTCATGACAAACCATTGGGTACAAGGCAAAACACTGACAAATTGATACTTTCTTGCTTGGTCACGCCTGATTTAAGGGAATGAACCCCAAATAGGCAATGTGAATTGGAAACCGACTTCAACCACATTTAAATCATTCTCCTTGAAAATATTAGCAGTTGAGTGTGCAAACCAATATTTATTTTCTAATCAAAGGTCTGCGGCGGATGGTTTATAAATGAGAGAAATGAGGGAAGAATGCTTCGAGATGTTTCTCGTAATAGGAACGGAAAGGGGATATTTTATTTCTTTAAATGGCAGACACGGGGCCTCAACTAAAAAAAAAAAAAAAAAAAAAAAATTTCATCCCGCTCCGGTTTCTGTATGAGAAACTGACCATCATTTGAAAGGCCAGGGCCCGTGCTTCTATGCCACCGGTTATAATAAATATTATTCAGTGGGAAAAAAAGTTGAAGATCCAGCCACATTAAGGGAGAATCTATTAACAGAATAATTGTATGGCAAGGACCCCTGAAGAAAAGCTTCCAAAATTCCATTATCTTAACTGTCACTCGCCACTTTGAGTTGTCTTGGTGCTGTGTGTTTTCATGAATTACCCGAGCTGTTTGTTTTTGCTTTATCCGTCATCACCCTGTCAGCCGGGCCATTCATAACAACTTTTGGCAGCTCATCAGGGGAGTTCAGAGCTTGAATAGGCCCCTATCCACTCTCACACCTCATTGTGTGAAACTGTTTACTAGCATTGCCTTTTTCTGTAAATATTACAAGCAGAGCCCTGAAGGAGAGACGTGTGAAAACAAAATGGCCTACCCTTGTCGCAGCTGGCTGAGCTAGCAGATCTGGGTCGGCCCAGACGCTGCAAGTCCCTGCATTTCATTTATTCAGCCCAATAATACCTAGTCACCAGGCTTGAAGTCCCGTGTATGCTAGTTAATTAGACAATATTTAATTTGACTTAACATTTGTGTCAGCTTGGTGGAAGTGAGACTTTGTAATTAGGGAGTGCAGAGCGGCTTCCTGTCACCATTCTGCACCCGTATTCTAAATTAAGGCACACTTTTGCAGTGTATTGTCACACTTGATGTGCTGGGTTCCCCCCGCCCCCCGCACTGTCTTTCATGCTTGACTAGTAACAAGGTGGCCCAGAATATACAACCAACAGCAAATGGACGCCGTCCCCCGGACGTAGCGGCCCAAAGTTTCTGCATGATTCACCCACCAGAAATAATTCCCTAGCTGGAGAGAATGTCAACAATTCTCCGTGGAAGCTAAGATCACCAGCCTGCAAATGGGTATGATTTTTTTTTTTTTATTTTTGGTCTTTATTTGTACTGAGGTTGGATATGCACAGATTCTCAAAGCATCACATAGTCTAAATTTTGGGAAGAAAAATAGCAGTCTCCCCAGTTCCTCTTCCCCAGAGGCAACCACTTTCGGCTCTTGTGGCAGATTGTTTAGAAATTAATTTCACAGTGAGAAATAGCCTGTTTCGCTTTGCCTATTTTTGAATGTTCTACGAATGGAATCATATTGTTGTAACTTGCTCCTTTCACTTACCATTAAGGTATTCTTTTTAAATTACTCCTCCTTTTTTTAAGTCGAAGTGTAATTATGTAAAATGCAATGCACAGATTTGAAATGTACAGTTCAATGAGTTTTAAATGAATGCACCCACCTAACTGTACACCCATCCAACTGTGGGGTATTTCCATCACCCCCAGAGACTTCCCTGGTACACCTTTGCAGTTGATCCCCCTCCATGAAGCAATCGCTTTTTTTCTACCATCACAGACTCCATTTCCCATCTCTAGAACGTCCTTGATGCCATCATACAGTAGGTACTTTTTTGCATCTGTCTGCTTTTGCTCAAAATGATGTTTTTAAGACTCATGCAGAAATCTATTCCTTTTAATGACCGAATGACATTTCCACTGCAGAGTATACTACCATTGGTTTACAGATGTACTTGCTGATGACCATTCCCATTGTTTCCAGTCTTTTGCTATCGGCTTCTCTTTTATTACCCAGTCGGAGAAGTTCTTGTATTTCTAGACAACCTGTCCTTTGTCAGAAACGGGCTTTGCAAAAATTTCTCCCCACCTGTATTTCGTCTTTTCTCCTGTGGTATTGCTTAGTGAGCACAAATTTAAAATTTTGATTATGTCCTATTCGTGACTTTTTTACAAGGGCTTTTTGTGTCCTGTCAAAAAAATCTTTGCCAACCATTAGATCATACGGATATTCTCCTATGTTTTCTTTGAGAAAACATTGAACTTTATGGTTTCAGATTTTACATTAAGGCCTGTCACAACCTAAGTTTTGTGTATGGTGTGAGGTAGAAAGGAGGATCTTTTTTCTTTCTTTCCTTTTTTTTTTTTTTTTGTATTTTTTTAATGGATATACAATTATTCTAATGTGATTTGTGGCAAAAACTTTCCTTTCCCCAGTGGATGTGTGTGGATGTGTGCACGTGTGTGTGTGTGTTTGTACATGTGCCTTTTATGAAAATCAACTGACCATATGTGTCGATCTCATTTAGGAATTTATTCTGCTTCATTGACTTGTTTATCTGTCTTTATGCAAACAGTATAGTGTCTTAATTATTGTGGTTTCATTGTAAGTCTGGAAAGCTCACAGTGTAAGTCTTCTAAATGTGTGCTTTATGTAAGGTTCTTTTTCCTATTCTTCCTCTTTTGCATTTTCATAGACATTTGCAATCAGTTTGTTAATTTCTACTAAAAGATTCATGAAATTTTCATTGGGATCACACTGACTCTATTGATCGATATGGGCAGAACTGACACTTCAGCAATATTAACTTTTCCAATCCCTAAGCATGTCACATGGCTTATGGAGTAGGTTTTGGGATATGAGTCTTGCATATACTTCCTTAAATTTATTTTTGGGTAGTTTATGTTTTTCCTGTGATTGTAAATAAACTGCTTTCTGATTTTATCTTCTAATTGTTCGCTGGTAAAGAAAATTGAAATATAATTAACATTTTACATATTGACCTTGATTCCTAAGACTTCACCAAATTTGCTTTCAGTTCTGGAACTTTGGACATTGAAATTTGGTAGATTTCTTATAATGTTTTCTATATATATGATCATGTATATCATCTTTTCCAGTTTTGCTTTTTTTTAATTTGTAAACTTTTTCAATTTTTCTCACATTTTTTTTTTTTTTACTAGCTAGCACCTTCAGTGTATTACTAAACAGAAGTGGAGACAGTGACTATCATAGCTCCTGAAGTAAGAAGCATTCAATATTTCCCCACTGAGTATGACATTAACTATCCTCCTTTTGTATATGCTCATTATCAGGCTGATGACATTCCTTTCATTTCCTAGTTTTTTGAGGGTTTTTTTCATGAATAGGTGTGGAATTTTGTCAAAATTTTTGCATCGACATATTTTTTCTCTTGATTCTATTAATGTGGTGAATTACAACTATTGATTTTAAAATGCAAAACTAACCTTGCAATCCTGGCCTAAGTTCCACTTCTTAGTAATATTTATCCCCATCATAAGATGCTGAATTTGATTTTTAAAATCAATTTAAAATATTTAAAATATTTTATTGAGGATTTTGTATATATTTACTCATGCACCATCTTGATCTCTGATTTTCTTGTAATGTTTTTGTCAGGTTTCGGGAACAGGGTCATGCTGGCCTCCTAAACCAACTCAAATAGCATCTCCTTCTATATTCTCAGAGTTTGGGGTAAAGCTGATATTTGTGTTTCTCTTACAATTTTGATAGAATTTGTGAGTAAAAGACATCTGGGCCTGGGCTTTGCCTTGTCAAAAGGTTTTTAATTATGAATTCAATTTGAAAATACAAAATGAATTGTTTGCATTTTTCTGTTTCTTTTGTGCTGATGTTGGTAAGATGTGCTTTGCAAGGCATTTAACCACTTGTCCTAAGCTTTGAATATTTTAAAAGATTTCATCTATTTTTTTGACAGGGAAGAGCACAAACAGAGGGAGTGGTAGGCAGGAGCAGAGGGAGAAGCAGGCTCTCTGCTCAGCAGGGAGCCTGATGTGGGGCTTGATCCCAGCACCCTAAGACCATAACCCGAGCAGAAGGCAGATGCCTAACTGACTGAGTCACCCAGGTACCCCTAAGCTTTGAATTTATAGGCATCCAATTATCAATGCTTTTGTCCTTTTTTTGAGAATTGAAACTCTTTTCATTATGTAATAAGCCCCTTTATTACTGGTGAAATTTCTTGTCTGAATCCAACTTTTTTTCAAGATTTTATTTATTAATTTGAGAGAAAGAGAAAGAGCATGAACAAGGAGAGGGAGAGAGGGAGAGGAGGAAGCAGGGATCCCAGCATGAGGCTCGATCCCAAGACCCTGGGATCATGACCCAAGCCAAAGGCAGATGCTTAACTGACTGAGCCACCCAGGCACCCCTGAAGCCAGCTTTGATATTAATAAAGCTACTTCAGCTTTCTCTTGAGTAGTGTCTACAAGACATCTCTTTTTTTTCTCCCAACCTGAGTCTTTATATTTAAGTTGGTGGTTCTAGAGGCAGCAGATAGTAGGCTCTTATTTCTTTATCTAATCTAACAATCTAAATTTTGATTAGTGTAGTTTATATCACATGTGACTATTGAATTAAAACCTATCATCTAACCAACTGTTTTCTATTTGTTCCATTTGTTCTTTGTGTCTTTTCTCCATCCTGCTTGCCTCCTTTTTGATTAATTGAGCCCTGTTTATGATTCAATGTTATTTCCACCATTGGATTCTCATGGACACCTCTGAAAAAAAATTTGGTAGCTACCTTTGAGGTTACCATATATGTCTTATATAATTAAAATCTACATTCAAATAATATTCTGTTTCATGAGGAGTATAAGGACCCCAATACAGTCCTGAATGTCTTGCTCACATTCCTGTTTTATTGCTGCCACATACTTTTACATATGCCATAAAAACACAAGACTACTATGTTTGCTATAGAGAGTTATCTTCCAGAACAGTTGAAAACAATAAAAACTGGATGTTGAACTTTATCTTTAGTTATTTCATTTCCAGGGTGCTCAGTTTCTTTGGGTGGTAGATTCCAGTTTCTTTCTGCTATTAGAGTCCTTCTGCCTGAAGCACTTCCTCTAACCTTATTTACAGCATGGGTCTGCAGGCAATGAATTCACTCAGGTGTGTTTTGAGTTTGTGTTCAGCAGTCTTTATTTCTCCTTTGTTTTTTCTTTGAAAGACATTTTTGCTGGGTATAGGATTCAGATTTGACAGATTTTTATTGTTCAATTACAGAGATATAATCCATTATCTTCTGGGTTGCATAGTTTCTGATGAGAGATCTGTGGTATTCTTATCTTTCATTTTTATTCTGCTATATCGAATGTTCTTTCTGTCCTGCCTGCCTTCATAATTTTCCCTTTGTCCCTAGTTTTCAGCAGTTTGAATATAATATGCCTTTGGTGTGGAGGTTCTTATGGAAGGGTTGCATTTATTCTCCTTGGTATTCTTTCAGTGTCTTGGAATAGTTGTTTGATATCTGTCATTCATTTTTGAAGATTCTTACATATTAATTCTTCTTATCATTTCTTCCTGGCATGCTAATCACACTTAGATCTTTTATATATACGTATCTCTTGGATGCTCTGCTGTGTTTTGCCCTTCAAACTCCATCCTTCCCCACTGTTCTTCAAATCAGTGCTGGGGCTGTTATGAATTTACTTTCCATATGTGTGAAGCTGACTAAAGAAAATTTTGTTGCTGGGACACCTGTTGCTGAGAGGCTGTCTTTGGCTCAGGGCATGATCCCAGAGGCTCAGGATTGTGTCCAACATGGGGCTTCCCCTGGAGAGCCTGCTTCTCCCTCTGCCTGTGTCTCTACCTCTCTCTGTGTGAATAAACAAATAAAATCTTTTTAAAAAGAGAAAATTTTGTTGCTGTCATCTCCTCTCTTCTTCTCCAAATCCCTGAAGGTTCATCCTTTTAAAAGTTCGTTTTCTGCCATTTTAGGAAGCTGAGTGAAAGTAGATGCATGTGTGCAGTCTGCCATCTTTACCAGGAGGTCAGCTTTGAATTTCATTATTTAAATTAAACTTAAGCAGTGATAAGGATGAAATTTTCTATCATCTCTGGAATGAAATAATATATTATGTTTTATTTTCTCATTTTGAAAGACTTTTGCATCCTCAGAAATAAGAGAAAAATCACAAATAATAATAGCTAACATTTATCATACATTCTACATGCCAGTGTTGTAAATGCCACTCTTGTACTAACCTAATCCTCACAGTGACATTCCAGTCTAGACAATCTTATTATCCTCAGTTTTATAGTTGAGAATAAACTGAGGTGCAATTAGATTAAGTAATTTGTCCAAACATTCAGAAATAGAAAATGATAGAATTTGGTTTCTTAACCACTCTACACTGAGTGCCTTTAGAAGATGGGAAGATAAAGGCTTTTAGGTAATATATCTTTGCTTTTGGTCTCTGGAATTCTTCATGTACTACTGTTACCTCTCTAAGAGTCATAATCAATTAATCAGCAAGTACATATGCAGTGCCTATTATGTGACCCAACTTATCTTGTCCACTGGGGGTGTAAAGAACATAGCAGGGCTATTTCCTTCAGGGAGTTTACATTTCTCCAAAGAAAAGGGTCCCCAAAATATGAAAATAAGTTTTATAGTCCAGAGGGGTATCACCATTCAGGGAAAAAAGAAACCTCGATTTGATCTGGGTGCTCAGAAACTATGGGAACACATTACAAACAATGACAATCATTCAAAAGTTTGCTCAGCCTCTAGATTATCCAGGGAGGTTTTCACCTTTCCTTTTACCTCTTTTTGCCCCCAAATTCTTTTTTTTTAATTTAATTTATTTATTTATGAAAGACACAGAGAAAGAGAGGGAGAGACATAGGCAGAATGGAGAAGCAGGCTCCCTGGAGGGGAGCCTGATGTGGGACTTGTTCCCAGGACCCTGGGATCACACCCTGAGCTGAAGGCAGATGCTCAATCACTGACCCATCCAAGTGTCCCTATTTTCCCTAAATTTTTTGCTGTTGTACTATGTATAAGTACTTCTTCTACAGAAAAAAATAAGAGAATTGTTTACAAACTCAAAAGTTCTTTATAAAAGCTTAAAGTGGAAAGAGTCTCAAATTCTTGGTCACACTCAAATTCTTGGTCTACATATGTATCACCTGGAAGAGATACACACACATACACACATGTACACACACTTTATCCCAACTATTTTCCTTTCCCCATCAGGATGGTTAATGGAGAATTACCACATCTTAATGGTATTCCCTAGTATTTCTTTAGTAACTGTGAGTAAATAAAGGGTGTTGCTGATACAATATTATCTTTAGATTGGCTAGCACAGTATCTTGAGTCTTCAGAGGCACCTGACTAATATTCATGGTTTCACTGATTGAAGGAATGAAATGAAAGGAAACCGAAGGTGAACCTTCTCATAAACAATAGTGATCATGAGTCTGTATTTTGATTTGAAGAGATTTTCCTCAAGCCTCATGCATCAGCATGTCTCAGGGAGGAAGGATGCTCTGTAGGATCAAGGGACTGTATTCATTCATAGTCATGCCCCACACCCTTCCACTGCAGTGCAGTAGCTGGCAGATAGCAGATACTCAATAAATACTTGTTGGATGCAAAAATGAATCATTTGACAGTACCTACTTGGATGCTGGAGGAAGCCAATGTGCCACATAACAACCTATCCAAGGGAAATTTTCAGACAAAACTAAGAGTAACAACAGAATAATTTTTTAGGAAAAATCTGACAAGGTAGTGGTCAGACCATCCACTTTGGGACCATGCAGATCTGGGATGTAGGACTGACTCTGCCACTTATGAGCTAGCCATGTGACCTCAGGAAAGCTGCCCAGCCTCTGCAAGTCTTCATCTCCCAATTTGTCCATGGAGGGCCATACCAGTATTTCATATTTGTTGTAATGATTAAGTCAAATATTCTACATCAGGAGCATATGTCATGACCAACTGCCTTAAGTGCTCAACAAATGGTAAATAACTAGTTATTGTTACACAGAAATTTCAGAAGTGGAGACTATGGCCATTCGGATCTCTAGAGAATCTTGACAAAAATGGGGAAACCTAAAACGGAGGTGTCTACATCCTTCCTATGTTCCTCTTTTCTTGCTTGAGGAATTTTGAGTGACCTTCATTTGGCTGTATGAGTATGTGGAAAGGTACAGGATGGGACAGGAGCTAGAAATCCTTTCCACTTCTAGAGAAATGCCCTCTACCAAGGATTTATGCTGACAGGGCAACAGAGGCCCACCCTATCAGCTGAGAATGAAAACAGCTACAGACAATGGGATATGACACAGTAATGAGTTCTCATTTGTCAGGTGTCAGCTTGCTGATATGGTCTAAGGATATGGTGTTCAATAATTCTTAGAAATTGGTAATAACAATACCATTTACACAGCAGTTCTTCTTGCAGTTTTGAAAGCACTTCCACACACATTATCTGTTTTAATTTCCACGACAACGCTACAAGGAACCTGAAATAAATACCACCACTCCCATTTTATGGATGAGTAAATACATTCTAAGAAGTGAAGTGACCAAGCCTCAGGCCACTCAGCTGCTCAATAATTGACCTAAGACTTGAACCCAAGTCCTCACTGTGGGTTCATTACTTTTTTTCCATGAAACTTTAGTAGGCTGTTTGCCTTACAGGATCCATCTATTTTGATTATGAAGTGTGCTTGCAAATGTACTAGGCCCTTAAGAATTTGTGTTTATAAAATCACTTAGTAATTGGTAGTATCAGCCTGTTTTTAAAATCTTATTTTCTTTTTGATCTAACAGGAAATGAAGTTTTTCTTCTGGATACACCAGATCTTTGATGATGCCAGTAAAGAAACATCCACACCCTTTGGTTAAAAGATGAAGCATGAGGCTGTGGTTATTTTAATCAGTTACTCCATGGAAGGTTGAAAGCTGCTAAGCAGAATGAATCTCACGACAGAGAGCAGTAGAGCTCGAGAAGGTGTATGTAACCTTACCAGCAGATGAGGTCTTGGTGGATGCTTCCTGATTATGGTGTCCTTTTCATCCTCAATTTATATTCCAAGTTGTTACCTAGAATAAATCCCAATGTTTCTAATTAATGCACTGTCTTTGTTTTGAATGGAAAAGGGAAAATATGTTGATCCCCCTGTAGCAGCACAGGAAATATGCCTAAAACGGAATATCTTTCACCATCATGAATAACATTAGTCTTTACAGTTCTCCAGAGTAAATTATTATTGTATAGTTGGCTTCCTATTTATATAGATTGGCAGCATCCTTTGAGTTTCCAGGTGACAGGAATTCTCTCCAGAAGTCATTCTTAAGACTATTGTCAAACTCCTTAATGAAGAATTAGAAGCCAAAGTGGGTACGCTGTATGAACAACCAGTTGGCAACAAGCTGATCCTCTCCTTTCTGGATTCTTCAGAGAGGACTGACTGATAAAGCTATGAAGAGCTGTTGACCATGCCAAGTCTGCTGGTGTGAGGGCAACTGCCGTGCCACAGTCTATCCTGAGCCTGTCTTGTGTATTTCCAATTACTTCAGTATGTGATCCTTACATACACCCCTGCCCTCTGATGAGATGACATGGTGATCATGAGCGTAAGGATGTCACATGCACTGTGCTACATTCATTCTCTAAATAATCTCATTTTATTCCAACAACAATAATTTGAATCAGGAAGAAATGTTAACACTTTGCACATTTCAAAATGAGGGCTCAGATAGCTGATCTGCTTTGTCCAAGGTCACACAGCTATTAAATGGCAAAGTAAGGACCTGAACCTAGTTCTATCTACTCCCAACTCAATGCTTTCAACCATCACCTTCATCATCTCCACCAAGATAGCGACTTTCCTGTGGTAACTGCTAGATGCTGGAAAACATGGGCCTGAGAGAACTTTTAAATATGAA
Organism: Vulpes vulpes; assembly: GCF_048418805.1. Taxonomy (NCBI): domain Eukaryota; kingdom Metazoa; phylum Chordata; class Mammalia; order Carnivora; family Canidae; genus Vulpes; species Vulpes vulpes. Next base: position 140,722,110 of record NC_132781.1, read on the forward strand.
ATTATAACTCTTTGCCCACTGAGATTCTTATTTTTAAAAACCCAGAGGAAGATTATATTAATATATTTACTTAATATTTATGTGCAATCTTTACATTTACAAAATGCTTTATAGTGTAACAGAATGGGCAGAAATTTTTGTTTGGGCATATAATTGTGTTTTCTTTCATATTCAATTATTCCTTTGATTTGTATAATATGTTCTCCACTTGGCCTTCTGAGATCATGTACAATGGTAACAAATTTTAAATAAGATAAATAAAAGATTATTTTGTATCACTCATAGGGAAAACTGACTAGGGCCATGCCTGTCTCCGTTCTTTATAAATGGTATGCAAAAGAGTATAATGCCATCCCCAGAATACTGTCTATAACACCAGCTGTGCTTATTCATGGTGCTTTAAAAATATATTGAGCTCCTATTCCTCATTTATTCTGTGGTATTCACTTTCTGCCCTTCAGGTGGTTGAGGATCTCACCAGTTTGGATGAGGAAATAACTTTGGTGAGCATCAATCTCAAGTAGCCATGCTATGCCCTTCTTTCATTGATCATCAAGCAAGAATCCTCAGCAGAGCTTTCTTCCTGACAGTTCCCTCTGCCTGGAAATCTTTTCCCAGATGGTCACATAACTGCTGTGTTCAGTTTCCTCTGGCCTGAAATCAAGAGGCACCTTCTCCAAGAGGCCTGCCCCAACCCCAGATCCCAAAGAACCCCTTATCTGAGGTGTATTCTGACATCTCTTTTATTTTCTCTTTAGCACATAGTACTTTGTGTTAAGAACCCTAGAGTTCCAGGGTTTGGTGAGAACAGATTTTAAAAATATGTCGATAGGCCAATATTATGTCATTTTTAAATTGCCACCATCTGCTTTAAGATGAATCTTTTAAGGAATCTCCGTAGCGTAAAGTATTCTGAGGGCTTACGATACATTCCCTGTCTTTTTAAGGACCCAGGTCATTACTGAGGATGACATACAAATATGAGGCTGGGTCAAATGCCTATATGTGGTCAACTTACAGGTTCTAAATAACTTGTATGTGTAATCAGCAGATTAAAAGTTATTCTCAAAAAAAAAAGATTGTCTCATCCCTGTATGCATGTGTGCGAATATTAATTTTTTTCTTTAAAACTTGGAGGCAGGGGATCCCTGGGTGGCTCAGCGGTTTAGTGCCTGCCTTAGGCTCAGGGCGTGATCCGGGAGTCTCAGGATCAAGTCCCACATCAGGCTCCCGGCATGGAGCCTGCTTCTCCCTCTGCCTCTCTTTCTCTCTCTCTCTCTCTCTCTCTCTCTCTCTCCCTCTCTCTCTCTCTCTCTCTCTCCCTCTCTCTCTCTCTCGTCTTTCATGAATCAAATAAAATCTTAAAAAAAAAAAAAAACTTGGAGGCAGAAGTGCTTCAGTCAAGTGTGGTTAGATCAGGGCAAGGGCACCAGGGTGGCTCAGTCAGTTAAGTGTCTGACTCTCGGTTTCAAGGCTCAAGCCATGATGTCAGGATCGTGAGATTGAGCCCCACATCACACTCTGCGTTCAGCACAGAGTCGGCTTGAGTTTCTTTCTCCCTCTTCCTCTGCTCCTGCCCCCTCATCAAATCAACCTATAAATCTTTAAAAAAAAAAAAAAAAAAGAGCAGTCCTGTACTGGGGCAAGGGACTGCAGGGGGGACAGGCAGACTGTTTAAATGGTTCTCAACTCAGGCTGCACATTATTGATAATGTTATATCCTACCAACGAGGACCAATCAAATTCTGACCTCAGGGGGTGAGCTCAGGCGCTAGTATGTTTTCCCGAATCACAGGGAAGGGTGAGAACCACTGCGGGTCAACAGGCAGCCAGCAGCTGTTCTTGAGGAAAGTGAGCAACAGTTGTTGGCCTCTGCTTTCCCCAGGCCATCAGGTAGAGGTGCCCGATTCCCATTCAGCTCAGAATCCCTGTGTCCACATCGCCATGGTTTCTAGAACTAGTCTTTCACACCCTGTTCCAATGAGCCTAGTGGTGCTGTCAGTTCACCCTCCCCTTGGGCCTGGTCTTCAATTTCCTGATTGCTCTTCGACTACCTTCCTGGTTTCTCAGCCTGCTGGTACGTAGTCAGGCACAGACCTGCCAACCTCTTCCTCTTGGAGTCAGGCCCTGTTCCCCGCGCCCCAAGCCACCAACTGGGGTCCTGCTTCAAATGGGTTGGGTGACCCAAATCACAGTGGAGTCCCTCCTGACTCATCACAGCTTGGCACCTCTTGCCACCACCAAATCCTCTGACAGGTCCATCACCTTGAACATGGACCCCTGAACAAGACCTTTGGATTCACAAAGAAATGGTTCACCTCGTTAGCAGTCTCACGGCAAGGGGAGGTGTGAAGGATGGGGACCATTAGTGAGATCAGTCCACCACGGTAGGCAAACAGGAGGTACTGATGGAGCATTTCTGGAAAGAAGCGAACATCATACAGACATCAGCTACACAGGGAGTTTACTTTCACCTGGAGTGAAAATAAGGTGTGACACAGTGACAGTGGTGATCACATGGCTGTGAAGTGCCCAAAATTTGGCAACTCAGTGGGGCATGAGAAAGGTGTGCAAACCACTTAGATAGGTCACTAGTGAAAACCACAGAGTGCCCCTCAAAGGCATGAACCTGAGGAGACGGTGGGCTTGGGTTAGATTCTGTCCAGGACCAGTAGGTCCACACTGCAAAGCAGCCTTCTCCCGGGGAAGCAGGGAAGCCCCGGCTACTGCAACCACAGCCAGGGATGTGGGAAGCCTATACACCCAGTTGTTCCAGGCACCCTGGGTTCATCACCTGGCTTCCCGCACAGGGGCTTCAGCTCCCAACCTCCTCTTCTCCAGGCGCCTGGGTGCACTGCATTTCCCTGACCCTTTGAAATGTGAGAGGAAGTGTCATATATCACTTCCTTGTGGAAGCAATCAAGAGCTACCGCTCTATTTTGTTGTCACCATTGGCCCCTGCAGCCCGCCCCCACCAGACAATGAACCATCAGCCTCATGTTCAGATGGTGTCATCAAAAGATGGTGGAGCCTTGGGTCTCTGAGTGACTATATACAGCTCAGCCACCTGCTGGCCCACACTGGACAGATGGCATGAAAAAGATATGAACCTTTCTTGTGCTAAGCCACAGAGCGGCAGAGGGTGTTTATGGTTGCAGCAGAGCCTTGCTTATCCTGACCAATTTGAGGACTTGCTGCATGAATGTGTCCTTGTAAATTCTCTGGAACTTCAATGTTTACCTCTAGCCTGGTAAAGTAGTGGAAGCAGGTTTTTTCTTTTTTCTTTTCTTTCCTTTTCTTTTCTTTTCTTTCTTTTCTTTTCTTTTCTTTTCTTTCTTTTCTTTTCTTTTCTTTTCTTTTCTTTTCTTTTCTTTTCTTTCTTTTCTTTTCTTTCTTTTTTTCTTTTCTTTTTTCATCACCGAGAGAGGGAAAGAGTTTCTGGCCTCACCTTCCTGTGCTCGTGTAAGTAGGTGGAGGCAAAGGGAAGAAGAATGAAAGAGGACTGCTGCTGGCATCTTATTCACTGCCGTGCATGCAGTCAACCTGTAGAACAGCCTGGCTAGAGGATTTTCATTTTTATATTACAGACGAAGGAGAGCTCAAGAGAGGTTAAGTCATTTGCCTAAAAATCCCATAGCTGGGACCAGAACCCAAGCCCATCTGACTTCAAAATCTGTGTTCTTTTCCCACAGCATAAACATACAAGGAGTGAGCTTTTAACTCCTTCTAGCCTGTTCGTATTTTTCTCCTACCCATAATCTCTTTAAAATAATCTTTAGTTAGGTCAATCTACTATTCAAAGCTATTATTCTTAGAATTATGTTCTTCTTTCATTCCACCCAGATTTGTTTTTACTGATCTTTGACACCTGAGGTGCTACAAATCTATGTGTTTGTTTAAACTCCAATCAAACACACTCGTGTTTGTTTTAAGTTGGAATATCACCGCCAGCATATCAGGAAACGCCTTCTCAGCAGCTTCAGGTTTTAAGAAATGTGAGGGTTGCTCTTTGTGGCGAGGCTCTAGGAGGAGAGAGTGGGATGAGACAGAGGAGGAACAGGTTTATTTGTGCAAAGAGGGAAAATGAAGGTTTACTCAATTAACAGAGACCTTTTGGTACGTGGGATCTTCTCAGCTGCCAATCTGTGACCCTTAGAAATGTTATGAGGCATTTACTTCCCGCTGGGCCTCACCAAAAAAGTCAGATGAAATCACGGTGCAGACCCGCAACTCCCCCCCTCCGTGCACATGGGATGGTTCACTTGGCTTTGAAAGTGCAGCCAAGCTGCTTCGTTCAGACATCGGCAGAGGGCAAGACTCGGCCTGTCTTCTCTGACTCCTGACATGACTTCTCGATGGAGAGCCAGGATTTTTCTCAAGTGTAACAATATTAATTATCAAGTCACTTTAAAACACGTGTGATGTATGTGTGCATTTATTTCACAGGAATGGTATAAAGATTAAATACTTAATGAATCCATTTTTCATATCAAGGATATATTTGCCCTACGCCTAAATATATCTCTCCCTTCTGTTTCTCATGAGAAATATAGCTATCTTTATTATGTAATCAGTAATATATCATTCCTTCTAAGCAGGATCTAATTTTAGCAACATGATGAATGGCCCAGGAATGTACTCCACTGCCCTCTGCAGAAAGGAATATATATCAGACCTGCTCAGGTGTGTGTCATTTCTTTATATCGAGAGCTTTCTGCTCCCCAAGTGGCAGCCCGGGTTTTTCTGGCTGAAAGCCCCAAGTTCTGTCTCCGTTTCGGCTCGCGCAGGCACCGTTAGGAAACGACCATGTGTGAACAATAACCAGGTTTGCTAGCTCCAGCCAATGAGGGATGTGGCTCTCTTGAGCCTGGGTTTATTGCACCAGCTAGAAAATGACCCACTGGGGTTTTTTTCCTCCTCCAATTCATTTCTGAGCAGCAACTGCTTGCAGAGGACTACTCCCAAGTCCCCAACCACCAGTTCTCATTTTTTCCCATTTTGTCTTTAAGCAGAGAAATTTCTTTAAAATGCAGGAATTATTCCACTTTGACTAGCACGATAAGGTATCAGTATCTTCTTTTTTTCTTGAGCTCCAAGGAGAAAATGTTCATTTTTCTTCCGTGCTACCTGTGAGTTTTCTGGCTGCTTCTGAACATTCATCACAGGTACCTGCACCCCACATCTTGATAAAACTTTAATTTTAAAATGATGTTGAGGGCACCCGGGTGGCTCAGTCGGCTGGGCATCTGCCTTCTGCTCAGGTCATGATCCCAGGATCCTGCAGTGGAGACCCGAGTCAGGCTTCTTGCTTAGTGGGGAGTCTGTCTCTGTCTCTCCCTCTCCCCTTCCCCCTCCCTCTCCCCCCTGCTCATGTGTGCTCTCTCTCTCTCTCTCTCTCTCTCGTTCTCTCTCAAATAAATAAGTAAAATCTTTTAAAAAATAAAATGACGTTGAATTCGTTTTTAATTCACCTGTAAGAGAGGCAAAGCAGTACTTTAGCCTCATTTTGCAGCTGTGAAGATTGAGGCTTGGGCAGATTAAAATGTGACTCATTCAAATTTTGAGATATGGCCCCGTAAGGACCCAAACCTACAACTCCCTATCATGCTACTGACTATGCCTAATATTTAACGGTTTATATACAAGATGGAAGATGAACTTTAGGAGTTTTTGTTGTTGTTGTTGTTGTTGTTGTTGTTTTTGCAAAAATTGTATATGTAAAACTTTGAAATTATTTGGGCAACTACTATATTTTTTGATCCTAAGATGTCATTTTTCCCCCTCATATTTGTGCCTCTGAACCTGGGATACACCCTACAGCCAATAGGGAATCATAATCTAATTGGCAGTTCTTTTTCTTTCTTAGTGGTCACAGCAGACTGATCCCTAAAATGTCCCAATCTTCACCCCCTCTTCATCTCCTTGGCCTTTGCAATGTCGCTTTGTAACAGGTCAATTTCCTTACGCCTTGAAAACGGATTGGTCTCATCTTTACTTATTTCTGTAGAGGGCGCTATGGTGCCCTACCTATTCCCCTTTGCTCTTACCCACTTCAGCCTGCCTGATTTCCAGAAGCACCTGCATTTCCTTGCCTGAGGCCGTCTCTGGCTGCCAAAGCTCTCTTTGCCTGCTGTGATGGTTTAAAAATATGTTCACAGTTTCTTTGACACTCCTCCCTCCTCTCCTCTTGAATGTGGGCCAGACTTCATGACTTGACTCGCTTCTGTCAAATGAAATGTGGTGGAAATGACAATGTGATTTTGAAAACTGGGTCATAAAAGGCACTGTGGCCATGCTCTGTCTTAGATCACTCACTTTGGCATAAGCCATATGTTTTGTCATGAGGACCCTAGAGTTGTCCAATGGGAGAGTCTACAGGGAGAGGAATTGAGGCTTCCAGCCAAAAGCCAGCACTGGCTAGACAGCTGTGTGAGTGGGTTATCTTAGATCCTCCACCCTTAGTGAAGTCTTCAGATAACTAAAGTCCTGCCAATTTTCACTGCAACCTCAAGGGGAAGAATCAACCAGCTAAGCTATTCCAAAATCCTTAACCCCCACAGAGGATATGAGATCATAAACATGTACCATTATATTAAGCCACTAAGTTTTGGGATAATGTATTGCTCAATACAGAAATAAACCCATCCATGTGGCAGGCTGGAGATGGTGGCAGATTACCTCTTGACAGCATTCCTCAATCAGTGACAACAGTAGGTTGTATAAATACCTCAGCTTCCTCACCCCTTTGGGTAGGATAACTGAACTCCCAGAGTTTCCCCAGGATTAAGTCCCAGTTGCCCAGAATAATAACTGACTTGATAATACCCATTATTGGCCATTTTCCCTTCTCTTTCTAACTTCCTCACTTCCCTACTGGTGTTTCCCTCATTTTCCGTGTTAAATACCTGCTCTCAAGTTCTTAGCTCAGAATTGCCTCTTTTGGAGAAAGTAGGAATGCAAACTAGGGCAATTCCACATAACAAGTTGCCAAGTCCCATGCATTTTCCTTTAAAATTCTTTTTCCATGGCTGCAGTTCAATAGCACCAACCTGAGCTGATGCACAGGATACATGAATGAACAGGAGTGCCTGGGTGGCTCAGTTGGTTAAGCATCTGATTCTTGATTTTTTTTTTAAAAAATTTTTTTTTAATTGTATTTATTTATGATAGTCATACAGAGAGAAAGAGAGAGGCAGAGACACAGGCAGAGGGAGAAGCAGGCTCCATGCGCCGGGAGCCTGATGTGGGATTCGATCCCGGGTCTCCAGGATCGCGCCCTGGGCCAAAGGCAGGCGCCAAACCGCTGCGCCACCCAGGGATCCCTGATTCTTGATTTTAATTCAAGTCATGATCTCTGGGTTGTAGGATCAAGCCTCATCCAGCTGTGCTCAGCAAGAAATCTGCTTCTTTCCCTCAACCTCTGCCCCTCTCCCCACTTGGATTTTTGTGCAGTCTCTCTTTATAAAATAAATAAGGGAATCTTAAAAAAAATTTTTTTTTAATGAATGAATGGATAATTAATTAATTAATTAATTAAGCAAACAGCAACAAAAAAATTCCTTCCACTTCACACATATATAGATATGTGGGTGAACATATGCCCCCTCCCCAATTTTTAACACGATTTCAAACTTAAAAACAAAAAAGAAAACCTACAAGTGTCAGAAACAGACAACATACTGAGCTGCCATAAGAGAGAGGTGAAATGAAAATGCTCCCATGTGAATCAATAGGACAGAGAAGCCTCAGCAGCTGAAGCTTGAAGCACTATGAGCAGGATCTTGTAGGCCTGAGTAGGCCCCATGAGTGCCAGGAACAGGAACCAGGCTACATGCATGAAGCCAGGGGTCCTGAAGAGCTATTCTAGTATCTTCTGAGTCAGGGATTAATGAAACCATCCACAAGTCTCAGGGAATAGTAGGGAAGCTTGTAAGCTTCCTAGGCCATGTGAGTAGTAGAAATCATCCCCCCAAAATAGAGATTCGTGCCACAATGGTGTAAGGCCTGGTACTATTACTCAGGTATCTCAAAATAAGAATTTTCTTAAAATCTTGTCCAGAATTGTTAAATGTAAAAATACTCAGAAGGATGCTCTAGAGCACATGAAACTTCCATAGACTCCCCTTTCTCTGTCATCTCCATAAAGAAGAGTTTACAGAAAGAAAAAATGAAAAAGAAAGAAAATGAAAAGAAGAGAAAAGAAAAGAAACCACAGAAGGAAGCCAAACACAATAGAGGGGACAAATGAGAAAACCTGCATTTCAAGAACTAGAAATAATAGAATAACAATCAAAAAAGATTCAATTTCAAATGAATATTTTAAAACATTTCAAGACATGAAAAAAGGAATGGTAACACAATCCAAGAATAAAATTATTTGAAAATGGGCAGATTTTGCTGGGGGAAGTTCTAAAAATGAAGGGGAAAAAAAAAGGAATGAAAACCTAATAGGCCAGTTGGACTATAAGTAGATGTGGCTGATGAGAGAATAAGTGAACTGGAAGACAGATCAGAGGAAATCACCTAGGATATAACACAAAAGAAAAAGGGATGGAAAATACAAAAGTTGATTAAATGAGGTCTTACATAGGTTTCTTAAGAGTTCCAAATGGAAAAAAAAATAGAGTAAAAGGCAAAAATATCATAGTAAAAAATTACCATTATCTAAGACATAAGTCTTCAAATTAAAGCAGCACACCAGGTGCCATGCAGTATAATTAGAAATAAACCCACTTTTAAACACAGTAGTTGAATTGCAGAGTATTAGCCTTAAAAACTAACAGAAAGAAGAAGAACACATTACCTTCTATCAAGAGCGTACTTCTCAAAAGCAGCCATAGTTGGCACAATACAGCTATTGTGTTGTAAAGGCAAGGATAGGTCCACAGGAAAAATGCACTTAAATGCTGACACACACTATCGTCCCAGAGTGGAAGTAAAATAAAGTCAACTTTAGACATCAAGAAACTATTTTGGCAAATAACACTTTGTGTTGAGTAGTATGTGAATATTTACTTTGGCAAAAAAGGAAAAGAAGTAAAATGCAGCATTGAAGAAATGGATAAATGTAGGGTAGAGCTAAATAAACCCTCAGTAGTATAATTTAAAATGTCTCCTTTATGAGGCTCCTGGCTGGCTCGGTTGGTAGAGCATGTGACTCTTGATCTCCAGGCTGTAAGTTTGAGTCTCACATTGGCTATAGAGATTACTTAAACACAAATTTTTTTTTGAAGTCTACCTCTATGAATGTTTAAAGCTAAGGTAGAAATAAATTTCTAAGTCATAAAACCATGAATGATATAGAAGATCAGAGTTAAATCACACATTATTTCAAAAGAGGTAAGTGATATTGGGTAATTCTAGACTTTAATTTAGGTGCAAATATTAAGACAAGGGTAGCCCTAAAGTATAGAAATTGAATACATAACTTCCATACCAGTAGAAGAAAAATGTAAAAATGCAAACTGGAAAGTTACCCACCAAATCAGGAGAGTAGATTTTCCTTGGGAGAGACAAGTGGTGATGGCAACCAGGAGAGGTTGGGGTGGGAAGGCAAAACAAACTCCATGTTATCTGCGGTGTTCTATATTTTTAAAACATTTAGAAAAAGATGGGGCACCTGGGTGGCTCAGTCAGTTATGTGTCTGCCTTCAGCTCAGGTCATGATCCCAGGGTCCTGAGATCAAGTCCTGCATTGGGCTTGCTGCTCAGCGGGAGTCTGCTTTTCTGTCTCCCTCTGCCCCCTCACTTGTGCTCTCTCTCACTATCTCTCTCAAATGAATAAATAAAATATTTTTTAAAGGATTTTGAAAAAAAAAAGAAATAATTAGCACATGCCTTGTATCTTTCTCTATCCCTTTACCAATGGAATAGGATCTTGATTTTTCCCTGATATTCAAGGTCCCTCCTAATTTGCCTTTTTTCCCCCCTAACCTGCGTTTCCCATTCCCATCAGGCCAACTTCCTCCCCTTTCATACATCCTCTTCTTTAGCATTAACGCCTTTGTTATCCAGGTTTTGCCAATCCATAGACTTTTCTTCCTAGCACCTGATGCTGACAACAACAAATAGAATGGTCTGTGGCACATGATGCAAACTATATTCTGTTAACTCTGATACATATGTCTTATATTTTATATCTCTTCTTTAATTGTTTTATTCAGGAGATCTCTCTTAAAAGATTATAGAAAATCAGAGCTCAAGAACAGTGGTGTTTATTAGACCTTGCCCTGGAATCCCTCATGGCATGTTCACAGCTAAGCGCATGGTAAATGCTCATAATGTATGTGTTCAATTGAAAGCAGTCCCTCTGGGGCACCTGGGTGGCTCAGTGGTTGAGCACCTGCCTTTGTCTCAGGTCATGATCCTGGGGTCCTGGGATCAAGTCCCACCCTCTTTCTCTGTGTCTCTCATGAATAAATCTAAAAAAAAATCTAAAAAAAGAAAGCAGTCCCTCTGGTGGAAAGACAGTGTAGAACAGACAAGGAACAAAGGAAATTTTGAGCATTCTTTGGTGGATAAATTGCACAGATGAAACAATAATATAAGTCACTCATTTAAAGGTTATTTTTTATTTTAGTTTAGTTTCTTATTTTAAGTAGGCTCCATGCCCAGTGTGAGGCCTGAACTCAGGACCCTGAGAGCAAGGGCCACATGCTCCACTGGCTGAGCCAGCCAGGGATCTCCCTACTTCAAGGCTTTTATTGACCTCAGTGATCGAGAATGTATTTGAGATTTAAAAAAAGTTGGCTAAAACCATGGGGCTTTGGTGTCAGACAGGCTGGCTCTGAATATCAGTTTAGCCATGTTATTACTATCTTTATGACTGTGAACAAGTGACTTAAGTAGTCTGAGTCTTAATTTTGTCATATGTATAGAGGGGAAAATAGGTATTACATGGAAAGCACTTAGCACAGCACTGGCACACAGTAAATATAAGATAGGATTTTTATTAGCTAAAATATATAAACCCAAAGCCATGCATGAGATAACCTAGTTCTCCTTCACCCTCATTGCCATCCCATAAAGGAATCGCATTTATCTGCCTTCTAGAAGTCAAATATGTTCACCAATGAAATGTAAGCATAAAGACATATGTGATTTTCTACAGAATGTATGAGACCTCCTGAGCAATTTGCCACTTCCCCTTTCTCTACATGGGACTGTGGAAGCATGGATGAACATGGGGCCTCTGTCAGCCTGGTCCCTGCACGACCACGCTGAGTAGAGCCCTTCTGCAGCCCAAGGGAACACACCAAATGCATGAGAAACAAACTTTTGATGTGTCAAGCCCCTAGAAATTTTGTGGTTGTCTGTTCCTGCAGCAAAGCCTAGCCCATCCTGACTAATACAATGCACTAATGGTCGTACATTTCCACCCCAAGCTCAGAAAAAACTATCTAAAGCCATGCCTTGGACCTCACCTGCTCTGGCTAAAAAAATACTTCCTTCAAACCTGATGAGGCTTCCATTCTCACAGGATATTAGAAGCAAAACACTAGAGGAGAAATGAGCTGAAGTCAGCCCCGAGCCCATGGAGTGGAGAGAACTGTAAGACTGTACAGATAACTGTTAGGGAAACCATGAACAGAAGCTAAGGAGCTCTGAGGCCGTCTAGGGTAGGTGGAATTAATTCGGCCTACTAAGAAGCCTTCAATGTCATGTCTGTAGCATCAAGATGCTCTCTCAGTTTGTTATAGGTTGTTTTTCTTTTTTAAATTTTATTTATTTGAAAGAGAGAGACAGAGCACAATCAGGAGAGCAGCAGGCAGAGGGAGAAGGAGAAGCAGGCTCCCCGCTGAGCAGGGAATCCAATGCGGGTGGATCCCAGGACCCCAAGATCATGACCTGAGTTGAAGACAGATGCTTAACTGACTGAGACACCTAGGCGCCCCAGCTTATTACAGTTTTTATTACATTTTCATTTTGTGTATTCATTTTATTTATATTATTCTCCACATTTTTGAATACTATATATAAAAAAATGCTTATTATCTCCCAAGCATCATGGGGAACACTTGAAATAGTAGTAGCAGGTGTTAACACTCCCAGCATCCCTCAGAGGCGGCAGGCTCTGGTCTGTCGCTGCAGATGGGAATGGGACTGTGATGAGATATGTAACTGTTCCCAAATTTGAGCAGCAGCAGCAACAGCAGAGTGTCGTGGGAAGCCAGCCCACATCGTGCCAGAGTCCTTGCAGCATCCACCCTCTCCACGCATTTAGCAGAATGCCACAGGCTGACCCTCAACAAAGACTAAATTATGTTTCAAGAAAGTCTGTTTGAAAGGCTGCAAAACACGTGTGACATTTTGGAAATTTTTATCCAAAAAAAAAAAAAGAGATTCAACTATCACAGGTACTGGTGCTTCAAAGGGTCTAAAGCTCGGGTTATCAGGAAAAGCCACATGTGGGAAGCAGCTCTCTCTCCCATTGCTGGATCAATGAGACAGTGTTGAATTTCAATGATCTTATAAATGCAACAAGAGTGATAAATATAAATCTATTAAAGCTCTTACATTTAGAACAAGTAATCTGTATTCTTTGGCCATATAACTTTTTTTTAAATTTTTTTTTAATTTTATTTATTTATGATAGGCACACAGTGAGAGAGAGAAGCAGAGACACAGGCAGAGGGAGAAGCAGGCTCCATGCACCGGGAGCCCGACGTGGGATTCGATCCCGGGTCTCCAGGATCGCGCCCTGGGCCAAAGGCAGGCGCTAAACCGCTGCGCCACCCAGGGATCCCAACTTTTTTTTTTTTTTAATTGCATCTCTCAGAAAAATTTGCTGGCCCCTGCTGAGTCATTTCCTTGGTTCTTCACAATGTGGGGAGAGGGGACCAGGGTGGGGGCAGGGAGGGCTGGAGGGAGGATCGAGCACTCTGTGGCGTCCACAAGGTTTCCAGAGAGGCCTCTGGTTGTCATTCCATCTCCCTAGTTGCTTCCTTATGGGAAGGATGGCTGCTAACACCCAGGGGTCTCCACTTGGAATGAAAGGAGCAGAGAAGAACCAAGTTGGGCATCTCAGAGACATTTCATTGCTACAGAAAATTCTGCCGGAATGACATCTCTGGGGGTTTCACACTCTCCTGCCCTGGAAACCCACATTTTCCTCCATGATCCACAGCGAGGTTTCACTTTCATTGGACATTTGATTTTTGTCTTCATTTTTGCACCACCATGCAACAAGTAAGCGAGCATATTCATCAGAGGAGTGTTGCACCGTTGTTTAAACGTGACCGTGGCAATTTCAGTTTTCTCCAGAGGGACCCTTAAGAACGTCAGGTCCTTTTCCCCGAGCTGTGTTTCTGACCCCCATTATCGCTGGTGCTGTGCCTTAACGTACCTTCAGAGCAATTCAGATACTCCAGAAAGGGGTGGGGGGAGTGCAGATGCTTACTATCAGGCTGCTTCTGACAATTCCTAATGTAATCCATATACTACACATACATTCTGGTTACACAATTTATGAGGTATAACAAGGGGGGAGAAGTGAAGCCGGGATATAATTGTGACTGATGTGAAACAGACATGGAGAATGAATGGCCTTACAACATTTTCTTTGAAGTTTGTTAAAAGCAGTAAAGTGATATTCACTATAAGTGAAACCTGCTGTTACAGACATCCACTGGCTTGAGGAGCATTTGCTCTTTACTTTATTTCTTGAATTTTAATTTGCCACTCGAAGTTTTTAAAAAACCTCTTTTCGATGTATGATGGAAGGGAAAGAGCATAAGAATCAGGGAGCACCTACTGTGCGCTCATTCCGTGCCAGCACTTGACACCAGGGCTGGCGTAGGAGCCTCGGAGCCCACAGGAATGTGTTCATTTTCATTTGTTTTAAAACCAGAAGAAAATAAGAAATTTAATAATAATATAATATAAGAACATATTAATCAATTTGTATAATAAGATTAAGAATTAATATAATAATAATGAATATAATAATGAATCCCCCCTGGATGATATTTGTCTTTTTATCCCTTTGTTTTGGAGGAAGGGACCCATGAAGGCAGAGTGCCAAGGGCCTGCGGATTTCATAATGTGGCCCTGTTTTTATCACTTATCTCATTTAGTTTTCCTGAATTATTCTTAAAGAATGAAAGACGTGGGGAAAGTGATGCTTCCAAGATTTAAGAAATCTTTCTCTTTTTTAAAAAGATTTTATTTATTTATGCGTGAAAGACACAGAGAGAGATACAGAGACATAGGCAGAAGAGCAGGCTCCCTGTGGGGAGTCTGATGCGGAACTCGATCCCAGGATCCCGGGATGATGCCCTGGGCCCAAGGCAGGTGCTCAACCACTGAGCCACCCAGGTGTCCCTTAAGAAATCTTTCTAAGGTCCTCACACTAGGAAGCGGTAGAGCCAGGTCCTAAGACAATTGTCTAACTCTTTCCATTGAAGAAGACTGCGATGCACAAGCAGTTCTACATCTGAACACCTGGTGTTAGGAATGAAAAATGTCACTTGTATATTTGCGAACAAATAAAGGAATGGCAAATCCACTCTGAGGGTGGCATGTGTTTTTCCACACAATATAAGAAGATGTATTGAACAATTTGTATCCCAGATGTCCCCAAGTTCACCTGTTCAAGGTCAGGACCTGTTTGTATAAGCCCCCACAGGAAGTCCAGGCTCCATCCCATCCCTATTGCCTCCCTTATCTTTCTCTTGGGGTTCCAGAAGACCACTTCTGTGTTGCAGTCCCGATTAATATGCATAGCCTCAGCCCACTGCCTCTTACCAGATAATTCAGTTTTGGGGCAGGTTCTTTTAGCTCGTGGATGCATGTCCCTGCCCTATTCTTCAAAGTACAGCTAAGACGGGGTTGGGGCTTCCAACCAGGTTTTTCTGAATTCTTGGGGGATCAGCAATACAACACAAAGAGTAACGTATGACTAATACCTGGGTTGACCAACTATCCCAATTTCCCCACAACTAAGGGAGTTCCCAGGAACGTTCAGTTTTAAAACTGAGACAGTGCCAGGCAAGCCTGGATGAATTGTTCACCCCATTAAACTACAGGTGTGTCTTGAACCCAAAGCCCTAACTTGACCTCACTTAGAGCCTCACCTTCACCATTAGCCTACCGCAGCTTATCTATGCTGCTTCGTCTCCATCCCTGTAATCCTGCTAAGCATGCTCTTTCCTCTGATTCTTAGACCCAACCTTTCTTGGTCTCAGAAAGAGAGACATCTCTCCTCTAGTTTAAGACTAGCCTTCTTTCCTGCTTCAGCCTAGTCGATGAGGGACATTTCTTCTCTTGTGAGGAAAGACCTGTGCTTTTTCAGTGGAGTGCTTTGATTTGGAGAAAAACAAAAACATTCCTAGAAGCTAGGAATAAAAGAAGTCTTTTTCAATCTAATAAAAGCATCTTTGAGAATCCCATAGCTTTAATAGTGAACAACTAAATATTTTCCCCTTAGGATTGGGCACAAGATTAAAATATACTATTCTACTTCTTCTGTTCAACATTGGGTTGAAGATTATAGCCAATAAAAATCAGGCAGGAAACAGGAATAAAAACATATAGATTGGAAAGGAGGAAGTAAATAGTAAATCTGTCCTTATTCACAGATATCCTGATTACATACACAGAAAATCCTAAGGTAACTACAAAAACAAAAAGTGCCAAAATACATAAATTTGACAGGGTGCCAGGATGCAAGGTAAATGTATAAAAATTAATTGTATTGCTACATGCTAGTAGCAAAAAATTAGAAAATAAATTTAAATGTTTTTAATATCATAAAAATATACCCTTAAAAATAAGTTTAATAAAATGTGTAAGACTACCAAACTGAAAACTATGAAATATTCCTGAGAGGAACTGAATGACTTAAATAAGTGGAGAGATATGTTATCCATGGATCTGAGCATTCAATACAATTCAGATGTCAATTCCCCCCAGATTGATCTCTAAATTAAATGCAACCACAATAAAGATCTCAACAGGCTTTTGGTCTACATGGACAAACAGATTATAAAACTCAAGTAGAAATGAAAGTGGTCAAAACAACCTCAAAAATAAGAACAAATTTGGAAAACTCATACTACTTAACTTGAAGACTTATAAGGAAGGTACAGTAACAGTAACTAGTATGGGATTAATGTAAGAATAGATGGATTAATGAAACACATAGAGATTTCAGAAATAAATCCATATTTACATGCAACTGATTTTTTGACAACAGTTCCAAAATAATTCAATAAAGGAAATCATTTAACAATTGCCACTGGAAGAAGTGGATATCTGGGGGGGGGGGGGGGGGGGGATGAACCTTGACCCTTACCTCACACCATGTACAAGAATTAATTTGAGATGGATCATAGACCCAATTGTAAAAGCTGAAACTAAAAAGTTCCTAGAAGAGAATATAGGAGAAATATTTCATGATCTTGGGATAAAGACTTCTTAGAAAAGATACTGTAAGAAATAACCATAAAATTTCATCAAAATTAAAAACTTCTGCTCATCAAATCCCACCATCAAGAATATGAATAGACAAAGTACACACTGGGAGAAAATATTCACAAAAAATATATGAGTCATAAAATTTGTATCTGGAACATATAAAGAACTTTCATAACTGATTACTGAAAAAACAACACAACTCTTAAAATGTGCAAAAGACTTGAACAGATGATTCACAGTAAAAGAGGTACAAATGGCCAGTAAGCACATAAAAAAAACACTCTACATCATTAGTTATCAGAAAAATAGTAATTAAAATCATAATGAGATACCACTACACACCCAAAAGAGTAACTATAATTGTAAAAGACTGAAAATTTCAAAAACTAATGAGAATGTGGAGTGACTAGAACTTGAATGTATCTCTGGTAAGAATTTGATGTAGTACGGTCATATGGAAAACTCTGACATTTTCTTGTAGAGCTAACCCTACACTTATTCTTTGGTCCAGCAATTCGGCTCCTAGCTATATACCTAAAGGACATGACAACATGGGTTCATAAAAAGATGTAGAGAGGCGAGTTCATACCAGCTTTATTCATAATAGCCCCTAATTAAGAACATGTCCACCCATTGGAGACTGGGTAAACAAATGGATATATTCATAGAATGAAATACGACCCAGAGGCACCTGGCTTGCTCAGAGATGCACATGACTCTTGATTTTGGGATCATGAGGATGAGCCCCATGTTGGGTGCAGAGATTACTTAAAACAAAATTTTTTTTAAAAAAAGAGTGAGGGACGCCTGGGTGGCTCAGAGGTTGAGCGTCTGCCTTGGGCTCAGGGCGTGATCCCGGGATCTGGGATTGAGTCCCACATCAGGCTCCCTGCATGGAGCCTGCTTCTCCCTCTGCCTGTGTCTCTGCCTCTCTCTCTCTCTTTCTCTCTCTCTCTCTCTCCTCTCTCTCTCTCTCTCTCTGTGTCTCATGAATAAATAAATAAAACCTTTAAAAAATAAAAATAAATAAATAAAAAGAATGAAATATTACCCAGAACTAAAGCAAAAACAACTTACATGAACAAAGCTCAAAAAAAAAAAAAAAAAAAAAACCTATGCTGATCAAAAGAAGTCAGACACCAGGAGTATAATTGCATTTATACCAAATTTAAATCAGGCAAAGTTAACCTATGGACCAAGGTATATATGCAGGACAATGGAAAACATGCTGACCCAAAAACTTGTATGCAGTGTTCATAGCAAAATTATTTATAAGAGCAAAAACCAACCCAAATATTCCATCAACCGATGAATGGGCAAACAAAATGTGGTATAACCATACAATGAAGTATTATGTAGCCATAAAAAGAAAGTAACAATACATGCAACAATATGGACAAACCTTAAAAACTTATGGTAACTGAAAGCCAGACACAAAATGCCACGTATTGCATGATTCCATTTATAGGAAATGACCAGAATAGGCCAACCTGTAGAGACAGGACATAGATTACCATTTGCCAGGAAAGGGGGATGGCAAGTGACTGCTGATGGGTACAGGTTTCTTTTTATCCAGAATATTCCAAAATACTCTGGAATTGGATAGTGGGGATAATTGTAAAATTTTTTGAGTATCACAGGCACTAGTGACTCATACACTTTTAAAGGATGAATTTTATGGTATGTGAATTATATCTCAATAAAAAACTTATTTACAGTGACAGAAATTTGATCAATACTTGACTCAGTCAGGATGTGGATGGGGATCAACAGGGAAAAGATAGGATGGAACTTTATGAAATGATGGAAATATTCTATATTATGTTACGACCCTGAGTTATATGGCTATATGCATTTTTCAAAACCTAATCAAACTATAACAAGTAAGAACTGTGCATTTCACAGGTAAGTTTTTTGCCACAACAACAACACACATGAAAGAAAAAGAAAAACAAACTCAATAAAAATTGGAATAGAATCTTAATCTACGTTTGATAATTTCATCATATATAATCTCATTTTGCTTACCTCTGAAACTCACTGGAATCATATCATTACAGTTGGAAAGAAGATAAACACATCTAGTCATGGATATGTTTTAACAAGTTTTTGGAAGTGCTTGCCAATTAATTAGTGAAAATAAGAAATGAGTTTCATGTATTAGAAAGGAGGTGACGAGGGTACTATTATCTACAGTTACTGAAATTGACCATCTGAAAAACCCAGGGAATACTGAGAGACTGGGGCTTTACTATCCTAATTGTAAGACCAAGAGGCATCATAAACAGTAAATGTGATTTAGAAAATATGATGGTTTAAACAGCCTCATTTAAAAATTAAAACACACACACACACACACACACACACACAAACACAAACTGCTCAGGACCAGTATAAGGAAAGTTATTAAAGTCTACTGAGGAACATAAAAATAACTTTAATAATTCAAGAGTGCATCTCATTTTTGCATGGGTGGACTTGATATTATGAAGATATCACTTCTCTCCAAATTCATACACATATTCAGTGCCAAGGAAATCTCAGGAAGCTTTTTATGAAACTTAAATACATTGGGACAACTGATCATCTGTGAACAAAATTGGCTCCCGATTTATTACACACCTGACAATAAAACAAATTTAAGACGGATTAAAGGTTAAATGTAAAAATAAAACCGTACTAGAAAAAAAAAAAGATAACTATTTGTTAACTTTGGTTCAAGAAGGCTTTTGAGGAGTAGTTTTGAAGTGTATCAACAAAACTAGACATTAAAGTGGGAAAGGAGTTAACTCCTTAAAAATGAAACACTTCTATAGGACAGAAACCTTAAAATTAAAAGACAAACGTTGGGGAAAGCACTTGCCACATATGTGGCTGACAAAACGTTAATATCTTCAATATGTGGTTTTGTAAGGCTGCTTTCTCCTGAAGTGAAAATAATCCAGTTCAAATACCGCTGAAGCATACAGGAGGACTTGCTAGCTTCCGTAACTGGCAAGTCCAGGGATGGAGTGATCTAAGCTCTGTTCCATGTTGGTTGTCTGTAGTCTAGCGCCTCCTACCCTACCAGCTTAACAGTCCCCCAGGAAAGACTGCCATTTCTCTGAAGCTCTGGCAGGAAAGGTTTTGGAAGGATTTTAGTCCAGGTAGGGTCACAGGTCCATCACTGAATAAGCCTGTGGCTGGAAGAGGGTCACTTTTCTTATGTTCTTAGGTTCTAGTAGTTTATCCACCAATGTTTCTGGCCAGGCATGGATCATGTGCTACCCTTATGGCAGGGAGAGGGGTAAGTCAGTGCCATACAAAATACCTGGAATACATTTTTCATAATACAGGGTGATTCTGTTACCGGAAGAAAGGAGAAGAGATGCAAAGGATCAAACCCAGCAGGTTTTCACTAACATATATAATGAGTTCTTACAAATCAATAAGAAATAGAATTCTCAAAATGACATGAAAAGCCATGAAGATTCACCATTAATTAAATTTACTTTCCCTGAGTCCTATTCTTTTATAGTTCTGCTAAATGCTTTCCAAGATTGTAGTTAGTTAATTTTACAGATTAAGTGATAATATTTTATCACAAGATACTAATATGTTATAATAAGCTTCTTTGCCTCTTAGGTTAATACACAGAGTATAGAAACCTTCTGATGACAATGTTTGAATTCAAAGGAATATCTCTAAGTAGTGAGAATTTGAGGCATGATGATTAAGTACAGTCCCTCAGGCAGAATGAATGCTCAAATCTTTATTTCACTAGAGTTCAATAAATCTTTCTTCTTTCATCTTTGAAAAGTAAGGGAGGGGCTTGTTCATCTTATTTAAAAAAATAATAATAACCTATAATTTTGTGGTGATTTCATGTGCATGTTTCTAAAATGAATTTAGGGAGCCTGACTTACTGATTTCATTTTAAATTTAGTTTGTCTTACTGAAAGTAAAACTAAATTATTACTTTTATATGTTTTACCCATTTGCTCAGATTATAAGTTTTACCTGTTAGATTTCACATTAGTGCTTTTTAAAAATATAAGCTTTATGTTTTAGACCTATATGAAAACATTCATAGAAGATTTAAAAAGTTTAAATTTTGAGAAAACAGAGGATTCCTGTGAATCCTCAAACCCACGAAGCACTTATTTCGATTTTTCATTTGTTTGCCTTTGTGAATGGTACACATAATTTTTATAAAAGACAGGGAGAAAGAGAGAAAACTAACAGCAAGGAGATAGCTCCAGAGAACGCCTGTAGATTGTATTTCATTGAGTAAATAAAGATATATGCTCTATTTACAAACTGTGTGCCTGGGCAAGTCATTCATCTTTCCTGTGCTTCAGGCTCACCATTTATGAATGAGGATTACGATGGTACCAACCTTAGAGGGTGGTTTTGAGGGTACAATGAATTTAAGTGCTTTGAAGTGTACGTAGCTCAAAGTAAATGCACAGTCAGTTGGCTACCACTGTTATTTTGGGTCATTTCTTTCTTTTCTTTTCTTCTTCTTCTTCTTTCCTTTTTTTAGCAGACTCTATGCCCAGCATGGAGCCCAACATGGGGCTTGAACTCACAACCCTGAGATCAAGACCTGAGTGAGATCAAGAGTCAAATGTTCAAAGGACTGAACCACCCAGGTGCCCCCAGGTCATTTCTAATCTCAGCCCAGCCTGCTGATGCTATGTTGCTGACGCTGTGCAGGGGCCCTTCTGGGGATTACAAGTACTTCCTACTTGACAGAATGCAGTTAAATAGAGTTGAATAAACTTAGGTCCTTGAAGTCAAATTCCCTGGAAATAGGTGTTTCATTAATGAGTAAATAAATGGTCACTACCATTAATCAGAGGTGCAAGGTGTCCTCGGAGTTCCTCGCTACCTCTCTGTGGCCCTGATCCTAGGGCGATTTATCCACTGCTGTTTCATTCCTCTACCAATCTGTGAACTCCAAAGAGGGCTATGATTTATTCACTACTAATTCCCCTGGATCTGCTGAGGGCTGATCACTGATCACAGGGCTCACTGAATATTTGTTGAATAAGTGAATGAATGAATGAGCAAATGAACAAACAATCAAACGGGCATATGGCCCTCCAACTCTCTTATTTAACTAGCACTCCACTGTCAGGCTTGAACAGTGTGCAAGTCAGAACTAGAAGCCCCACAGGCTAACTACCTGGATGGCAAACGGACATGTTTCATCTACTTGAAATCTATTAAAAGATCATCCTTCACAAATTCTTTCAAGCTTCTTAAAAAGAGGAAATTCTGTCATCATATGTGCGGCAGCTATGAATTTCAAAATTTTTCTTTGAGAAAACATGAAATATTATACCAACTTAGATAAAAATCTTTTGGCTACTTTTTTTTTGGTCATTCATACATATATATTGTCAAAGATGAAACAGAATGGAAAGGTGGTGACCAAGAGGGAATGCGATTTAATTTGAGGGAAGCAGAAGGCAGAGAAGGAAGCAATAAACATGGTCACATTTGCTGAATATTTTTCTCTGCCTGGAAAAGAAAAATGTCCCCTGATATGAATTCAATACAGGAACAGAATGAAACATCAGTTCAGAAAGTTTCTTGAAGATTTGGTTTTGCTTTAGGGTCATAGGTAAGTCTTAGGTATCGCTCTATTTTTCTTCAGTGAAACTTGGCTTATTTCATGTTGTGTAGGATGAACAGTTTGGGTCCAGTTTGGCTGGTAGTTCACCAAGATGCTAGGTCTCATTCTGGCGTGGTTGTTGCTGTGGTAGTTGTCACCCACATTTTGGTGTATAGCTCATACCTCCAGCATTGATGTGAGACTCAGGGTTCTCTTCTGAAACAGGAAATGGAGACTCAGAATGAAATCAAATGGGGTAGACTCCTTAAACCAGAAATGTCTGTTGAGGAAAGAGATCTTTCTATGGGGTCCTGCTGTGGTCCAGAGGTTCGTCATTCAATTCAAAGCTAAAAGAATGCAGGCAACCCATTGGGCTTTTGGAAGTGGTTAATTTAAACTCTTCCCCTCTGAGGTCAGAATTTTTTTTTTTAATTTTATCTATTTATTCATGAGAGAGATAGGCAGAGAAGAAGCGGGCTCCATGCAGGGAACCCAATGTGGGACTCGATCCCAGGACTCTAGGATCACACCCTGAGCTTAAGGCAGATGCTCAACCACTAGCCACTCAGGCATGCCTCTGAGGTCAGAATTAATCAAGAAATAGCTACAAGAATCAGATAGATGAAAGTCAAAACATTTTTATTGCTGTTATCATCATTCAACTAGGATATATGGCTGTTATCTGTGGCACCATTTTGGGCTTCCACCTCTTGCCTCTCACACCCTCCTCCAAGATGTGATGTCAGAATGGCCCCTTTGTAAAGCAGAACTTCTTTGGTCAACTGCAAATGGGACCACTGTCTCCCATCTAAAACCTCATCAGACCAGATCAACAGAAATGAAACTCAGAAGCTCAGGTCCCAGCCCAAGGCTAGGACCATGTGGATGATTTCTTGCACTTAATGTAATCACCTCCTGGTGTTAGAAGCCTCCCTGGAGAATTTTATCTACTCGGTGTTTTCTATACTTACCAAATATAAAAATGGAAATGTTAATGCTGTTGGTGATTTTATTGTTTTGTTCTCTTGACCACATGCCTGTTAGTCCTTGGGCAGGTGGATTCATTCAGTTGCTCATTCATTTATTGATATGCTTACTAATCTTTATGGAGTGTGCTTTTGACACTGTGCTGGACCCTGGGGTTACAAATAGAAATAATTCCAACTCCTATCCTTGGAAACTTGGTTGAGTGGCGGGGGTAGCGGATGCACATAGAGATATTTTGTGATATGGCCAGGTAAACCAGATCATAGAGGCACACAGACTTGTGTGAGCACTCTGCCTGAAGGTGTGGGACATTTGGGTGTCACTTAACCTAGGTCTCGAATGAAAGGTGCAGAAAGAGTGACCCTCCTATGTAAGAGAGGCCGCTCTGGCAGGGCCTGCTCTCCTCTAGTGTGAAGGGAAGTGGGGGACACAGCAGGAAATGTGGGGGCAGGCTGGGCTCAGACTGTGGAAGGCTTTGTAAGACAGAGGAAAAAGTTCAAGCTTCATTTGGTAAGCCACAGGAAGCAAGCAGAGGTGTTAAGCAAAGGTGTAACTGGCTCCGTTTTTCATTAGGGAGATAACTCTGCATTGGAGGGATGGGATTCATTCTCAGCAAAGTTAATCCTTAAAGGGCAATAGGCATTTGGCCGCTGAGAAGCCCGGCTTTTAGCTTAGTGTTTGGAGGGTCTCGAGTGATATTGATGTAATTGAGCTTTTAGCAAAAAAGATGAAATCGTAATAGCCAGTATGTTTAAAATGAAAAGAACGTGATTTGCCTTATAATAATGCACCCCCTAAAATAAATCTTTAATTCAACCTATGAATCTTTAATGCCAAGAATGCAGCATAATACTTTGAAATGGAAACTTGAGAATCAAGCTTTGCACCATCAGCCCTACCGTGGGCTTGGGGCACACAAATTGAGCAGTATGAACTATTGACACCTCCTGGTGGCAGCAGATGTGTGCTGTTTGCCTGGTCAAAACAAGAAGGAAATGAATCAATGGCATTAAAAAGAAACAACAGGGGCAGTCCAGAAGGAATGGATGGAGGATGAAATGATCCTGGTCATGGTGGGGTCCCTGGCTGTCGAGAAGGAGAGGAAGCAGAGGGAGGCCTTGGAGGAATGGGGACTGGGATGGGGTGGCCACCACCACTCCCAGTGGGAGGGTCTGCGTAAGGGTGCTTCTGACAAATTTAAACCCAAAAGGTAGACCACCCAGATACATGTTCCAGAATGTCCACCGGCAGTTTTGAAAGGAAATTGTTTTCATTTTTTGGTTCTAACCATCCAGCCCAATAAATGCTTTCTTATAATGATCTTTCAACCCTATAAGGCCTTTTGAACCTTCCCAGAGCCCCTTCATGTATGGTTTTGGATTTAATAGAAACGGTGGCAACTTGAGGGAAGAACCAGCTGGAGTCACCATATTCCTCCCTTGTGCTTTTCCTATTTGAGTTATTTTAAAAAGTCGTGGAGATGTTAACCTGTGAGATGTTAAATGACAAAGAGCAAAAGTCCATCAAAGGCCATTTCAGATGTATGCCTCCACCTATGACAAGAAGGAACAAAAAGAAGCTTTAGGTTTCCGACTCATGGCAATGGCTCAGAAGCGAGATGGGAAGATCAAGGGTCCAGGCTTAATCATCCACTTGCTGGGCAACGTAGGATATATCCCTTACACTTTCCAGGCCTCATGTCCCTCCAGGTAGAGAGAGAAGATAGACTCTGAGAGAGCTCCAGGATCTAGTGGGGGCAGGTCTGCCTTATGAAATTCATGGGTCTGAAGCATTTTTGTCTTCATGGTCCTTTCCTCCAGTAAAAAACTAAAAAAAATTAAAATAAAAAAATTAAAACTATAGTTTACTAGGGCTTTGGTAGAATAAAAATATGATCAAGTCCAGACTGAATTTGTCTTCATGCCAACAGCTGAAGTATATATCTTGCTTTTTGCAAGAAGCAAAGCATTCTGGCGCCAGTGGGCCCTACATGCGGTAACCCCCTGCTCCTCTTGGGGAAGGGAGCCCTGAGTGGGATAGGGAGCAGATCTGGGCAGCCAGGAGAGGTCAGAGCCTCCAGCTTAGCCTGGAATCAAACTTGCACTCAGCCACTTCCTGGCTGTTTGGTTTAGACAGATTACTTAACCTTTCTGATCATCAAGTTTCTCAAAAGTTGAATGATGATAATAAATCGTAATGACAGTGCAGGATTTTTGTGGGGGTTAAATGGGACAGTGCCTCCAAATTCAGGCCGGACATTTAGTAAGCTCTCAATACATGGACACTGTTACTATTATCATTATTATTATTATTATTATTATTATTATTTTATTGTTGTCATTGCTTTCCCTAAAGGTCTAACCAGTTTGGAGAATGTGGTTGCTTGGCTCAGTGCAGGGCAGCCACCTGCCTGCCCCGAATTTCCTCCCTCCAACATGAGCAAGGCTCTTTCCCCCAGCAGGCATGGAGCCTAACTGATGGTAGCATGGCTTTGGGTTCTCTCTCAAAGAGCAGGTGGGACTCTCAGGATGGGGAGCCAGCTGGTGGCCCTCCCCAGCCTTAGGCACAAGCCCATGAGCCTGGTTCATGCTCACGGTTTGTGAGCAGAGCGATTTCAGTGTGGCGTCCCCATTGCATAGGGGGGTCCTCTCTGCTGCCACAGAACAGGGCAATCCCTAAAAGGTAATTATTGAACACATTTGATTTCATTTCCAAACCCCTCCTTCTTTTGTTACATATACAGATTATTATAATTTGAAAATGCCAGCAGTACAAAATTTAAATACCTGAACCCGTCATCGCACGTTACAACTCGAGAACAGAAACGTTCCATGAAGGGGGTGCATGCGTGTGTTTGGGTCTTTTGCTATCCTAAAGTTTCCATAACTACATCTGTTTAAGATTCTGTGGGTATACGGAAAGCACATACTGTTGACCGAGGAGGGCTATTTTTGCTTTACCAAAAGCCAATCACACAGGTCAGTGGCACCCCCTTGCTCAACCGCTATTCTTTGGGCATTAATTTTAATGTTTAAATAGCAAGTGCATTTTCCAAAGGCTGCATAAAGCACTAGATAAGTAGAAGACCACTGGCTTGGGAAGAACGAATGCTCAGCGAAGCCTTTCGCATAGAGAGAATGCTGAATATCTGCACCATTAGTTAGCATCAGAATCAGTTATGGTTGTCTGACTGATGGACAATTTTTTCCCGACCTGCTCTCTTTGCAAGTGCCCTATACTGTCTAGACAGTTGCATATTATTTATACATTCATTTCAGATTTTATGTTTTTTTTCACTGAAGTTGTGCAGGTTTCATGCAGCCAAGTAACTATTGGAAATGCACTTCACGAAAAGCCATATAATTGCACCAGGTGAATGCCTTCTTTCTTAGAGTTGTGTCACCATTAAAATAATTTTTAAAAAAAGAAAAGACCATCTTACGAGCTTTGGAAGAAAATGAGACCCAACTCCTCAACCTCCACTCTAAGTACACAGAGACGCACGTGCACACACACACACACAGACACACACACACAGACACACACACACACACACACACCCCTCCTGTCTTCAGAGTACCAGCAGCAGGCCATGGAGGGAATTAAAGACAGCTAATTTCAAAGGTTCTTAATCAATTCAAGTTGATCCCATTTGTTGATTAGGGAGTCAAAATGCATTATTTGCATTCTGTTTCAAATTCAGCATTTTCTTGCAGAGGTTCCAGGCTGGAGAAATCTCTTTCAGAGCGATCCCCTTGGGCAGAAAGGGAGTTAATTTGAAAACTCTGGTGAGTCTGATGGGTTGTGAAAGTTCCACATGAAACATTTATAATGGCTCCTTTCAGGGTGGTGGGTTTGTGTGTGTGTGTGTGTGTGTGTGTGTGTGTGTGTGTGTGTGTGCCTGTGGACTTCAGTAGTCATGAGCTTTGTGTAATTAACTGGGTAGTTAGCAGAATGCCCCCTCTCCATCCAGACACTCAGGTTGCATAGAACTTACAGCCACAGGAAGGGGGAATGGCAAAGTTTAGAGATCAGTTGGAGGGACATTCCCTTCCCTAGGTCTGCCTGCAACTGGGTGGAGGGGTAGTTCTGTGTGAGCCTCAGGCCCCAAGTCTGACCAATCCACTGCTCCAGATGCAAAGTTTAAAACATTGTATTTTCCTGGTTTCATAGAGGGGTTACTATCAGTGGGAGACTGAGGTTTGAAACGGGTTCCCTCAAGCCCAAGCCAGTGACCTGGTAAGCTCTGGAAAGTGTGCCCTGGCCTGAGTCAGAGGAAGTGAACCCAAGGGCCAGTTCTCTTGGGACCACATGCTCAATGTAGCCAGAAGTGAGGGCATGCATCTGGAAGTCCCCCCGCCCCCCTCTGATTTCACGCACTGTTACTTTTTGCTAGGAAAATCCCAGCCCTGCTTAGAAAAGAAGTGTGTTGATGTGTTATGTCCTACATAGCGGGAAAACACTACTTCTTTGGGGCAAGATTATATATTAACCTATTTGCATCTCATTTATGTCAACTGGAAGTGGTGAAGGTGAGCACTTCACAGGAATCGTGCCAGGGATGAATGTAACTCCCACTGGATACAATGTGTTCTATAGCTTTGGAACCTCACCCCCTTACCCCCTGCCCCCTCCAATACATACAGCTTACTTCCTGTGTCCCATGGCAGGGGGGGGTCACAATTGACATCTGAAAATTCTCCCTGGCCACCAACTGGCCCACCATGTTCTCTTTAGCAGCCAACACCAACATTAAATTGTAAAGCTTGCTTATCGTGTGGCTAACGTGATTTTGGATGTAAAGAGTCCCCAGGAGGAAAGCCTACTCAACAGTCTTTTGGGAGGTGAGAAAGTTTTCCTTGTCTAAATACCAGTTCTAAAACACACCATTTCCTTCGATAACAGCCCAAACTGGCCCTTTTCAAAGGCTATTTCTTTCTCAGCCTTGATTTTATTTTCTGTTCCACTTCTACAGTAGAAGATTAATTCCTGCATTCTGCACATTGCCTGGAGTTCAGCGCACATGTTTACTGAGGTGTACAGCTCTCAAATAACTTTGGTGCTTCTTTCACCCACTGTTAGGAAGTATATTTAAAAGAAATTGCCTTTTATAGATTTAAATTACAAAAGTACTGATATCATGCAAAAGGCAGTTTAACTCATGCAAGCATACAAATAGGTAAATCTTAGGGAAAAAGATACCAAGGCTAATATGAATGTAAATAGGATTAGCTGCCTGCATTAGCAAAGGCTGTGAAATTTAAAGTACTTTCTGTTAGGTTATTCTTTAAAATACACCTATATTTCATGTGTGCATTTGTAGATATTTGGGAATGCATTTTACTTTGTCTTGGGCTTGCATTTCAAAACAAGTATAGACAAATGGCTCTGACTCCTGCTTATTGGCAGCCAGCGCAGATGTGGGATTTAATCTTCTTGATGCTTAAATATTTATTGACATAAAATTTTAAATCTCTAAAAAAAAAAAAAAGAAAAGAAAGAAAGAAAAAGTTCGACCAAGAAAACATAGATAAATATTGCGAAGAAATTAGATAACAGAGTATGAGTGAGTGGTTTGGGGCCATTTTGCAAACAATAGCCCGTGGGCCTGATTCAGCCCACTGCCCATTTTTGTTCATCCTCAAAGGTAGGAATGGTTTTCACATTTTTCAATGGTTGTAAAAAAAATCAGAAGAAGAATAATATTTCATGACACATAAAAATCATATAAAATTCAAAATTTAGCGTCCATAAATAAAGTTTTATTGGAATCCAGCCATGCCTATTTGTTTAACTGTTGGGTGCTTTCTCACTACAAAAGCAGATTTGAGTAGTTATAACAGTGACCCTTTGGTCCCCAGGATGTAAAACGTTTACCATCTGCCTTTCGTAGAAAATGTTCACCAGCCCCGGATGTGGAGTACAAGTATCTTCATGTACTTTAGTGTTGAGAATTAAAAGTATTTAGTTGGAGTTGGAAAGAATGAGAGTGGAGGTTGAGAAGTTGGGCTCTTTTTCTCTAGAAAGCATCTCCCGTATCTGTTTGAATTTAGACTGTTTTCTTAGCTAGAAGCACCAGAAACATGAGAGGTAAGGCCTGTTGGTTTTTTTTTAAAAAATGAAGCCACAACCTAGCAGAGCACCCAGGGGCCCACAGGTATGACACTCTGGAAGGAGATGTGGTTGAGTGAGAAGGGGAGATCCCTCCTCCAGGTCCAACTTGCGAGATTCACACCTCCAGTCTGCCACGTGGGATGTTGTCCTTAAAGCTTCTCTGTGCCATGTTGACCTTAGGCATAAAATAGGGGCAATAGTGAAAACTTGCCTCATAGGTTTATTGCTGGAATGAAATGAGATGATGCATTATCTAATGTTGAGAAGAAGGCTTGGCCTTTGCAAAGCTCAATTAGTGCTAGCAATTATTATTCTTTTTTAGATAGGATGTTTTCATTTGAGTCCTTGAGAATGCTGAGAGATAACTTTTGTTGTAGAAGCAGCTATCTTTCTGGTCAACATATCTTTAGAGGGTCCATCAGGTAATCGTGCTTTGGGGTTTTGTTAGCAGAACACGCCCATGTGGTGTGCATGCCAGCTGAGGATAAAACACCAAAAATGCACTTTCCAGGAGACCTTGATTATTTGCCCCAAGCTATGCTAATCCAAACTGTTGGACGAGACTGAGAGAATGGCTGAATTGTTTTACTTCTGCCCACTTTGTCCTATAGAACATAACTTTACATCTAGCTAAGGATGTTCAAGATCATCATTTTTACATGAGGACATGGAGGTCCAGTGAGACCGGGATGAACTTGGCCAAGACCTGATAGTAATGCAACCTCAGGGCCATGAGCAAGATTCAAGTCTTTTCACTCTCTGACCTGGAGCTCCTTTCACAGGAAGAAACACGCACTCAGCACCCTTCTCCTTAGTGCCATGATACTGAGCTCAGGGCCTAGCATGCAGCGAGTACTCAGTACAGTAAATACAAGAACAAGAAAAGTAGCAAAAAAAAAAAAAATGAATGAGCTCCTTGAGTTCTTCTAAGCACCCCAAAACACACACAAACATTTGAAAGAAAGGACTATTCCAATGGTTAAATGAAGAAAACTGTCCACAATGAATTTTTTTATAGTAGATCTATCGCACTGTCTTATACCCGAGCATCTGTCATGATCATGAGAGTCCAGTCCGTCATTCTTTTGCCAAGAATTATTCCTGCTTCAGCCCATAGGTACTGAGTTTATGCCTTTTCCTTTTCATTTTTCACCTACTCATTATTTATATTATAGCAGTGTAGTTTATGAGTCTCTATAAACCACCTTCAAACCATATCGGAGTAAGGTATGGTGCACATAAGTGAATGAATAAATATGTGGATGGATAAAAAAGTAAATAAAAAACCAAAAGGAGAATAAATGGTAAGTTGGGTGAAAGAGAGTCAATCAACCAACCATTAATCTCTTTCAGACTGGCACACCCTAGGTGCTTAATGAATATAGGTTGACAGGATAGCTAGATTAATATATTTTAGAAAGCTTTTGAGCAGGTGAAGTTGCCACAAAAATGTCACCTTGCTATCAAGTTGACTAAACTGGACACATTATTACAGAGCCCTTGAGTGAGATAAATTTTTGGTGTCTGTCCTCAAGAGGGATCTGGGAATATGCAGGCACCTTCTTGCCAGAGTAAGTCTGATCCATGAAAATCTAGATTTTCAAAACAGATCAAACTCATCTCCCTACTCATTTGCTCATTGAGTCGCTACACTTCTGCCAGTCCAGTACTAAGTGATGGGGACCCACAGCCTTGTTCCTGCTCTCATGGAGCTCATTGTATAGAGGAGTAATAGGCATTGAACAGACAATCTGAATGGTGGGTTCTTCCTGGAAGTGTGAGCGGCACACTTTAGTGTGAAAGAGCTGATGGGGAAGTCAGATTTAATCACGTATAAATTGAAACATGTTCTTCCTGAGGTTTAATGGTATGTTTCCCACAGGTAGGAGGCATGACCTCACTCCAACCTCCAGCACTTTGGGGAGCTTCTCTTCTCACTAAAGAGCTTAGAAGGCCAAAAGCCAGAGAGACCCATCAGATCGAGATCTACGTTGGTCCACACTGCTCCTTTTCTGAGGTTGTGTGCACAAAGCCAGGATCATTTAGAGGAAGTAGGAAAGAACTCAACTTGTGAGATGTGTCAAGTGATCAGACGCCCCTGTTGGTGGACTGTGTGTCTGGCAACTGTCTCAATATGATGATGAATATTCATCTCATATAAATAATACATAACTGATATTTTTGTAAGCATCATTAACAATTTATACATTTGATAGGCATTTGGTGGAAGCATTTGATGAGCTTCTAGATTGTACAAAACACTGACCTGCCTACTGTGGAGGTGGTGACCATGAAAGTGTGCCTCTCATGTCCCCCTTCAAGGAAGAACCCACCATTCAGCAGCAAGCCAGGCAGTTACCTGACAGCCTCCAGCTGCTGGCCTTTAGAACCCACTCAGCTTTCAGCCAACACCCATGCTCTTTCTTGGGAGTCCCCAGATCTTGGCCAATTTTGCCCAGTGCAGAGCTTTATCAATGTACAAGCTTTGCTCTGAAGCTTCCTGTTGAGATGACTTTATCAGATGAACCTCATGTTCTGAGGTTCTGTCTTCCTTATTCTGCTTCCTCCCCACTCCTCTCTTCATCACTGTCAGGTCTGCACTGTGGCCCAGTGGCTTCCCCCCAATCTGTCCAGCTTCCTCCTTTGTCCCAGGCCACCTTCTAAGATGGCACTCAATGATCCCTGCCTCCCGGTATCCATGCCCTTGTGTCATCTCCTCTCTAGAATATTGGCTGGACTTAGTGACTCATTTTCAACAAACTGAAATCAGCAAAAAGTGATGGGCAGTCACTTTAGAGAGTAGGTTACTAAAGACCGTGACTTTACTACCACTCTCTTGCTTTCTCCCCCATTTGCTCACTTCCACAAGGCAGGCTGCCATATTGTGAGCTGCCCTATGGGGAGGCAAAAAATTTCAGGTAGGCTGCAGCCTACAACCATCTGTGGCCCTCAGTGCAATAGTCTGGGTCCTGCCAACTACCATACAAGTGAACCTGGAAGAAGATCCTTCCTCATCTGATCCTTTACACAAGACCAGAACTTCACTGACACTTTGCAGCCTTGTGAGAGACCACAAGTCAGATGTCCCCAGTTCCCTTCTACCCTTGTTCTCAACCCATAGAGACTATGGGGTAATTGGTTACACAGCAATGTCTGAATGATAAATCCTCTTTTATCTTTTACAGGCATGACTCCTACAGGCAGAGTCCTAACTCTGGACTCCGTTCTAGCCTCTGCATTCTGGAAGACCCAACCGACCCATAGGCCATCAAATCTGAGGCTTTCAAGAAGAGTCAAGCTGGGAGTGCAGATGCAGAACAGGAGGTATGAGATTTCCTGAGCATGAGGTGAGAAGAGAAGGGATCAAGGGTGGGATGTGTGTGTCACTTTAGGTGCTGGAAGAAGAGCCAGTTGAGGAGATTGAGGAGGGGATCTGAGAGCTTCCTCCCCCAGACAGCTTCCTTCACACTTCCCTGGCTCCTCTTCTGCCTCTCCAC
Source organism: Vulpes vulpes (assembly GCF_048418805.1). Classification (NCBI taxonomy): domain Eukaryota; kingdom Metazoa; phylum Chordata; class Mammalia; order Carnivora; family Canidae; genus Vulpes; species Vulpes vulpes. Next base: position 140,754,726 of record NC_132781.1, read on the forward strand.
AGAGGCTGGGTGAGCTACCCCTCTTTCCTTGTCCTGCAGACTTACAGCCTGTTTTATAATCACTGCTTGCTGTGTCTACCTCCCTAGGAGCCCATGAGGAACCCTCGAACACAGGGCTAGCATCTTACTCACTGTTGACCTCCCCAGTGCTTCGCGAGGCTGATGTTTAGAAGAAGCCCATTTAATCTTAGGACACACGTTATGATGAGAACGTATGAAACTGGAAAAATAGGATGCAAGTTTGATTGCAAAACCAGAAAGTCAGCTAACAACCGCTGTATTGTGTAGTTCAACCCTTACCAAGGAGGTGGGGCGGCGGGTCTCAAGTGTATTTACAATGATTAAAAAAAAATACAAACCTAAACTATAGCTCACCCTTGTCAACATCTGCCTTGTAATATAGGCAAAGTAAAATACCCAATTTTCTCATTTAATATATGCATGTAATATATGCAAATTTTTCTAATTTAACCCTTGTACCCTATAAGACAAAACTATTTCCCGTTTTATAGTGAGCAGACCAAAAACGAAGCATTGCTTAGTGGGCAGCAGAGTGAAGCCTTCATTGCAGGCCTTGATTGTTGGGACTTGGCAGATCTGCTCTGTGTGAGATCATGACATCAAGCGAAGGCTCCCTGGGACTTCTATCTACAGTTAGATTACGCTTCTAGTGTCCAGGGGCCGAATCTCCAGGCCATTCAGAGGCTGGGAAGTTCCTCCCCTTCTGCTGAGATCTATGAGGTGATGGTCAAATACCTGATGTGGCCAGGTGGGCCAGGTGTCTAAGTTCAGCCTTTTCTGGGGGAGAGGCTGGCTCACCAGTGAGAATAATATGTTAACCATCGATGACCTACCTTGCTCAGGTGCCACTCTGCTTACCTGTGGTTCAATGTCATAGAGATAAGGACAGAGTCTATCCCTTGAAATATGCCACAACCATTTGTTGAAGAGCCAAAAGCTTAATCAAGAAGCCAGTTAGTGTTCTTCATTTGGAATCATTTTTCCTTAACCATCCCCTACCCTGCCCCTAAATCAGCCAGCTATATGGCTATTCTACTGAAACAGTTTCAATAAACTGATTTTTCCCAGCACCATCCACAAACAAAAAGCTGCAGGGATTATATACACGCAGGTCCAAAAGCTCTTAAAGCATCAGGACGAGCATGTTTTCCTTGTAGTATAGAATCTTCATGCTGAGTGAGCATCTGGTGGTTACACTGTATGCATATTTTGGCAATCGCCAGATAGTTGCACAATTATCGAACCAATTTTGGTTAGACGCATGCCATGTTTTCCCAGCAAAATTGAAAAATACATGCAAATGACCACGGAAGGCATTTTTTTTTTTTTATTGGCTGGACTCAATGAAACAGTTATTTTGAGTGATTTTTTTTTTTTATTTGAATTTCTATACAGGACCTCTAGTCAAAAGCTTTATCTGTTTCTAATTTCTAATACAGCAAAGAGGAAATTTATTTTAGGGGCCAGGAAATACTTCCTTAATCTTGATGTGCTTCTATCAATCTAGCAAGTAGCTTTGAAGAACTAGAGATATAAACTCAGCAACTGAAACCAGGATGAGGCAAGGGTACTGCTTTGACAGAAGTGCCAGCCAGTTCCACTTTCAAAGAGGCTACAATGCGCTGGCGTGGGACAAGCATAAAGACTGGCATCCCACTTTCTTGCTTCTTTTTTCAAAGTGTGGTCCCTGGCAGCATCAACATCAGCTGGTTCGAAAGACAGAATCTCGGGCCTCCCCCTAGACCTATGGAATCAGAATGCCCCTGAACAGGAGGCCCTGGGTGCTTCTTCTGCATATTAATTCTGAGAAATCAGTGTAGTGCCAGTCTTGTCTGGAACCTACCACACTGATCTGAGTACTTCCCATATTTAAAATGAGGAATTTGGGGCACTCAGCCGGCTCAGTCAGTAGAACATGTGACTCTTGATCTTGAGGTTTTGAGTTCAAGCTCTGCACCGGGTGTAGAGATTACTTAAAAAAATAAAATCTTAAAAAAAAAAAAATGAGGAATTTAGCCTAGAGCAGTTGCTTTCTAAAGTAGGATCTCCCAGACACTCATATCATAAGATGATCCCGGTAGAAAGGATTCTGTAGCCAAACATGTTTAACAACATACTGTTACTTAACAATGCATACTAGTTTATTAAAGGCTCAGAGAAGTCCTGCAATAAAAGGGCCTTTTTAAGTGGCATAAATTTATGCTGTCTCCGAACCATTTTTCACATAAAATTGAGTATCATCCCAAGGAATTTGTGTTGCACTGAGCATACTCTGCAGGAAATAGTTTCTAAAGTCGCTTTTACTTCTCTCATCCTATAAAACAAATTTCCTCCATGCACGTCCGTTAGTATTTGTGTTGTGACAGATTGTACCTTTCAATAAGCCTCTATCAGATCTAAATGTCACTCTTCTCAGCTTGTTTGAGCCTTTAAAAGGCTTGACCTGGAAGCCTAGATCAAAAGAAGACTAGTATAGAATGGCCAACCATCCTGTTTTTGCCCAGGACTTTCCTGGTTTTAGTACTGAAAATGCCTTGTCCCAGGAAACTTGTCAGTCCCGCACCAACCAGGGCAGCTGAGCAACATAAAAACAGAGCAGTCTTCACAAGACAGGCAAACTGCCCACCTTCTATTTCTTTTCTCTCTCTAGCCAATTCCCATCCCCACTCCTTCCCTCAAATAATCAACACAGGAAGAATTGCCTGGTAGTTTGGTCAGATTGAAAGCAAAGCAAAAAAAAAAAAAAAGAGAGAGAGAGAGACTGAGAGAGAGAGAGAGACCAAGTGACCAGTAGTTGACTTTGTAGACACAGATCATATGGGTTTCAGTTCCAATGAATGCATTTGTCCCAGTCCGCCACCCTGACACAAGAAGAAATCCCAAGCTTAAGGTAGACTGTGAGTCTTTGCTTCACAAAAGCAGATTCATCACAATTGAAATATAAAGATCTGCTTTGGAGGAAGCATGATTAGTGCTAAAGGTGTCAGATGTATTTTTGTATCTTTAATCAGTTCTTGAAGAAATGTAGTATCCCCCGTAGGAATGAAATCTAGATCACTCGGGTTTCTAAGTATGAACATTCTGTGTAGGTAGACTGCTCCTGCCCTTGAACCTTTTTTCCTGAGGCTTTCAGATACATTATATTTGATTGACGAGATCCACGCACATGTCCAAAATTCCTAGATCAGAGATTCTGTTTCCTTGTCATGGTCTAACCTCTGTGAAGTATACCTCTTTATTAAACACTTATGAAGTTTCTGAGTCCTTCTTGTAATCCCTGTAATTCTAAATTCCAGCCTTACCTCCTTGCATTGCATTTTCCTAGTTTGACTTAAACAGAACATTTCAAAGAAGTCGTGGCGACCAGAATTGGATACCTTCTTTTTTTGCAAGAGCAAAAACAAGTATGAGCATCCTTTAAATAACAATATTTTCTGATGTTAATGTCGAATTAATCCAAGAAATGAATATGTATTGATGGTATTCTTTTGGGTTTTGAAAATCCTTACAACCACATAATTAAATGAGTGCCTTTAGAAATACTGATAAAAGCCCATTGCCATTCAAATATCTATACAAGACAATGGCCGTAAGCTGTGGGCTTGGGAGATTAGTTTGGCCACGAGCCAGTGTTTATCACAATATTTCCATCTCAGCTGATAAAATTTAATCATTCTTATTTAAATAGAAATCAGAATTAATGCAGGTTTTAAAGAGAAGGAATAATAAACAAATCGCACTATCTTTATTTCAGAGCTTCTGGCATATATTCAGAATGGAAATGCTAGCGGTTGTTGTGCTGTTTTTCTAGCCTGGACTTTCATTCCAGAGTCCTCAAAAATAATGAGCTATATTGCTTCTCGAATATTTATTTCCTCAGCTCTGCTGTAAGTAAAGTGGTTTCCACCCTCCTCTCCAGTGGGATAAACAGGGCTTTGTGTGAGACAGGCACACGGACTGAATTGGAGTCAGCAGCACTGTTCCTCCCAGGGTGGCCAGGGGTTTGGGCTGACCTGTGGGCATCCTCACACCCGGGGGCCCCTGAGCCCAATGGCAGGAAGTGAGAAGGTAGCTGGGGTGGAGGGGGGTGCCTGGCTGACTCTGGACTGGAGCAGGGGGCTGCTCCCGGTCAAGTTCAGAGTCAGATCTCCCTGGGAACAGCCACATATCACAGCTTCCTACAAGCAGTTACAGCCCATTGGCCATTTAGTTCCACTCTCTTGGGGGGTGAGCTAGTGGAGGTCCAGAGAACCCAAATGTCTTGCTCGCCCAGGGTCACCTGTCAAGTTAGCGGGAAAGCCACCATGCAGTCAGGTCTCGGAGCCCAGCCTGGTGTTCTTTTGAGTCCTTAAAGGTCCTATTCATCCAGGGCAACTCAGCACCATTTTGTTTTGACTCTGTCTCTACATTTCGCTTCATGTCTCAAATGCTTTATACCAAACCAAGCCCTTTCAAATTGAAGTATGTCCTGTGCACAAAGTGAACAAAGCAATGAAAGGCACTCAGTTTCCCCCAGGAATTTTGTTTCTTAGGTGAAGATATCTAGAGAACCTCTTTTTCCTTCAATAATATTGTTAAAATTTTAAATGTCTTCCATGTCAATATAAAAAGACAAGTCCCAGTTTGTCCATGACTTCGCTGTCTCAATAATATAAGTAACATTAAGAAATACATGAAATAAAAGGATTCCAATAGGTAAGATTTACTGATCATCTACTACATTTACTAGGCTCTTCCCTGCACTCTTATTTAATCCATACAACATCCCAGAGAGCTGGGTATCATTCTTATCCCCATTTTACAGATAAGAAAGCTGAAGGACAAAGGGGTCATCACAAGCAAGTGGCAGAGCTGGGATTCCAACATAAGCAATCTGTGTAGCCTCAGAAATGTGGATTCTCAATTTCGCCAACACTAAGAATTTACCCGAGTTTTAGGTTTTATTCCATCTTCAAACTTTATTATGCATCTCATTGTTTCCATGGCCATATAATCTCTCCCAAGTAGGAATCAGGCCCCATTAAAGTCAATAGGTGTAAACAGATTTGTTAGAAAAGACATTTTGGAATCAATTTGACTCTATTACTTTTGACTTTGTTGTGAATTTCAGTTTGGGTTAAGGGTGTATCAGACTTCAAAACATCTGGTTAGGTCATTTAAGAACTTTCCTGAGACTTCACAACCCCTTAAGACTTCCTTTCAAATTCAGACATTTCCTCTGTCACCACGCTCTTAAAAATGCTTTGAGAAACAATGAAACAATGCTTGATTCATTTGAGAAAATGCATAGAGGCCTCCTTAATCTGGTATCAATGGGAATAAGATGTTTCACATAAGTAAAATCTTAGGAAACTAAACCTTAGAACTCTAAGAGCTGAAAATGTTTTGTTTTGTTTTTTTCCCACTAGTTTTTGGTGGCCACACATCTTTTTTTTTTTTTTTTCTTTTTTGGTCTGGTTTAACAATTTTGTGATAAACCCAAGCTATGATTGCAATTATTACTAATATACTATGTGCCCCAGTGAGAGTCTCTGGGAAAACATTCTTTTGGGATCTAGGATTCCCTGACACATGCTACTTAGTAATAACGTCCCCTAAATCACTTGAAACCCTTAGATCCTAATATATAAACAGAAAGACACCGCTTGATGGCAATGCCATAGTTTGAATTCAGATGCCTGCTTGCATTTTGATAATGTGATTGGTTGTTAGGAATATGAACACAAGCTATGAGTTGATGAATTGTGGGCGATCTGGCCCATGCTGTCTCTAAGAGGCATGACTATTTCCTGTAGATAGTCCCTAATGGGGCAAGACATGTCAGCTGGCCTGTGCTACTGCCATTAGCTCTGCTGCAACCTCTGTGGGACCATTGTCCGCACCCTGAATAGACTAGGCTGAGACTCTGGGACTCTCTGGAAGCCAGGACATTAGCATCTTTCTACTCAAAGACATTTAGGTGGTTTCTACTTTTTCACTATTAAAAACAGGGCCGCAAAGAACATAAGAGGGGGGTTGTCTCCTTGTGCACATAAACTGAGGGTATCTCTGGGACAGGGACCTAGACCTAAATTCTAGGCATTGTCAACTTTCCCCGGGACCACTGAGTTGCTCTCCAAACTGATGACACCAATTTACATTCTCTTCTGCAGTATATAAGAAGGGGTACCCATTCCCTACTATTCTCAACAACACCTGGTCTTCTCGAATTAAAAAAAAAGTTATTATAGTACTGATAGAAATACTTTTTAAAAAATCACTTTATTGAGGTATGATTGATGAATGAAAAGCTATACATATTTAATGTAAAACAACTTGAAGTGTTTGAAGAGAAGTATAGATCTGTGAACCCATCACTGCAATCTAGGCCATAACCATATCCATTACCTCCAAAAGTTTCCTCCTGCCTTCTGTATTGTTCTCATCATTGTTATTATAGGAACACTTAATATATTTTTTAGCAATTTTTTAAGTGTATAATACAGTATTGTTAATTCTAGGCACCATGCTATATGGCAGATCTCTAGGACTAACCCTTCTTTATTACTGAAACTTTGTACCCCTTGACGAATGCTTCCCCATCCCCTCTCTACCCCAGCTTCTGGCAACTGCCATCCCAGTCTCTGCGTCTATAAAGTATGACTATTTTAGATTCCTCATATAAGTGAGATCACGCAGTATTTGTCCTCCTGTGTCTGGCTTATTTCCTTGGCATAATGCCCTCCAGATTTATCCATGTTGTTGCAAGTAGCAGGATTTTCTTCTTTCTAAAGGCTGAATAATATTCCATTATATGTACATATCACATCTGCTTTATCTATTTGTCCATCTATGGACATCTAGGTGGCTTCCATGTCTTGGCTATATGAATGCTACAGTGAACATGGGGAGGCAGGTACCTCTTCTGGATCCTGATTTCAACTTATTAGTCTTCTCCTTTGTGCCTCTTAGCTAGTGTGTTTTAGTCTTCTGTCAAACCGAAATTTTAAATGTAATAACTCAAATGTTCACCTATTTCCATGAGGCAATTACTTATGATCATCTCTTGATTGAAAAATCAATGACATAGAGAAAGAAGTTACATTTTGCCTGGCAATGGAGCCTGTTCCAACCATCTTGCTGCTTAAAAAAGGACTACTGGTGTTTAGATTTTTTTTTAATTTTTGCTTTATTTCTGAGAGAGAAAGAGAGTGAGAGTGCAGGAACATGCACGCAAAAGCATGGGGAGGGTTGGGGCAGAGGGAGAGAGAATCTTTTTTTTTTTAAGATTTTATTTATTTATTCATGAGAGAGAGACAGAGACAGAGACAGAGACAGAGAGAGAAGCAGGCTCCATGCAGGGAGCTTGATGTGGGGCTCGATCCTGGGACTCCAGGATCATGCCCTGGGCCAAAGGTGGCGCTAAACCACTGAGCCACCCAGGCTGCCCCAGAGAGAGAGAATCTTAAGTAGGCTTCATGCTCAGCACAGAGTCCATTGAGATGGACTTTATCCCACAACCCTGAGATCATGACCTGTGCCAAAATCAAGAGTCAGATGCTTAACGAACTGAGCCACCCGGGTGCCCTTCAATCTTTTAAATATACCTATAAAAGTCTGCTTAACCAAGACAGAAGAAAGAGAAATCATAATTCAGATTCCAGCATTCTGGGCAGTTTCTCTGCCCTCCTCAACCCGAGTCCAAGGATGAACAGTGCTGACCCCCAAAGAGGCAAAAGGCAGAAGCTGTGGGGAGATGATGAGGTCACGTTCCTCTTTGCCCAGAGAACCATGTCACAGGTATGACAACACAGAGCAACAGGCACCAGCCTCTGTGTTGGGGGACAGCAGAGAACCGGGGAAATCCTGTGCTGACTGGGGAGCAGGATATGCAGCCCAGCCAAGGAAAGATGCTAATGTGCAGCCCCGGGGATGGCACCTCATGGCTGTCCCCATCCCCCATGGGATTTGGAAATTTAGATTTTTTTAAAACTAAGCCTCCCAATGTTTTATATTATTTAAAAACTGGCAAAACTGAGACACCTGGGTGGCTCAGTGGTTGAGCGTCTATCTTTGGCTCAGGGTGTGATCCTGGGGTCCTGGAATCGAGTCCTACATCAGGCTCCCCGCAGGGAGCCTGCTTCTCCCTCTGCCTGTGTCTCTGCCTCTCTCTGTGTGTCTCCCATGAATAAATAAATAAAATCCAAACACATACATACATACATACATACATACATACATACATACTGGCATCTAATTTAACTCAATTTTTTTTTTAATGCTACATTACTGAGTCCAGTGCAGGCCTAACAAAAGAGGCCCAAGGGCTATAACAGGCTAATGGGACACCAACCAGTTTTCTTGCTGGGGATGGCATGGCCTCTTATGAGAGTCCCTATGTGTTTCCAGTTAAAAATTTGGCCCTTCTTAATCATGTCACTACCCCATAGATTTTCAGCACTCACATACCTAATTTCTACTAACTTTGCAATCATTTTCATTCAATGATTTGCAGTTTCTCCAGCGGTTTAATTTCTGTGTTTGTCTCACTATCTGGATCAGAGCTACTTAGGATCAAGTCAGACAATGGACTAGACTCTAGGGAGGCCCCTGCCTTCAAAGAAAGAAGACAGGAAGGTACATACCTGCCTGTACCAGGGGAGGTACAGCCCAGTGATGGCCTGAGGGCCAGAACATCTGCTTCTCAGACCCATTGATTATTCCAGTCATAACCTCTGGACTCAGCTTCCACATTCCTTGCCTAAACCATCACAGAAGGCCCTGACTGACTTTTAAAAATCACTGCAGCCAGAGTGACCTGGTTATGTTCCTACTTACATCCTTTTAAAGCTTCTTACTGCTCTTTAGATGAAGCCCCCAGGACCTAAGGAGACCTGCCTGGTTTGCACCCTCTCCAGCCCCATCTCCCACACCCTCCTTATCTTTTCCGCTTCTTGCCATTTAGTTCTCAAACCCTTTACCTTTTCCCCCTACCACTGGGCCTTTGCACATACTACTCCCTGTTTAGACCCTGCCCTTTCCCTGGTTAAACCATCCTCAGAAGGTTTCAGATCTCAACACCAGCATTGTTTTGGTGAGGAAAGCTTTCCTGAGCCCCTAGACCAGGTCAGGCTTCCCCATGATCTACGGGATTCCCAGCTCCATGAGAACAGAGGTTTTGTCTAGGTTTTGTCTAGGTTTCACCATTAAATTCCTAGCTGGTTGCACTATGCCTGGCACAATGTAGGCACAAATCAAATGCTCAGTGCATGAAGGTAGGCAGAAAAATAAGAGGTGTTGCCATGGTGTGATTTCAGGACTACCTGTGAGGTCCCTCTGTCCTAAAATTAAGTTTTCATCTGTCACCTCTATCAGGAGATAATGTCTTTAATTTTATAGTAGGAAATATGGCTAAAGAAAAAGCATCCTTCCATGTCCTTTCCCTGAAAATGGAGTTGAAGAGTACCAGGGTGAATTTGTGGGCACCAGGAGCATGTTCTGTGCCTTAATGACTTTGAATCCACCACTGCACCAAGTACCACCAGGAGAGATGTGACATACATGAAAAAAAAATGCATTTTCATTTTTTGTTTTAGATTTTATTTTTTTATTCATAAGAGACACAGAAAGAGGCAGAGAAATAGGCAGAGGGAGAAGCAGGGTCCCTGGAGGGAGCCTGATGCAGGACTTGATCCCGGGACCCTGGGATCACAACCTGAGCTGAAGGCAGACGTTCGACCGCTGAGCCACCCAGGTGCCCCAGTGCATTTTCATTTTGAGGATGCAGCATCTGGAAGGGATCCAGATACTTTGCCGCCCAAAGTGTGGTCTGCGGTCCAGCAGCCTCGACATGACCTAGGAGCTGGTTGGCTGTCAACTTCATGTGGACAGAAGTTTTGTCTAGTTTACTATTGCATTGGCCCAGAATGGAGGCAGGTGCACAGCATGTGTTCGATAAATGTTTGAATGAATGAGTGATGGAAAACATAAATGCTGGATTCAAGGGACATCGGACTGAGGGAATGTTGGAGATGGAGTGAAGGCTGAAGGAAGGAACATGAGAGCGTGGCATCACAGGTGTGCAGGTGATGGATTGTTTCCCTTTGGGCACACAGCCCTGAGAGAGGGGGTGAAGAGAAGGTGGGCAATTGTGCACTTGGCCTGAAAGGTGGAGCTTTGGCTTTGATTGAAGAAAAAAACCCCAGATAGCAGCTGGACTTCCTCCCTCCTTCTTGGCCTCACCTTGTCAGGGACATGGGGCCACATGCCATGTTTGGACATTGAAAAATGAAAAACAAAAAACCTGTTTGCTCTGTGAAACTGTTCCTATTGCCTCCAATCTGAACAAAACTTGCTTTACTTAATCCTCCACTGTGATCATTATTAATCAAGGCAACATAACCCCAACCCCTTTGTCTAAGCCAAGCCCCAGGCTCACAAATGCTCATGGGATCCTTGTAATGAGATCCTCACCAGTGCTCACTGGATCCTTGTAATGGGATCCTCATCAGTGCTCATGGGATCCTGGTAATGAGACCCCCACCAGTGCTCATGTAATTCATTACAAGAATTTCATGAGCACATGCAAGTCACAGAAAGAGGAAGAAGGAGGGCAAATGATGCAGTGACGCATCTGAATCAAGACTTGCATACCCAGGCAAAATGTAAAGGAAAAACTACATTTTCAAAAAGCTTTTATTCATTTATTTATTTGTGAGAGAGAGAGCATGAGCAGTGGGGAGGAGCAGAGGGAGAGGGTTAAAGCAGACTCCCCACTGAGCACGGGGCCTGACACAGAGCTTGATCTCAGGACCCTGAGATCATAACCAGAGTTGAAATCAAGAGTTGGATGCCCAACTGACTGAGCCACCTGGGCACTCCTACATTCTCTTATTAATATAATTCCTAGCAGAAACAGATCCATAAAATAATAAGCGCTGAATGTGGGACATGGAACATGGTATATTGTTTGGCAAATTCTCTGTCCTAGTGATGGAAACCATGATAGTTAACACTTGTGTAGCACTAACTGTGCTGAGAAACTTACTCATATTAACTCATTTTACCTTCCCAACAATCCAACGGAGAACCATGATCACGTTCCCATTTCACAGATAAGGAACTGAGGCAGTGAGAGATTAAGAAACTTCCCCCAGGATCACCTAGCCACTGAGTGAATAGCAAAGTTGATATCTGAACCCACGCTGCCAGGCTCCCTGGGTACATTTATCTCAAGCTCTATATTCTACATGGAAGATTACTAAATGAAGCATGCATGCATTCATTCTGCAGATCTGCAAGCCCCTGTTATGAACGAGGCCCTCTGTGTGGGGAGCCAAAGGCAAAAGCAGCGAGCCCTTACCCTTGCACGGTGGTTTAGAAGATAAATGTCCTTGATCGTCTCGTGGTCCTTTTCACAGCTGTGGATGCCTGAGAGCCAGAACACTTACATGTCTTTTTCGAGGTCCTATGATTAGAAACAGAATGACTTAGAACCCGGACCTGGATGTTTTAACTCCAGACCTGGTGTTGTTTCTACCCTAACATGCTTATTTAAAATACCAGAGGAGGGCAGCCCGGGTGGCGCAGCGGTTTAGTGCCGCCTGCAGCCCAAGGTGTGATCCTGGAGACCTGGGATCGAGTCTCACGTCGAGCTCCCTGCATGGAGCCTGCTTCTCCCTCTGCCTGTGTCTCTGCCTCTCTCTCTCTCTCTCTCTGTGTCTCTATGAATAAATAAATAAATAAAATCTTTAAAAAAAAATACCAGAGGAGATCAGACCTGCAGACTTGTGATAGGAATAAAACTGACTGAGCAGCAGTGTTTGTGATTTATAAGGACATATTAAATACCATGGGTAGATACAGAGTGTCACAGTGTCATGGACCAAATGCCACCATCCTAATGGAAGTACTCACCTCCTTCACTAGCTCTCCCAGAGAGGTGTTGGCGCAGGTTGTTTTAAAAGAGTAAATATAAAATATCTTTCTACGAGACCTGGGTGGCTCAGTTGGTTAAGCTTCCAGTTCCTGGTTTCGGCCCCAGTCGTGATCCCACGGTCGTGAGATCGAGCCCCAGGTCGGGCTCAGCACAGAGTCTGCTTCATATTCTCTCTCCTTCTCCCTCTGCCCCTATCACTCATGTGCTCTGTCTCTCTCTCTCTCTCAAAACAAATTTTAAAATCTTAAAAAACATGTATCTTTTGAAATATATGACTACATGGGCCACACTTTCTACTCAGAAGAGAGTATTGTCCTGAAACTCATAAATAAAATTCTCTAGAAAGTCCTCTTTGCCAGTGTATGAGAATGATTTGGGGTCCACATTTCTCCCCCTTATGGATTGACTTGCCCACTTAAAAGGTTGCCCTTTTGTAATGAACTCTCATTAAAATGCTCAGTTAGCGACATCGATAAGTTTATCCCTCAGAGAAGGCAAGCGTGCTGGAGCCCTAATGACATGGTCTTTCGCTGTTCTTGAGGCATTGATTTACCCTCACCTGCCAGAAATCATTAGCGAACGATTGCTATTTTCTGATAGTTTTGAAAGGAGGATAACTTTTAGTAAATAATCATTGGCTGCTTTCCCAGGGGGTAAAACCGGATTGGAGCCGCTCTGAAACGCCACATTGGTTTATTTTTTAGTGGGTGTATTTAGGAAAGGATGGAAATTGCATTCCAAGCAGCTAATTATAGGATAAGTGTGCCTACTTAACCAGGCAGCGAGCATGTCAGCTCTGCACAGAGCTCTCACATTATATACATTTTCTGTTCTCCGGATAATTAACAGGATCAAAATATTACTGTCAGATTCAAGGGGAAAATTAACACATTATCTTAATTGTCTTTTCTACTCAGGTACAAGGCATTACCATTTCAAAAAGGACTTGTCTAATACATTGGAATTTTAAACTACAATTCCTGAAGATGCCATTAATCCCTTTCCAAACTTTGATCTACTGTTGTGATATCTTTGGATCCTGGTTTCTCTGTTTCACGTTTGAACTCTTGGGTTAAAGATATTATTAAAAAGTAAACTTTATAAACTTACAATTAAAGAAATGATATCAAAAGATAAAAAAAAAAAGAAATGATATCAAGACAAAGTCGATAAATACTTAAAACTCAGACCTTCTAATTATCTTACTACATTTTACTATGATCGAAGTTATTGAGATTATTATATCTGTATGATGGAAAGGCCTTATAAAGGTGACTGGTATTCATTCATCTTTCCCCAGCTCTACACTCGGTGACGTTACATGCATAGCCTGACATCAGCCACAGTGGGGGTGTTTACACTGTAGAAAATGGTAAATACTAGAAGTCAAGGCTTTGCTGGTTGTCTAGACCAGGTCTGGCAAACTATAGTTCGAGGGCTGGATGCTTATTTTAGAGATTTTGTGTATTTATTTGAGACAGAGAGAGAGAGAGAGAGAGTAGGAGGGGCAGAGGGAGAGGGAGAAGCAGGCTCCCTGCTCAGCAAGCTGCGGGCTCAATCCCAGGACCCTGAGAACATGACCTGAGTCGAAGGCAAATGCTGAAATGACTGAGCCACACAGGTGCCCCTGGATGCATATTTTAGTGAATAAAGTTGATTGGAACACAGCCTCACCCACTTTTTTGCATATTATCTATGGCTGCTTACGTGCTAACACGGAGTTCTTACAGAGACCTATGTTCCGCAAGCCTAAAATATTTATTATCTGGCATTTTACAGAAAAGTTGCTGACCTCTGGTCTATAGTAAGACAGTGATGGAGAAAATATTGATAATGCAGCTGCAATTTATAAGTGTATCATGTCTGTAACCACTACATTTTTTGACTAGCTTTTGTCACTATAGAAGCCATGGATCTTCAGCTTCAGGCATGGCTGTATCTAGGAGTTCGAATGATGTAATTAGAATGTCATTTGATCTCCTAACTTTGCTTTCTTCTCTATCAACTTTATTTTCAGGCAGCACTTACCAAGATGTGATAAAATGGCTTCTCCGTGTCGCTGATGTCCTAGCTATAGTTTATAATTCCAGGTAAGAGGACGTCACTTTCACCATAGTTGAGACAGCCAAAGCCCTGTGTTGTGTTAACTTGCCATGGGTCATGGGCCCATGTCTGAACCAAGTACAGAGATAAGGTGCCCTGACTGGCTAGGCCTAGGATCTGGGCCCATTCTTGGAGCTGGGGGTTAGGATCAGCATCAGCTTACCCGAATGCCCTAAATGAGACAGAGGAGGTGTGGTTCCTAAAGAAAACTAGGCGACTTATTGGAGGACGAAGATGCTCTAATCCTTGGATGCTGAGCGAGCAGGAGGAGCAGATGTCCACTGTAAACATCATCTAAGCCCTCAAAGGGTGGTCCATGGGCCAGCATCACCTGGGAACTTATTAGAAATACAGAGCTTCGGGTCCCTTTCCAGACTTCCTGAACCAGAATCTGTATTTTCACAAGATCCCCAGGTGATCTGCATGCCTGTTTCGGCATTAGAAATGCTGCCCTGGGCCAAACTTGTCACTCTGCACGAAACCAAGGCTCAGAAGGTTCCATGACTATTCCAATGTCAACAGGTTAACCCCTAATATGACCACACTAGAATTGAGTTCTCACCACCCGCTGTTCTCCCTGGCGCCCCAGAACTCCTGCCCAACACGCGAGGCCCTGCACAAAAGTGCTACAGGAGCTCTCACTTCTCACCGACTCCTTCCACTGAAGCCAGTTTAAATTCTACACCCTGGGGCACCCGGCTGGCTCAGTGGTTGAGCATCTGCCTTGGGCTCAGGGTGTGATCCCCGGGGTCCTGGGATCAAGTCCTGCATCAGGCTCCCTGCTCAGTGGGGAGCCTGCCTCTCCCTCTGCCTCTTTCTCTGCAACTCTCATGAACAAATAAATAAAATCTTTAAAAAAAAAATGAATTCAATCCCATGTCAAGAAAGAGGTTTTAAGGTAAGACCAGAAAAAAAAAAAAATCCCAGTGTTTCCAAAAAAGAGCACATCCAGCCCTCTGTTGGCAAGAAATGCGATATTAAGCTCTCAAACCGTTATTGACACGTTGCTGGTGTCCCCAGGCGCCAGGTGGTCTTGTCGTATTTCTGTTGGGCTCACACTGAATCCTGTGTGTTTTCATCATCGTCATTACCGCTACCACAACAACAATGGTGATCATAAATACATATTTCCAAAAGCCAGCGATGCCCTTTTCCATTCTCAGAGCTGGAGTGGAAATGCACAAATGTGAGGCCGCTCCCATATTTCCTTACATGTTGACATCAGGAATGACACACATGGTTAACAGATTTTCCACATGTTTTTCTCCTTGGCTGACATCTCCCCACTCAATCAGAGCGAAGTCTGTGATCAGAGAGAGTGTTGATTGACTGTTTAGAGGGCATGAGCCTTCATGAAAACAGAGGAATGACAGTTTATATAAATATCCTGACACTTTTTTCTTATTCCCCCTCCTCCCTTAAATTCCCTTTTTAAAAATTTTTTCTTTGAGCTTAAAATTAATATTTTCTTTGTGGACATGTAATATCCCGGCATGCCTCAGAGCTCACTCAAGCAGCTTGTTAGCATTTCCTACTTAATTGGATCTTTTTCTCTCTTACCCATATGGGATTCTCCTGCCATGGGTTTCCAATAGATCTAATGTCAAAAAATTAGAAAAAAGACCAACTCCCCAAATCATGTCGTGTAATATATTGTTTGCTTTCTTTAGTGAGGTAACCACAAGGATTCAGACTTAGGCTGCTGTTATTTGGGGGGCCAGATCTACAAAATTCCAATTATTTGGGTAATTTGGGCAAATAGACCCTCCCTCATTTGTCTAAATTAGTTGGCTAATTGCAGCTTTTCGGTTCTGACCTAGAGGGATTTTGGCTGCTTCCAAAGTACAGGGAAATAAATGATGTCGTTTCCTTTGGAACAACATTAAAGTTGGAAAGATTTTAATACGTGCAATTTTCCCACCGATAACATTTTACTTTCTGGACACCCTGGAGTGGAAGGAAGATTATACTATATTGACAGAGGTGAAATTATTGTTTTCTTTTTTACTTCGTGGTCTCAAAAATCTGTCATAATTATGTAGTACATATTTCCAGAAACGACTTCAGCAACCAGAGGACACTGGTGAAATATTCTCCTCTAGTCATCCAGATAATTCCAGCTGGCAGCAGGCTGACCCCAAGCTCTGTCAACAGCCACCTAAGATCTTTGGGGATTAGGAGTTCTACCAGGGTCAGTCCTAGGATAGAACTGGCGAGGACATCATTCCTTCACCAGTGCCGTACTTTTACCTGGGGGAGAGCTTCTCCTTCCTTGGCCTTTGACCTAGTATCTTCTCCGTTTCATGGATGCACCAAATCTTTGTTCCCAGTGCTATCCTGGTCCCTGACATCCAGGGGACTCAACTGCCCAAAGGTAGACCCTTGCATTCTTTCTAAACGTATAA
This sequence comes from Vulpes vulpes, assembly GCF_048418805.1. Classification (NCBI taxonomy): domain Eukaryota; kingdom Metazoa; phylum Chordata; class Mammalia; order Carnivora; family Canidae; genus Vulpes; species Vulpes vulpes. The sequence goes on from NC_132781.1 coordinate 140,771,172, forward strand.
TTTCTAGGCTTACTCCTTTATCTGAGAGCCCAACGAGTCTGCCTCTCTGCATTCCCTGATACCCAGGGGGTTACATGTCCTAAAAGTTGTCTTGACTAGCAAAAATCCTACCAGCTCATCCACCCCAACCCCAGTTCCAGGATACTTGACAAATATCTCTGAGTTGCCTTAACTTAGAAGCTATGGACGTTGCCGGTCAATGCAAGAACTCTGCATTCAAATCCTGATTCTGTCTTGCTGTTTGACCTTGGCAGAGGGCATTCATTTCTCTACACCTCGGTTCTCCCCATTGGCTAAGGTCTAGGTTAAGTCCAAACCTGAAAGATTAATCCATTTTAAGAGAAGATAATCATACGCCTAAATTTAAAAATGGGTTTTCCCACCTTTGGGAAAATCCCCATTGTCACTTGTCTGTAAGATGTAGCAAAATTAAGGCCAGTCTGGAAAAACAGCCATGTAGTCATTGCCCATAGCATATCTAAAGCGGTTGTGTCTTCCCTCTGCAATGAATGCTTTGCCTCTGCTCCCGTGAATATCTAAACACTTCTAAAGAGAAAATTTCGACTCTAGTTTCTCCCTTTGTGGGCCAATCTTTTGAACTGCAAATATATGAGCAGAGACTATTTATGCATTCAACTTCTCCTGTACATGTTTGTTTGACTGGTAAGATGGAAGGTAAGGGACTATTTACCGATATCTTTGAGAATAATATAAGTACACAAGGGGGCCAGGAATAATAGGTTAACATCACAGAAAATGTAGGTTGGGTATAAACTTCTCAGCAGTTTGCATGATTCAATTATGAAGTAGTATCCCATAGGAAGGGCTTTGATCATCTGCACTGGAGATGTTTTCAATTTCCTGGGATTTTTGAAAAATCTCTCAGAGTGATCTTTGCAAAAACAGAAGGATAGGCTGTTGAATTTGGGGTCTTTTTCTGCATTAATTTATTTCTCTCTCTTTTTTCCCCCACTTGCTAATTTCTTTGAATAATTGTTACAATGAAGTGTAACAAAGGATCCATTCAGGATTTCAGAACAGCAATGAAAGATGTGTATTTTGCAGAGTGCTATATAAGCCTAATCCAACAGTGTTGGCTCCTAGGTAAAGTGAAAATGTTTAACTTATTACTCATGGCTCATAAGTGTATGTAACTTGCTTATCACTTACTTGACCTTACTTGAAGACGAGAATACTCCATTTTCTTTCTTCTTCCTATATTTTTGGTTAACGTTTTAAAGTAAAATAATACAGAAAAAAACACACCGCCAGATGTATAACTTGGAGTTATTCTAAGGCAAATATCCTTGCAGTCACTACTCAGATCAAGAAATAGGACTTTGCCAGTCATCCCAGTAAACCTTTTATGTGCTCCATTCCAAGGACAGCACTTTCTCCCCACGATCCTGACTTTTAAGTCACCTTTTTGCCTTTCTTTGTGGTTAAGTGGGAGCCCCTAGACACTTGCCCATTTTTAAAGGCATTTTATGTTCTTCAAGTTTCTCTTCATCTATACACTTTCTCTCTACTCCTTAACTACCTCTGTTGAAGAATTTAGGACATTTGGTCTTAAGAGTTTCTCACAGTCTGGGTTTTTCTGGTTGCAAATTCAGGATATCATTTGGCATTCTTTCCTGCAATGGGATCCAGAGGCTGGATGGCCCTCGCATCTGATCTGTTTGGGAAGAATATAATTGGCAGTGTGTTCTTTTCTGAGAAGCACAAATGGGGCTCTTTTGTGATATTAGCAGCCATAGATGTCGATGCCTACTTCCTTTACTATATAAAGAGAGGCTTGCTTTCATTTATATTTGAATGCCCAGTGAATAGAGCCTTAATTCTTCCCCTATATTTATTACTTTTCAAGATAATGAATGGTCTCCCTATCAGCCCAAAGGTGACCAATCAGTATCTTTAAAAATATCATTATGAATGGTCATTAAAAAAGAAAAAAAAATGAAACCAATTGAGCACCAGAAAGAAATAATGAAGTAAGAAAGGAAGGGATGGAAAGGACGGGAGGAAAGAAGGGAAGAGGGAGGAAGGGAGGGGAAAAACAAAAGGTAAGCTGAAAAGAAAGAAAAAAATACTATGGTATAAATCTAACAAAATATGTATAGGATCTATATGTGAAAAATTACAAGACCCTAATGAAAGAAATCAGAGCAGATCTAAATAAATGGAGAGATGTGTCAGATTATTGGGCTTTAGTTAAAAATAACATATCAAAATCAGCCCATTAATTATAACAAACGTATCATACTAATGTAAGATGGGAACCATAGGGGAGAGTGGGTATGGGGCATATGGGAACTCTCTGGACCATCTCCAAATTTTTCTGTAAACTAAAACTATTCCAAAATAAAATGTTTATTTACAAAATGTCACTATAAACTCATGAACTTAAACATGTTTGATGGGATGCAATCAAATGTAATGTTTTGTTTTTGAAGCTTCAGTGGCTCCATTTTTGGCCTGTTCAAAGTTGGCTCTTGAGACCTTTTCACATGACCCCAACTTTTGAAAGGTCTCTGGATGTCTGATATGACAAGATATTTTAGGCTCATCTTTTACACTCCTGCCCCAGACATAAACATCAGCCATTTTTCTAAGATGTCCTGGTTTCTTCCGTGAATAGGGAATAGTATTTCAAGATCACAGTCCTTGTGCTTTGGACAGCTATTTTTAGAACTCTTCATTGGACCCCATGGATTTATACTGATGATTCTAATTCCAACTTCAGACCATAGTTACTGCTTTTTTAAAAAAAAGAAAGAAAGAAAAGAAAAGCATTAACTTAGCTTCTTCTGCAATGCATCTGCATCTCTTTTTCCTACACTGAGAACCATGGTTTCTAAGGACACAAGAATTGATTAAAAAAATCAGAATATCTCACAGCACTCATTTCCTTGACCCCAAAGTAAACAAGAGTTTCAGAATGATACTGATACTACACCATGAACATAACCATTGAGAAAAGTCTTTAAAATTTTCCATGTGCTCTTCTCATTCTTCCTCTGTTCTGTAGTTGGACCATAACTACAATGCCCAAACCTAGTCACTCTTACAAATTCTACTCCTTTGCCATTAACTCTATTTGGGTCTTACTCCATAAGTAACTATATTTAGAGATTACCACCAGTGCTTGTGTTGATGCCTTTCAAGTTACTTGGTTGTCTGAAGCTTATGTTTTAGAAAATTCCTCAAGAAGGGCTCATGAGAACAATACTACTTGAGTTCTTTGATGTGATAAAATTTGTCTGTGTCCTTTGTACTTTAAAGTGATGTTTATTAAATATAAAATTATTGACTCACATTTTCTTTCCTTGAATTTCTTAAATATTTTACCCCATTTTCTCCCTTCCCTCACTTTGTTCCCCTGCCTTTTTAAAGTAAGCTCTATGCCCAACATGGAGCTTGAACTCATGACTGAGATGAAAAATCCCATGCTCTATCAACTAAGCAAGCCAGGCAACCTCTCTTCCTCTTTTTCTTATTTCTTTCTAAACTCACTAATTTTTCTACTGTATGGCTTGATGTTGGTAGCTTTGGGTCAATATTCTTGGGCATGCATTGTATTCTCTCAATGTCTACTTTCAAATCTTTGTTTCCTCCAGTGAAGTTTCCTGAATTATAATGTTTAGTATTCATTCTCTTTCCTTGTCCTGGTTTAAATTTTTAAAACCATTCCTATTATTCATATGTTGGACAGTCTTTGCCTGTCTTAAATATTTGCCTTTTATTTCAAACCCTTCTTGCTTTTTCTTTTATTTTTCTATATTTTTGTTTTGATCTTCTGTTTATCTTAAGGCATAAGCTGTCTTACTTATTTGTACCTTTATTCCTTCTAGTATAATTTTTCATTTCCTAAAAATGTTTTTGAAATTTCTACTTTTTAAAGTTTCTATTGCTTCCTCTCCAGGTTTTTCTAATTCTGATTCATATTATTTTTTTGTATCCGGCATATTTTCTCATTGTCTTTTAGCTCATTTTATTTCTTTATTTTTCTATTAAAGATTTTATTTATTTGAGCAAGGAAGAGAGAGAGAGAGAAAGAACAGGAGCAGGGGGAGGGAGAGAGGCAGAAGGGGAGAGAACCTCAAAAGACTCCCTGCTAAGCATGCAGTCCAGCTCAGAGCTTGATCCCAGGACCCTGAGATCATGACCTGAGCCAGTCAGTCCTTTAACCAACTGAGCCACCCAGGCACCCCTCAGCTCATTTAAAAATTGAAGTTTATAATTCTAATCCATTTTGTGGACCTATTTTCCTGGCAGACTTTCCTTGTCCACAGGAATACTGTTCTGTAGCATTTTTCCTCTTTTTTAAAAATAACTTTGTATGAGATTTATCCTTAGTACATGTGGAGTGCTCATATTTATATAAAAATAGTTTTCTAGAACTTTTAGAAAGAAGTGTAGCTCAGGGTGGCTTTTATAACTTCAGAGAATTCTCTCTTATGGTGTGTTTGTGTAGTGTTAAAAGGTATGTGGCTTATTTTCTGATCTTTTTTGACTGTATCTCTCTTCCCCATATTTATTTATACCTTCTCCTTCCTTGGGGTGTCCTGACTCTCTCCTATTTGATTTTGATTCTGTTTCTACCAGCTGTTCTTCAGTGTGTGGTCTTCTCCTCAAAGGGGGTCCCATCATACCAGTTTTGGATGTTGAGAGGAACCAGATTCTTGTAGTCTCTTCAATTCTTGCTACAGACCCTCCTACCCACCACCTTCTAGTAGACTGGGCAAAGCCCCTTCTAATTGCAGCCACTCTTCTCATATTGGTCTTCCTTGCTTTCTGGTGAATACTTGTTGGCTATTTTAAGACTCTTCCATTTCCAGATTCATCAGATGCTCTGTTGCTTCCCTCTATTTCTTGCACAGACCTAGTGTCATCAGCAGTTAGGATACTGTAATTTATAACAAAAAAAATTAATATTTGGTCTTAGTCCCCTCTCTTGGCACAAAGCTCCTAAAATCCTTTCCTATGTCATAAGAGCAACCAAGGTATCTTGGTATTAATAACCAGTCCCTTTCAACCACACCTGAGTTTATGTCAGTGATGTGACTTTGGGAAAGCACTAAAAGGTGGGATCTGGGTGCCAGGGTAACCAACCATGTGATTGGAGGGTTAAAAACTCTTAGTGTTATCTTCCTGAGAGGGGAGAGGGGAAGGGAGATGGTGATTTAATCAATCAATCATGCCTATGTAATGAAGTCTCCATAAGAACCCAAAGGATCAGTTAGGAGAGCTTCTGGGTTGGGAAGAGTGGGGTATTCAATGAGTATGGAAGCTCCTTGCCCTTTCCCCATACCTTGCTTACCCTGTGCATCTCATCTATCTGGATGTTCCTGAGTTAGATCCTTTGATAATAAACTGGTAATCTGGCAGGCAGATGACAGGAGACCTAAATAATAGGGACTTAAAAACATAGGTATTTATTTTCCTACAAAACAAACTCCAGAGACAGGTGGTCCAAGTTAAAAAGCTGCTTTGCAGGGCCATCATGACTCCAGTTCTTTCTATTTTTTCACTCTTCTAATATTAATACATAGTTTTGTCCTCTTGGTTACAAAATAGCTGCTGTACTTCTAGATATTACATGGACTGCTGTCAAGATTGATTGGGCCTTGGATGTGAAATTATGACAAAACATAATTTAAATACACAGAAATATGAAGAGAGCACTTTCCACTCTTCCTTAAACTCTCGCAGTAATAGTTGAATCCTAAATAGAATGCTCTTATTTGTCAAAACACTCTCTTGCAAAAAGATGATATTCTGACACTTTCATAAGACCGTTCCAGGAATTTGCAGTCTGAGTCCTGTGAACTTCTCTGTCTACCGTTTGTCTTCTTGCTCACCCTGGGAATCTGCCAGGGGCCACACATGGTCCTGGCGCATATTTACTGGAATATGAGTTTTGCTTTTCTATACTCCATTTGCGGAAAATCATAGTTGGTGACTTGCCAAACTAAGTTCTATTGGTTATGTTGAAAATTTGCTCTTCACTTGGTGACTAGTTGGGTGTTCGTTCTTTGTTTAATGGACAGATGTTAGTGGGTGTGTTGGAGTTTCCTCCTCTGCTTCACTTTTTCAATGGGTATAAGGTTTGGCCAACCATAGGTGCTCAATATGTAAGCCATAGTGCCTACCATCAACACCACTGCAAATATAAACATTAAAAGTACCACCATCCTATACAAAGGAGCTTAGATAAAGCAATCTACCAACTGTAACTAAGACTAAATCCTGCTCAACGGAGCTGGCCACCAATGGCACAGAGGGTGATCTGTTTGGGCCATCCATTCTGATCTTTGGAGACGCCTGTCCTGGGTACCATTTGATGACAAGTGACCACCACCACACTGGTATCACAAAGCTGCCCCTCCCCACATCCTAGACATGTGTGAACACTGTCCTCTTCTCTTCTTTCTAGCAGCTAGGACCAGGCAGAGATGTTTAAGTAAAACATTATCAGATATTTGACCAAAAGTAAAGAAACTCAGAGTCAAGTCCAACCAGATAATGTGGCTCATCCTTCATCACTCTTTCATATTCTACTTTGGCTTCTTAAGAGTGATTCTTCAACTATGCTTGCTCTGGAGCCAGGACCACCTAAACACACCAATGTTTCACATCTGTGGTTTTATAAATATATGAGCAAGTCTAAACATCTTAACATATCATGAGCTCCTCAAAAACATACAAGCAAAATAAATTCCACATAATTTTATAATTAAAAGGGAGACTAAGGGGTGCTTCCTGAAGAAGTCCAATCTCTTTCCACAGGTGATGAAGAACAAGCTCCAAAATGTTACAGGATTTGTCCAAGGTCACAAAGGAAGTAAGGGACAACGTCAAGGTCAAGCTCAAGGGTCTGGGTGGTTCCAGTCCTGTGATTTTTCCACTTGCAGCATATAGAATCCTGTCTTTTAAGACAGTCTTTAAGAAAAGGCCCTGACTATTCATTTCACCACTAGCAGCAAACCTATTTTAATTTAATAGCTTCTGATGCTCCCCAAACAGCATTTCTCAAACTGGATCCTAGGCCCTTGAGATTTTGTGGGTCTGTGAGAGTTTGATTTTTCTTTTCAAAGGGAATTGACTGAAGCAGACAATAAAAGCCAAATAGACTTGTGTCGAAGAGGATCATCCAACATCAGAGAGGATGGTAGTATCATCCAATGTCAATTATATTTTTGTTTAGTTCCTGTATAATAGTGTTTTTCTGTCTTTAGCTATTATTGTGTAACAGCGCTTTTTCTTTTCCTTACAAATCCTTTGTTCTGTATATTTATTTATTTGTTTGGTACAACTAATTAGAATGATTCAAACAATAAATCTCTTTAACTTCTCCCTCTCCACTTAAAAGACACTGTTACCCATCATTACATTTGTTGTTCTGAGTCCTTCTCTCTTATTTCTGACAAAAGAATCAAATGTCATGAGATCATCAAAATCTCATAAGGATCAGAAATCATGGAATGAATTTGTTTTTAACAAACACGTGCTTGCTATTTATTGTGCATTTTTAAAAAACATTTATTTATTTATTTTAGAGGGAGAGCAAGAGAGAGCATGTGAGCTGGGGGAGGGGCAGAGGGAGAGGGAGAGAATACTCAGGCGGATTTTCTGCTGAGTGCAGATTTTCTTCCTCCGTGGAGCTCATCGAGGGGCTCAATTCCAGGACCCTGAGATCGTGCCCTGATCCCAAATCAAGAGTCAGATGCTCAATCAACTGACTACCCAGGCAACCCAAGTTGTTGTGTATTTCAAGGCTTTTGCTTAAACTGAATATTTGGTGCATCTCCATTCCAAAGGAATGAATATTTCCTTATGGAAGAGTCAAGAGGTTAACTTCCGACCTTAGAACTTTAGATGCCAAGTTGTCCTAAGGAGTCTCAAGTGTAGAGAAAAATCAATGGTGAGCCTATTAACACATACGGGGCATTCCTTCCCTCTTTGGGGCCATGTGCTTTGTAGAGTGTTTGTGTGATGTGAGCAAATGGTGAGGGAGCCTCTTGCTCAGATGAGGATGGAACGGATCTTTCAGGGATTACCAGCATCATTGGTGGAGAGGCCCAAGTATCTATCCAAATGAGCTCTCAAGTGGGACAGCTGGTCATGTACCCAGGCTCATCCATGCTGCCTGACTTCCTCCCCAACAGAGATCACTGCCAGGGAAAGAAAAGAATTTGCTATCATCTGTTTAGATAAGAAAGTTGCTGCTTCCAGGGTATTTTAGAATTTCTCTTGGAGGAGATTGGCTCCAAGCAGAAGTTTTTCCTAAGTTTTTGGCTCTTCCTTAGACTGACTCAGGAGTAGAGGAAGGTGAAGGCTGCTTCAGAATGCAGTGGGGTCCCAGGATGCCGGCATCTCAGAGAGGCCTCGAAGCAGTGGTTCCAGGGGGACTTGAGCAGCTGGGGTACTGTCTCTGCCCCCTGCAGGGGACCTTTCCAGAGCCTGGCACCTAGAAAGTTCTCAACAGAAGTTAGCCACCACTGTGAAGTAAAAGACATAGAGCATATGTTCATTTGTTCACCTAACTGCTTACCAAAGTGCATTCACCTGTTAGCTTAGTGATAGTCACAGCATTCCTATAGGGTAAGGTTATTTTTAAGATTTATTTATTTATTTTGGGGCCGTGGGAAGAGGGAAAAGGAGAGAGAAAATCTCAAGTAGACTCCCTGCTGAGTGCAGAGCTGGACCTCAGGACCCTGAGATCATGACCTGAGCCAAAATCAAGAGTTGGATACTCAAACAGACTGAGCCACTCAAGTGGCCCTGTAGGGTAAATTTCTGAATAATGCTTATCTCTGAACACAGAAGACCTTTAACAAACATTTAATGAATGAAGAAATGAGTGCATGAATAATAAAAGGACACACATGGACCTGGGTATGCTTTTTGGTCATATCCATTATTAATTTGCACAAGGACACTATTCTCGTTGAATCTGATTTTTCATCTGTAAAATGGAGTGACAGTTCTTTCTTCACTAGATTGTAAGGATGAATGAAATAACCTCTAAAAACAGTGAAACCTCTGTAAATAATAAACTGATTTAAAGCTCCAAGTACAATACCTAGCACGTTAGAATGCTCACTCAAAGTGAACTTTTGTTTTGCTCGTCTGTATTGTAGATGAGTATATTGTGACCTAGAGAATTTAAAAAGACTAGTCTAAGGACATTCAATTGCGGTGGGACAGGGATTTGAACTCAGGTCTCTTGGATCTTAACTTTAGCTTCAATGGGGTTGCTAAGGGAGTAGTACCAACATCTGAAAGGTAAGGAGACTACACTCCACTCACTTCATCACTAACATTTCAAGACTCAGGTGGGAGAACAACAGGCCGTTTTCAAAATACTTTGCTCCAGAGCTTGTGTGATACTCAAACAACTGGTCAGTTTAGACAACTCAGGAACAAAATATGTAAATTAGTTGTATGGTCTTGTGTAGACAATATAATCATAGAATTGACAGATCCCCGACCCCCACCCTGCTCTATTTTTTTCCCTCTATGTTTTTTCCTGTTCCCTTTCTAAACAGTGGACTCTAGCAATGTTTACCTAACAATGAACCTAAAAAAAAAAAGAAAGAAAGAAAACCATGAACCTCCTTCCCTTTCTTTGTACATGGCAAGTATCTGAGTAAGCATGTAGTATCATGCATATGGATGGGAAGTAGAAATCCCAATGCATTATTTACATATCATGTTGGCCAAATACTTGGACTTTTTAAAATTTATCTTGTGTTCTTTTGGTTGAGCCTGGCACAGCATACAAGTCTTCCTTTTGCCTGGTCACTTCCGATCTTTTCTTCTCAAGATGAGAAGACTGATGATATTGAGAGACAGACAGAGAGGGACTCTGTGCCTTGTATATACAGAATACTCACAATATTTTTTTCCATGTAATTTCTGGGACTTTGGGGTTGGGGATGATGTAAGGGAGAGTTCATCCCAGTAGGATCCCATTTTTGCCTATCTCTCCCTGTCTGATTCCTCTGACTCTATAGGTGGCTCCCCCACCCCTGGAGTGGCACCCTTCCACTCCTTGCCCATGCCTCCCTTGTACCCTCTCTGAGAGACTGTACTGCTCACTGGGAGGGGGGAGGGTCATGGATGACAGCCCTCGACGTCTCAACGTCCTGGTACCAACAGGAACTTGGCAGTCATGATAACAGGTACCCAAGATACCTGGAGACCATGCCAAGCAAGTCTCCCATCAAATTCTTTCGGGCTGAGTTCTGGCTATCGTTGGGCAAAGTGAGAAGTAGAACAATGCTGGTTCTCAGGCTTGGGCACAGCCTTTGTGTCTACCTTTGGCTCCTAGTAACATCTGCTTTGGTTCCATCTGTTTTTCTTCCTTCAGAGGTGCTCTTTGATGTTAATCCAATCATAACACCACCACCAATAATGAATAGCACTACCAGGGTACACTGAGCACCCTACCACATGCCAGGTACTTCCCTGGTCCTTTTGTAGATATTACATCCAAGCTCATGTTGGCCCTCTAAAAGCTGGTCTATTATCTTTATTTTGCTGATGGTTGACTGGGGCTCAAAGGCATCTTGACTTTCTAAGATCATTCATCCATCCAGTGACAACAGTGGGGTTCAAATTTGGGTTTCACTTATTCTGTAGCAAGCATCCCTTGCACTATACAACCACCCCCACCGCATTGTTGAACGCTCACTGCTAGAAACAAGCAAGATGATATTAGGATTTTAGGGTTTCTCGAGGCAGTGCATTGAATCACCTTGAATCAGTGGTAACTAGGAGATTCCCTTTCACGCACTCCTTCAGAGGCCTGATTACCCGAAACAGGAACTCTTCATTTGCTCATGGAGCCTTTGACACCTGTCTAATGTTTGTTAACCTTCCCTTTTAATAAAGACACAGAGGCCTCAAGCACCGAGCTCTGGGCAAGCAATTAGGTCCAACGAGAATTTCATAGTAGTGTTGTCTTTATACTTGTATTTATTTTGTATGGCAATTTCTTTTTATTCCAAGTGATATTAATTTCCCAGTTATGGTAGTGATGAAAAGTTTTCTTTTAAAATAATATCAATCTAGGAGTCCCTGGAGGGCTCTGTTGGTTAAATGTCCAACTCCTGATTTTGGCTCAGGTTCTGATCTCAGGGTTGTGAGGTCAGCCCTGCGGTGGGCTCTGTTCTCAGTGTGGAGTCTACTGGAGGATTCCCTCTGCTTTTCTCCCTCTGCCTCTCCCCCTCCCCTGCTCACACATGTGTTCTCTCTCTTTCTCAAAAAAATAAAAAAATAAATACATAAACACATAAATAAATAAATAAATAAATAAATAAAATATATCAACCTAGATTTTTTTTGTTTTTTGTTTTGTTTTGTTTTTGTTTTTTTTTCAATCTAGATTTTTTAAATTGAATCAATTTAGGGGCACCTGGGTGGCCCTATAGGTTAAGTCTCTGACCTCTGCTTGGTTGTGATCTCCAGGTCCTGGGATCAAGCCTGTGTCAGGCTCCATGTTCAGCAGGGAATCTTGCTTCCCCCTCTTCCCCACACTTTGCCCCTCTCACCACTCATGCTCATGCTCTCTCTCTCTCAAATAAATAAATAAAAATTTAAAAACTAGTGAGTCAATTTAAAGAAAACTGTTAAATAAATAATAGTATAGATCATATGCAGATAGAGGAATTATGTACAACAGGCATTCAAATGACCAAAATGTTGGAAATGTGACCTCAATATTTCACTTACCTGTGGCCTACAGGAAGCCAAGCCCACGTTACACACAGGAGGACATGAGGACACATGGGCACTTAGGTTTTTGTGGCACAGGCACTGTTTTGTAATGTTGTGGTCCTATCTCAGAAATACTTCATACAACTCTTCAAATTATTCAATAGACATTTTCCCAAGTCTTGTCTTTCATGGGCTCTAGGCTGGAGGTCACCAGGAACTACAACGGAAAGTGTAATGGGATAAGGGCTGGAAAGGAGGTGTGGACAGAATATGGTAGCATCTCCAGGCACGTGGGGTCACTTCTAGAAATGGAAATCAAGGAGGCTTCCTGGAGGAAGAGGCATTTGAGTCAGGCTTCGAGGAGTGAGTAGCCATCGACTGTAAAGATATGGGAATGGGGGCTGGTGGGTGAGGGAGCAGGGAGGCAGGTACCCCCCCCTTCCCCCCACCAGAAAGTGGAGAAGCAAAAGCTGTGTTTGGAAAACAGCTATTATCCAGTTTGCCTGGAGCCCTGGGAGATGTGGCCAGAAGTGTAAATTGGAACAAAATTGTCATATCCTTAAAAATAGGCCAAGGAGATGGGGTTTATTTTAGAGTAGAGCAGAGATTCACTCAAAAACCCCTCAATAAGAAGTAGAAATTATTAGGGTCAGTCACTGATAGAACTCAGTTGTCCCTGGGGACCTGCATTTCCCCCAATTTGTCTTCTCCCTGAATATATGAGATGAGCTACTTCTGAGGCCTCATTTGCTTGCCTGGAAGTCCTATCCAAAATGCCAGTCATTGAGGCACCTGGGTGGCTCAGTGGTTGAGCTTCTGCCTTTGGTTTAGGGCATATTCCCGGGGTCCTGGGATCGAGTCCCACATCAGGCTCCCTGGGGGGAGCCTGCTTCTCCCTCTGCCTATGTCTCTGCCTCTCTCAGTATCTCTCATAAATAGATAAATAAAATCTAAAAAAAAAAAAACCAAAATAAAAACAAAAACAAAATGCCTGTCATGCTGCTTAAAATTCCATCAATATAAATCCATCCCTCAGGATGCAATGTCTCAGTTTGAACACTCCAGGAGATGCAGCATTTTTAGTTCTTGAATGCTGCCCTGGGGTTGTGCTTCCATGTGGGCAGTTGGCCAGGATTGGAGGGTTTGGGGATTTGAAGTTCATGATCATATCTCCAACGGCACAAACATGAGCATTTCACCTTTTCTCTATGTTTTCCTGACTCTTCACGTGGAGATCGTGGAGAGTCCTCTGCCAGAAACCACATTCATGGAGAAGAACCATCAGCAGGATTTGTGGAATCAGAAATGGTGCAGAGATGAATCTCCTATTTAGACCATCAGACGGTTTATTCCTGGATGCTGGGAGAGAAGCCTGGAGGCCCCGCCTTTGGGGTACCCAGGAAGCTGGCTTTTCTCTCCTGTGTTTTGTAATTGTGCTTTGTGACCTCATTGTCAGCGGAGCTTTATGTGAGGGAAACCTATAGAAGCAGGTTTGGGACTGTGTCCTTCCACGGTGCTTGTCTAAGTCTGCTAGCTGCCCATGGGGATACTTCCAGCGGACATCCCTCAACTTAGGGTCCCAGCTGACCCCCAGGTACAGGTCTACATCAAGCCATGTTCTTTCTCTCTCTTTGCTGGTGAGAAGATTGCCTGGTCCACCCTGTCGCAGGGGATGTAGCTCCTTGAGTGTCCTGACTTTATGTCTACGTAAAGCCTTAATTCCTATCCCCGCGTGGTGGTGAAAACCTAAGCCCCCATTTTGCCCAGACTGGCTGCCACGAAGCCCCCACCCTGGGGCAGCTGCAGTATCGTTTCACGTGTAACTCTGCAGACTTCAAAGGCTTCTCTGTTTTAAGCCTTTGGGGATTTCCCTGATTTTTTTTCTTTTTTTTCAAGCTCCGCTTTGCTGCCTTTAAAAGGATGTTCATTGTATGTCATCCACTAGTTCTAGAGGTTTTGTAATCTGAGAGTCTTCGGGTTATCTAGCCTAAAATATTTCCCGAAATAAAGGTCTGCAAAGGAAATTGAAAGCCTCTTCTTCACTCGCTCTACCTACCGTGCTTGGACAGTGGCCGAGTTTTCTCAGAAAATAAGCATTTTGAAGACGTTTTGCAAGAGTGAAGAAGAAAGAACCAGAAATGTGATGTTGGGGTTCCTTTTTCTTAAATTAGGGAGGAATAATACAATAGAAGGAAGGATATTTCATTTTAATCTTTGACATCAGTTCACAAGGCATAAAAGGATAAAATAAAATAAAGCAGTGCTCTCTTGAGAAGTTCATATTTTCAAAGGCTTTTGGCATTAATGTGCTTATTAATTGTCCTATATCCTCATTGTCATCGGAAGAATCTGGTATAATATATAATGGCCTTCAGAGGGCTAAGGGAGAGAATTTCAAGTTTCTGTCTTAACCTGAGCCACTTAAAATGAAAAACAAAGGCCATTAAATCCTGTTCATCTGAAGTAGATCCTAAATATAGTTTATTGGGGCTCTTAATTCACCCTGAAAAATGCTGCAATTATTAAAAGTGTCCAAGCTGTTAACTCGAAAACAACATATGCCGCATTTACATAATGATTTGCATATAATTTCCATGTAATTCATTTAATGTCAAAATGTACAATTACGCTTCCAGCCCCCTCTGCCTTTTACCCCCCGTGCCCTTCCCCGGCCCTGCTGTGTTCAATTGGAATATCTTACTTGCTGGAAACTATTTACACATGCTCTTCTAAGAGATGGCTGGATGGATGTGGTCTGTCATTTTGGTCCAAAGAAGTTTGGTCAACTGCATTTATTTTCCCAGACTGGATCGGTTGTACTGACAATCTGTGTTCTGATACCATCGGTACCAGTGACTTAGTTCTTCCTGAGACATATGGGCTCATTTTACAGATGAAGGGACTGAGGCTCTTAGAGGTTCCACCCGGCCTGCTATACTCTTTGCTTGCTTTCTCTGGTCCAGCAAGCCGAAGGCCTCCACCTACCATACAAGATGCTTTCCTTTGGGTCTTTCACAAAATGCAAATATGTTTGCTAAAACAAATAAACAAATAAAAAAACTCAAACAACTCATTTGCCAGAGCCCATATGATTACTTGCAATGGCAAAGAGGTAGCTCTTGGGTCTACCAACAAGGACAGGAAAGAAGTCTTCGGTCTGGTTCCAGAGACACATTTTTCTAATGTGAGTGGGCTTTCTGACTAATGCAGTCCTGCAAACATGCCATGTTTTTCTAGCTCCAACTTGTGCTTTCTGCACGGGCCTCTTTTCTACCTCTCCCTCATTGCGCATCTCGATTTGCCCACCATCCACTCAACATTCAGTGGTTGGTTTACACATTATCAGGATGCCTGCCTCTGTTGCTCCCAAGATGAGGTTTGATGCCTCTAGAATGACCTAGATCACTTTGTTTGACTTGGGTCCCTCAAAAGCAACCCAAGCACTTGGGCCGAGGTCGTTCATTTGGAAGGTGACCTCAGGGTGCAGGGAGAGTAAAACCAGGAAGGAAGAAGAGCAGCGTTACGGTCCATTATTGAGATTGCAGCTGGGAAGTGTATGGAGTGGTGCCAGCGTGTCCACCTGAAGGATGGGAATCTCGGTCGTCTCTCTGCTGGTTCGGTCCCTAGTGGCCAAATGTTGCTCCAGGAATTACTAATTTCCTTACACTTTCTAGCTGTGCAGGAACATGAGCTGAGCAAGCTCTCCACGGCTTCTAGGATGCCAAGGGGCATCCAGCAAATGAAGCTGTGTGACACTCAGGTTGTTGGCTTTCAATGGGATGCACCCTGCCTGGTGCTGTCCACTCAGGCCTGACTGAAATCAGTAGTAAAGCCAAGCAGGTGTGAGTTGGTCACCTGGTGTGTCTAGTACTGCACTGACTGACCACTCCGTATTGTATTTCTTTCTTCCTCTAGATCATAAGCAACCCAAGGGCAGGGGATATGTGACCACTGGGTCCCCAGTTAGGCACCGTGTTCAAGACTGATCTGTAGAATGAATGCATCAGGTACCAAATTTAGTTTAGCTTCAACTTCAGAAAAGTAGATTGCCACTAAACTTAGGAAGGTCACAGGAGTCGGCTTCCTTCATTTAGACATCTTCCTCCCCAATTTTGTCCATTCTAAAAAAGTTGGAAGGAAGTAAATAAATCAAAGGAAATACCTCACAGACACATTATAAAATTCCCAGAAGCAGAAGGAACCAGGTTAGTTGGGATTCTTCACTTGAAGGAGCCAGCCAATTCTAGGCAAAATTGTAGCTGATTTTTGGTTTTATTCATTCGTTCATTCATCCTTTCATTCATTCATTCATTCATTCATTATTCATCAGCCTCAAATAAACTAAGTTAAATGGGTAACAACCAAGGCCACAGTTAGAGACACGACATTTTCTGCAAGGGGCTACTCTTCTTTTCCATGTCCCTCTTGTCTGTCTCTTCCCTTTGTGCTCTCTTCTTGGCCTCTGCTCCCATCCTTTTCTTACTAACCCTCTTGTCCTCCTCAGGTCCAGCTGTCTGGCCTGTAGATGGATCCTCAGTGAAGGACTCCTGGGGGCCCAGAGTGAAGCTTTGATGGTGGCTCCCCAAGGACCGAAGATGGCCCCCATGCCACCCTCCTCACAGCACCACTGCTCCCTGCTGGACCCACACGGTGGCAGAAACACCACAAAAGCCATGGTGTCCCTTTTACTTCGGACTGCTCATTTTATCAAGTAAAGGAGCCAGGTGTCCACTGCTCCTCTGCAAATCAACACACAGATCATATGGCCACGGGGCATAGAGGAGACTCAGCAAGTAGGCAAACTGAGGCTTCCTCATCTAGTAGGAAACCATTAGGGAACATAGTGAGCCTGCAGAGGAGGCTTGGCAACACCCCGTTCTCCCGTCTCAGTGGAATTCTTGGCCCTGGAGCCTCATCTCCGGGCAAGCTTGCCGTCCTCCTGTGGGCATCCTTCAGAACCGCCCACATACCTAGGAAGTGGGCAGCTGCTGAGATAGGGATCTGCCTGCAGAGGGTCTGAGAGAGGAAGGGGCATCTGTAGGATGTGGAGTGGCCACCTCCCTTCCCTCCTCTGTAACTCTCAGATGCTTTGAGGGAAACCTTGTAGCACGAATAGTTGTGTCAGATGCATATGCTTCTAGAAGCTTCCATCCCAGATAGGCCCGCAATTGCCACTGATCTGTGAGTGTGTGAGAGAGAGAGACAGAGAAAGAGAGAGAGACTGAGACAGACATAATTTTTATTTGTTTATAATAATAGCAATAGCTAAACTTAAAAGGTGTTTATCAAGCTTTGGTCATGGTGCTAAGCACTTGAAAGTTTCCATCTCATTTAACTCCCACAACAAGACTTTGAGGGGTAGGTTCTTGGAGTATTCTCATTGTACAGATCAAGGACTGAGTCTCAGAGAGGTTGAGTGACTTACCCAAGGTCATACTGAGCAAGTGGAGTTGCTGGACCTCACATTCTAGTAGGTCAAGCTGCAAAAACCGAGTCTGCAATCATCAGGATAAATGGTTAGGGACTGGCAGCATTCACTCTAGATGGTGCATAAGTGTGCTGTGTGCCTACGTGTGTGTGTATGTGTGTACACTCGGTTGCAAAGTATAGAGAAAGTAGTGGTGAAGAACACAGATTGGAGCCCGATGGCATGGGTCTGAAGTCCAGCTGTCACGTCTTGTCTCTGTCTCAGACAGGTAACTTAAACCTCCCTGTCCCCCAATTTCATCATCTGTCAATTAGGCTAACAGCACCTAGCTCATAGGATTGTGAGCACTTACGAGGGTGGTGTGTGTGGATCATTAGCACAGCATATGCTGTAAACAAGTGTTACGACTAGTAGTAATAGTGTATTGGGGTTGAGTAATGTCAAATGTTCATCGATAGTAGTAATAATAACTGGAGCGTTGACCGGGTGCCCACTCTGACGCAGGGCTGTGAATATATTCCCTGCTTTAGCCCTTCAACGCTGCTATGAGCTCGATATCATGATTTCCAGTTTCCAGAGGAAGAATGAGTCTCAGAGATATTAATAGTTGGCCGGAAGGCAAATATCTGGAAGAGGTCAGGGGAGAGAAGCAAATCTTGAGCTCCGTACTCTTCTATCTTACCCACTTTTCGTGGGCTCATTTGCTCATTTGAACAAATACCTTTCATACAGACTTAGATTTTTTTTTTTTCCCAAATTGGGAATTGTGCCCATCTGCCCGCCTAAGAAAGGTTTGCGCAGAGCTGCTTCTACATGGCGACCCCTTGCAGCTTTTTAATTGCTACTATCTCTTTGAACATTTGGAATTTGCAATGAAATCACTTTCCAACCCTGATTCATCCCAAATTCAATATTCTGTTTCCTTTCAGCTTTTTTGTTTCCCCAGCAATGAAAAGATCGGTAACCTTATAAAACATCTAAAAGCGGTGGTGGAAGTTTCCTGGGGCTTCGAGTGTTGTGTTATGTTATCTTTGGAATAACTTTGATGTCTCACCGGTGTAATAGAAGCCGTGATTATGTCATGGAGCTGATTAGCATGGCTGTGGGAAACATTAATTCATGCTGACATCATAGCTGGGCTTGCAATCAATCAGTTTGTTTTGCTCCTTTTTGCTCCCCCCACCTCCCCGGCCACCCGCCCTCTGATGCTCTTAACGTAAAGGTGATGGTCCGCTTTCTGGGGACAATGGAGCAGGTACAGAAGCCCCTGGATGGGGCCAGACTTCACCCCAGCAGCCGCTGCCTCCTGACGGCCCTGGAAGGAAATGGTGAAACAAAGCTTTTGGCAGAAGCAGGGGAGAAATCTGCTGGCCCTTTGATTTGCCTTGAAAGGTTTTGATTTAGTTGGCATTCAGACTCTTGATATATAAAACTTTTAAACTCAGTAGTCAGCCTGGCTGCCTGAATCCATTTGGTTCCGGTCATTTATGATTAAGCTGATTGCTGGTGGCCCTGGTGTTGTGGGGCGCAGGGCTGGCCTTCATTGGGTAAGACGATCACATTCCAGACCATCTCTTTCTTCCGATGAAAGTACATTTCGTTGACAAAGGAAGCTGTAAAGAGAAGCCGTGTAGACTCCTATTATCTCAAATTGTTAATATTTAACATGCATTAAAGAGCTATCTTCCTGTTCGCCACGTGCAATTAATTTAATCACCAATGCACTGTTAAGTATCTATCAGAAATGTGAATTTTTTTCACGATGTATTAATCTGGTAATGACATCTTCCCTTTTACCTTTAGATTTAGTGTCACTCTTTTATGTTACATGGAGTAGTCTCCTGGAAGCAGGAGGGAATTGTAGGAAGTATTTGGGAGAACTTAATGGTGTCTGATTTGGGGTGGAGAAAGGGTATTTCCAGTTTGAACACCACTTGGGGCTCCCTTCCTCTCTTTAGGGAATGTGCTGAGCCTCCCTTTTACCCTCCCTGCCTCTTACCTCTAGATCTCTGTAGCTCAGAAAGTTGGGATGATCATGTCCTGGTGTCGCTTTTTGACCTGGCAGATGGAAACTATTGTTTATTGTGAACTGAGGTAGGAGAAAATTAGAGAATGAACGTTTTATTTTAGCTGCGTATAGGGACAGCTACATTTTCTTACCTGGGGACCACTTTGCCATAGTTGTAGGCCCCCAAAGCATCCCACACTCCCCTTTTGAAATGCTCATCACAGTCACAACTGTCTGTCTTCCCTTGTTAGACTTAGGTTGCCCAAAGGAAAGAACATGTCTGTCTTGTTCACCAGTGTATCCTCAGTATCAAACACATAGATGCTCAATAAATACTTGTCAAGGGAGTGAGTGGCTCAATCAAGGTTAGCAGGAAATAATCCACTCAGATGGTTCCAGGGTATTTAATGGAGGGACAACTTCAAAGGTGTGGGTAGCATTAAGGGAAAGAACAAGGGATGATGAATCACCCTGAACTGTTACCACCCCAAAGCTTGAAAAGATAAGGGGGAAGGAATGGTATCACCAGAGCCAGTGAGACCAAGAGCCTTGGAGGAGAGGCTACCTGCTAAGAATTGTGGTCATGGAGGGTAGCATCCTCTAACTGGGGAACATCACCCAGAATGGGAAGGAATGGAGATTATAACTTTAACTTCTCTCTCGTCTTTTCCTGCAATCTTCCCCTGGTTCCTCCCATTGACCAAACTCAACTGAAATCCAGCTGGCAGGGGAAGCTGGCTGATGTTAGGTGTCAGCCTTGAGAGACACAAACAAGGTGAAGGAGGGCAAAGGCAGAGCTGGAGGGGACACATCAGTACAATGAAATATGAGGTGAACCCTTCCATCCAGCATACAACCAACTGGAAGGGAGAAAAGAACTTAAATCAAAATAGATAGCACAAAGCCCCTTGGGTGTTCATAGAGGGACTTCACAGAGAGTGATCTTACTTACTCTTACTTTACCAACATTACTAACAACCTTGGAGATGGTACTTCCTAAGCAAACCATTCAGAGGCAGGGGCAGGAAGAGCTATTAGAAGCTGATACAATTACAGAAACAAGTGGTTGCTTCTAGTTTTGTGTTAGAAGAGAAATAAAAAGTAACAGAAAACACAAAGCACATGGAATGTGAGCTGCCTAGGATCAGTTAGTCCAGGGACCACCCCGTCATACACTGGCCACAGTCCTGAGAACATCACCATTTTAAAGACTACGTCATCAATGCAGTCATTTGTATCAACAGCTTGGTTAAAGGATGATCCATACCCTTCATGTAAAAAAATTACATACTTTGAAATATGTCTGATAGGAATCATCCAAATTAAATAATAAAATGCAAAATACAAGAGAAAGCATCTGAGTATTTCATAGATCAGCCTACTCTCCCAGATGCTAGATGAATGGAACATCGTTGTGAATGTCTCGACTACACACATACAGTGTGATGGGGGATGAGAATTAAGGCTAGCTCACCCTCAGCGTGTTCCTGCATCCCTGGATGACCCAGCAGAATAATAGATTTCAACTCATTTCTAAAAGCCAGAGCTGCCCCAAAGATGGAATTGGGCTACCTTGGGAGGTACTGAGTGCCACTGTGAAATGTCTGCTTCTATTGGGTGGTTGGACAAACGACCCTTGGGATTCCTTCTTACCCTGAGATTCAGTGTTATCATGTTTTTATTTTGCACCAACCTTATGAAATATTATTTGCCCCATTTTACATCTGAGGAAGCAAGTCCTAGGAAGTCAGTTGACTGTAGTTGCAAGTCTACTTGCTACTTGCAAATTAATAAAGCCCCAAGTGAAGGCCAACAGTTTTTGAGCATCTAATACATGGTAGTAGCTGTGCTAGGCCTCAGGATGATAGAGATGAATGAGATGCAGCTCCTGTCCTCCAGCTGTTTATATCTTTATACAAAACAGTCATGCATTCAAATCATCCAAAGAATATTTGGCAAATGTCCCAAGTGAAATCTATCTCAGATGTAAGTGGAACAGAGAAGGAACAGGCTTCACAGTAGAAGTGAGGTTTGTACTGATTTGAAGGGCAAGTTGGGGATTTCCCTGAACAATGAAGTGTGATGGGGATGTAGCTTAGCAAAGAAGACTGGACGTGCAAAATCATGGAGATGTCAGAAGGTGTGTGTGTTCTCACCTGCAAGGAATCCATAATGGCTCCATCACAGAGGTCATCTGCAGGAGAGACAGGGCAGAGATCAGATAGAAACTACCAAAGCCCAGCAAGGCAAAGTGACTTGCCCAAGGTCACAGAACAGACAGAGCTGGGAGTTGAAGCCACGTCTCCTCACAAACCTAATGATCTTCTGGCTGGTTGATAGCTCACCTGGGCTGACCTTGGTGAGAACACACCCCTGAACCCTGGTATCATGATTCTCCCCAGCTGAACTTATTTGGCCCCAACAGACTTCTAATCAACACGTATATTTCGAGCTCTGAATTCTGAGTACTCAATCTTTGAGGAGGATAGAGACTTAAGAAAGTCTTAAGTTATTGTGTGGGAGAATGAGACTTTTGTAAAAATGAAACAACATACATGTAGGAAGCTGCTATAGAAGTTCCCCTTCACAGCTGAACTGCTGGTCGATGATCATCTATTGGCCTTGTCTTATTTTATTTTTTAAATTTCATTTCATTGCATTTCATTTCCAGTGTACTTCTTTTCATTTTTTATAGTCTATTTTAAAAAAATGTTTTTTCCCTTCATTCCAAGTGTCCCATCCTAATCCAAATCTCTGACTTCCCATAGTTGCATCCTTGCTGGTGAGAATTTAATTGGGGCTCTTCGAATCCACCTCTCCATACACTTATTTATTTATTTATTTATTTATTTTAAAGATTTTATTTGTTTATTCATGAGAGACACAGAGAGAGAGGCAGAGACACAGGCAGAGGGAGAAGCAGGCTCCATGCAGGGAGCCCGATGCGGGACTCCATCCTGGGACTCTAGGATCATGCCCTGGGCTGAAGGCAGACGCCCAACCACTGAGCCACACAGGCGTCCCTCTCCATACACTTACATGAACATATTTTGTATAGCTCTATGGGCTATAATTAGGTGACGCCGGACTACACATCTCATTCTGCAAGCCCTAGGCAGCATCCCGTCATCATGCCCGTTAATATATTTCCACATCAAAATGTGTGAATCGTCACACTAACTGAAATAAAGAGAATCTAGCTAGCTTTGTGCCGATTCAAGTTTTGCCACCAAACAAGTTTGTCTCAAATTTATGGAAAAAAAAAACCTCATATTTTCAGAGATTTTTCCTTTTCAAAATTGCAGGTAAGGGACTGTGTACCAGAAACACAGTTCACCCCTCTGTTCTGCCTCTGATAGACACCTCTGCATCTCCAGCTCTGCCAATTCAAACCATGCTTCAAAAATCAGACTCCATCCATGTCTTGATGTGAACCTTTGGGAGAATGTCTCTGGGATAGACACTCATGGGAGGAGGGTCTCTAGGATCCCAGGATTTATTTATATTTAATTTCACTAATTACTGACGAATTTCTCTCCAAAACACCTCAATTATTCCCACCAGCAATCCATGCAGGAGAGTGCCTGTGTGCTAACATCCTCACCATCACTGCATATTATCAGATGGCCAGATGCTTTACCCAATTTGATGGGTATAAAATGCCATTACATTGTGTTCTCATCTTCATTTTTCTGACTATCAGTAAGGCATGAGCTTTGTATATATGTTACCTATTTCTATTTTCCCTTCTGGGAAATAAATATTCATATCTTTTTGGTACCCCACTGCCCTTTTTCCCCCTACTATATCATTTGTTCTTTTAGATTTTGACCCAAAAAATCAACATCTACACCAAGGTCACAGTTATATTTATCATATTTGCTGATTATATTTCTTAAGTTTTACTATCCATATTTCAGTCTTAATTCATCTCATTCATCTAGTGCTTATGGTTTTGTCTATGGTGTGAGGTTGTGATCCAAATTCTCCATGCTGTGAGTTCATTTCTCCCTTTACTAAATAAATAATCTGCACTTGCCCTTTCACTGGTGATGATATCTCTCTTAAATACCAATAAAGTACAGAATCTGGTTAGGGCACTGATTGGAATTATATTTTTTAAATTTTTATTGGTGGAGATCTAACATCTTTTTATTGCCAAGCCATTCCATCCAGGAGCATGTTTTATTTTTTTAAGTATGTATGTATGTATGTATGTATGTATGTATTTATTTAGAGCATGAGCAGGAGGAGCAGAGGGAAGGACAAGCTGACTCCATGCTGAGTGTAGATCCCAATGTGGGGCCCAATCCCATGACCCTGAGATCATGACCTGAGCCAAAATCAAGAGTCGGGTGCTCAGCCAACTGAACCCCCACCTTATGTCTGCTCCTTAATTTAAATCTTCCTTTATGCCCTTGAAAAATGTTTTCATTTATTTATTTTTCTTCTTAGAAGACTTTTGTGCACTTGATACTTTCTAATTTGTTGTAGGTAATACCCTATCTTGCTACAACTTTCTAGGTGGTTATTGTTAGTATAAAGGCACTGATTTATTGACTTATACTGTCTTAAAAGGAGCACATTTGGGCACCCCGGGTGGCTCAGTGGTTTAGTGCTGCCTTTGGCCCAGGGTGTGATCCTGGAGACCTGGGATCGAGTCCCACGTCAGGTTTCCTCCATGGAGCCTGCTTCTCCCTCTGCCTGTGTCTCTGCCCCTCTCTCTCTCTCCTCTGTGTATTCTCATGAATAAATTTTTTTTTCAAAAAAGGAGCAAAAAAATAAAAAATAAAAAATAAAAATAAAAGGAGCACATTTAATGCTTCTCTACGAGTATGTCTTTTGCTATAGTCTCTTTATCAGATGATGGCTGTTCTCTACTAGTTCCATATTTTAAAAAAATAAATAAAAAGAAATTTTAGATGTCCCTGCTAGAAAACATTTTTTCTACTTTCTACTGAGATTGTCACATAATTATTGTCCTTAACTTCCTTCATGTGGTTAATAATATTGAATTTATTCTAGTATTAAATATTATATTCCTGCAATATATCCTGTATGTTCACTTGTGTTTTTTAAAAATACATATGTTGGGGATCCCTGGGTGGCGCAGCGGTTTAGGGCCTGTCTTTGGCCCAGGGCACGATCCTGGAGACCCGGGATCGAATCCCACGTCGGGGTCCCAGTGCATGGAGCCTGCTTCTCCCTCTGCCTATGTCTCTGCCTCTCTCTCTCTCTCTCTCTCAGTGTGACTATAATAAATAAATAAAAATTAAAAAATAAAATAAAAAATTATTTTAAAAAAATACATATGTTGAATTTAGCTATGTTTCTTAGGATACTCACATCAATATTCTCATGTAAATAACTTCTTTCTTCTTTCTCTTTTATACTGTTCTCACATGGTTCCCTCTGAGCCTGATGAGAGGGTCTGGCTTTCCAATTTGCTTTCAAATTGCTACAATCCAGGCCCCCAAGAGACGATGACCATATTTAAGGCAAGTTGTGTATGTATGTATGTAAGAGAGACAGACAGACAGACAGAAGCAGAGATGACCTGGCCTGGAGGATGAATACAGTTAATCTATATATGAATAGGATTTTGCCAAATGAAAATAGCACCAGATGTGGTACAACACATGCAAGGAGGACAAGTTCTTTGGGTTCTCTGACTTCTGCAGTGATTGAGATGTTCTCAGGCAAAACACATTTTAGTCAGTCTGCTCGTGTTATCAAAGTTATTCTTGGAGACTTTGCTATTACTGCGATCCATGCTAGCCTGAGATATGGTAAATGGGGAAAATAAAGTATTTCACGGTCTTGGTCATAGAACTGAATAACTGTGACCTGACATATTCTCAGGAAAATAAACTTCAAAATATCTGGATGGGAAAAGGGAACTAATTTCTTGTGTATATACTATGTACCAGGTGCAATGCTAGGAACTTTCTATATGTATTATATCTCACTGAGTCCTCACAAGAGTACAACGAGTAAGATATTACATCCCAAATTTGTAAATAAGGAAACAGAAGCTCCAAGGAGCTAAATAAACCAGTTATTAAGTAGTAGAGCAAGGATTCAAATCCAAATCTGTCAGATTCTCTGAGTTGTTTTTTTTTTAAACTATGCCCTTATCTCTGGTTTTACTAATCTGCCTTTCTCCTGTCCTTGTGAATGTATATATCCTTGCTTATTTATTTATGGCCAATCAACCCCTTATAACCTTCTTTCCTTTTGCTATGGAAATAACCCAAGGGCAGTAGTTTGCCAAAGCAGCTGTGTTAGCCTATAAATGTTTTCTTCTTCCACCTTAAACCCAGGGGACTCTCAGGGCTGGCCGCCACAGGAACCAAAACAATAGCTTTTGAGATTCTTCTGCCCTTAAATCAGATCAGGGTCTTGGAGAAGTGCCCTATTTTACAAATACAAGAACGAATAGTAAGACATTACTATACGTAAGACATTCCCATTTTCCATTTTAATACCTCTGATGAAAGAATACTTGATGGTTGAACTAAAAGAAATTTGAAGTTTATGGAGAATCTCCTGTTTTGTTCTGGAAAAAAAAAGAAATCATAACACTTTATGGTATTAAAAGTGGAGGGCAGCCCCAGTGACCCAGCAGTTTAGCGTCACCTTCAGCCCAGGGTGTGATCCTGGAGACTCAGGATCGAGTCCCGCATTGGTCTCCCTGCATGGAGCCTGCTTCTCCCTCTGCCTGTGTCTCTACCTTTCTCTCTCTCTCTCACTCTCCCGCAACCCCCCCCCACCCCGTGTCTCTCATGAATGAATAAATAAATTAAATCTTTTAAAAATAAAATAAAAGTAAATAAGAGCAGTAATTATTTACACAGTTATTGTTCTTTATAGTTGTCAAACATATGAATACTCTTCGTCTCTTTTGATACTTCCAATAGTATTTTAAAGCAGGTAAAGCAAACCTCCATTTTTACAGACAAGGAAACTGAGGCATGGAATTATATGCAATTAAAGTGGATCCCATTCATTCCTCCGGCTCTTCATTTTGAACTGTATTCAATCCCTTTATCATCTATCTCTGAAGTTCTTCCCATTGAGAGGTAGGGTATATTTTCCTGACCCTTGGTTCTGTGTTTAACCATGTAATTTGTTTTGGTCAATAGGATGTTAGCAGACATAACTAAAGCAGAGACCTGAAATTGCTTGGTGGGTGTGTTTGCATTTCTCTGCTTGCTTTCTTGCTCTTCAGACATGAGAAGAACCATCCAGGCTGGCCAGCTGTTCCAAGAAGGAAGAGAACAGACATGTGGAGCAAAGCCTCCCCAGCTAAGATGTACCAGCCAACCCCAACCCGGAGTACAGCCTGCCACTGACCTGCAGACCGATAAGTTTTAGTTACATATGATTGTTGGTTTAAGCCAGAGTTTGGGAAATAGTTTGTTACACAGCAGTAGCTAACTGATACAGTAAAAATAAATCAGTGAATAAGTTGTAGAATTTGAATTAGAATCCAGGTCTTTAAACATACAGTTCTTTTGACTTTTGACTATGCTCAGTTGCTTTTCATGCAGAGAGATTTTTATATGAGTGTAAAGATGGAGCATTTTTGGTTAGGGTTCATGTCATACTCATCTTTGATTCCTCAGTACCTAGCCTAGTACCTTGCACATTGTAGGTACTCGGGATGTGTTTATTAAGCAAATAAAAGATAAAAATATCAGAAACGTACCTCTATTCTTTGGCTTTTAAAAATTCTTAATTTTTTAACAGATTCTTTTTAATAAAAATGAAGTCAAAAAGGAAGGTACACTACATATGATCAGTTTAAGCTTCTAAAAATAGGTGCCAGTAACCACACAAAGAGGGCACAATCATCATTTTCTTTTCTGACATCTGTCCGTATGCAGCATATTTCCTCTCTGAAGAAAGATCAAACCCCATAAAATGCATCATTTATATGCCACTCCCCATTATGAAGCAGCATGGAGACCATTAATGAGAAGCAGAGGCTAAAAGAAGAGTTTCAAGAGTTGCTTTCAGGCAGACTGCGGCGAAAGGCACAGTCCTTTGGGAATTGCACACAGGCACATAGGACAAACATGGTACCGATTCCCCACTCGCCCCCCACCCTCACCCCTGTCTCCACTCCTCCAGTTGCCACAACAGCTTGAGGTAGAGAATTTGTAAAACCCACATGGAGAGCTTTCTCCTCTGATTTTTTTAATCTCAGAAGTCCAACAGTGCCGATGAAGGTAGCTGTGACATTTGCAATTTTCCATGCACCAGGCCCATTCCATTTTCCTTCCTGGTGCTGCTTCCATGGTACAGTAAACCTCCAGCGCTGACAATAATTACAGCCAGAATAAAACGAAGGGAGTAATAGGAACAAAGCGTGGCTGTAATTGCCTTTTCATTATTTGCTAACAGTTAGTTATTCAGTCACAGGGAAAAATTACACAGTAATTGGATGACAATGGGGAAGCAATCACTGAATCCCACAACTATGATATTTTTGCTTGTTGGGCTTTAGACCTTTTATTCATATTTTGATTAAACAGCTGGAGCATTAAACTGACATACGAATGTATCCTTGGTCAAATTCCGATGTGTTTGTTTCTACCCCATTCAAAATGTTGAATTTAAACTAGCACATACAGTAGACCTGTAAATACTGTAGTCTATTGACTTTCAAATAAATCTCTCCTCCTTACCCCAGTTCATAAAGAAGGCATAGTGGGTGTAATAGCATGGACATTTTTTTTTTTTAACACATCAGTTTTCAGTTGGTGTTTTAAAAAGGAACAATGTGAAACCACATGGTGCATTCTTCTTATATTCAGATTTTTCTCTAATTTAATTTTCTAAACCCAAGACCATTATAAATGGATCCTTAGAAAACATTTACTCTTCCTTCTTCCTACAAGTTGAGAAACTGAGGCCCAGAGAGGAAACTGAGATGTTTAGAGTTATCCAACCCTCTCTCTTTTTTAGGACTAGAAACCAGAACTCTGACTCTTACTATGCTATCAAAATGTCTTCTGACTCCACATTTGCTTGCAGGAGGGGAACTAAAGAAGTAAGACAGGTAAGATCTATGCCTGCATAAGCATGCATCTCCATATTCACACACACACACACACACACTCACACATACATCCCATGTGGATGCTACACGTTTCTTGACTGTGGAACATCATTTAGGGGTTTCCTGCTCCATGTTTGTGATCTTCATGATAAGCTTCATGGGTAAGACCATTCTTTGTATTATTCCAAGTATTCTAGGGCCCAGGCAATGTAAAGAATACGTCTATGCATTTGGATGCGTGTGTGAAAATGTCTGTGTTGGGGGCTAGCGATGAAAGATGGAAAAATTGCCACAAAGCCTTCATTTAAAGATTAAGATTTTCTGCTTGAGAGATAAGATGCAGTAAATTATATGCATGTGACCTTGAACCCATTTCAATAAGTAGGTAAGAGAAGCATGACTCAAAGAATTCATTATGGACAGGTAAGGTAAAGAAGGGGGTTATTTGGGAACAGGGTGGGTATAGAGCTATGATTAACACAGAGAGGCAGGAAATATGCTTGGTGCTTCATATACATGATTTCATTTAATTCTCATAGTAGCTCCATAGGACAAGTTTTATTATCCCTATTTCATAGATAGGGACTAAAACTTAGAGAGAGATTAGCTAAGCCTTGCTTAAGATCATCAAGCCAGTCAGTGTGACAGCAAAGGACTATAAAACCCAGAAGCTAAGTTTTGACCTCTGAAGTCATTGATGACCTTTAGCCACTTGCAAGTAATTGCAACATACCCAATTTTCCAGGTCAATCCACGTTCTTTGATGTTTACCCTCTGCCAGGGACCACAGGGATTCAAAAGTGAATTAAAAATTCCTGTCCTCAAGATGCTTAGCTTCTCTTGGCAGAAACCATGAACCAAGGCATGAATATGTCAGTGCAGTGTCAAGTCCATTCCTATGACTGGTGACTTAGGTAGGGTTCCCCGTAAGCAGACCTGGAGACAAAGACTTAAGTGCAACCAGTTTATTTTGAAGGTGATCCCAAAACTTGGATCCCTACCTTTAAGGAATGAAACCAAAATAATATAGGCCAACATAGATGCATTGAATGTTACTGCCAGGGGACATCTGGGGCCTAGAAGACAGTGGGGAACATGCCTCAGTGTTATCCTTAACTGCTACTGAAGGTTGAAGGAATGGGGGGCTATTATTGACTATCACTTGTTAAGGGCTGTTTCTGAGGGCATTAACTCTTTGTGTTTCCCATTTACTCTGCTTGTGAGCTCAGAGTCCACCAGAAAAATCTCTTGGCAGAAACGCACAGGCATTCTCAGTGTGCATCCTTCCGTGTCAACAGATGAGTACCAAGGTGACCTGGGTGGGAAGCTGACAGTATCTGCCACTGTGGTGAAAGGCACTGTCCCATAGTGGGTGGCGTGGCTGAGCAAGACTTGGAAGGTCAAAGAAAGAGCATTCTAGAGCAAGGCACACAGTTGCATGAGGGCATTGCTCCAGACCATCCTTTCTAAAGGACCTGCCAGGCTTTATATCAGAAGCAGAGAGTGCTCAGTTTCATCCTAGTAAAATTCACTATATAGAATTGATATATACATATTTCTTATTCTGGCATTCAAGGCTCTTGTAATCCAATCTTAGTTTACCTCTTGACAAATTCTTAGCAATCCATCCTGGGCTCATATTCCTGTCCACATTGGTACCTGTATTGCTGCCTGAGTCCTGCCTTCGAGGCTTTTCCAATCATTGAGAGTCTCAGCTCCAAGCCCACCTCACACAGTCTTTCCAGACCTTTCTTTGCCCTTTGCTCCTGGCCTCACACACTTATGCAGCCTCCAATCACTTCCAGTGATAGAAGCCACCATCCCTCTATGCATTTCCCAAAACCCCAAAGCTCCAGAAACTCAAAATGTTTTTTTTTGTTTTTGTTTACTTTCTTTTTTGAAAAATCTTACATAGTAACAAAACCTGACCCACACTGACTTCAAGCTATTTATAGTTTTTATTTGATATAAATATTCATACATTTCACTGCATAAATATTCACATAATTTGGTTACAGAATGCAGCCCCAGACCCTGCTACAATTTTATAAGGGCTCCGTGTTTCTTTTCTAAAATATTTACATGTGCACATTTCTTTGCTAAAATCTGAACAATTCGAAATTATAAAACGTATATCTCTAGCTCAAGAGATTCAGATATGGGGTTGTGAGCCTGTAACAACAGCAATAATAATAGACCTACTCTAGTCCATTCTGAGTGCTTTATATATATAATGATTTTAATCCTTATAAGGACCTGACAAGAGAATTCTGGTATCTAATACCCTAAGGAAAATAAGGTTCAGAGATGTTACCTAACTTGCCCAAAGTCACACAACTAGTAAATAGCTGAGCCAGAGTTCGAACCTCAGGCGGTCTGGAAGAGTTCAAGGTTTTTCTTGTTTCACTGTGCTTCTCGGTACCTGCCTTGGGGTCGTTCAAAGCACCCAGCCCAGATGAATCTTCTGGCTTGTTCCTGAGTGTCTTCCAGGGGACTCTTTTTCCTTCTGATTCTGAATTCTCAACTCTGAGCTCCAAGCCACAGTCTTGCCCTGGGCCAGTTCATTGGTGCTAGGTTTGGGGTAGAACTTCCAGAAGTTTCTTGCAGACTTTAGTGATCTGTAACTCCCCCACACCACAGCCTCAAGGAGAGTAACTTGCCTCTTGCAGCCTGGCCGTAGAGGCTGTTGAGCGGCCCAGGATCTGTAGCCCCTCCCCAGGCTCCTCCTCCCCCCCCCCCCCCCCCCCCCCAGAGCTTTACCCATGACTGTCTGCTGTCTTACAGCCATTCTAAGATCTTTTTTTTTTTTTAATTTTATTTATTCATGAAAGACACAGAAAGAGGCAGAGACATAGCAGAGGAGAAGCAAGCTCCCTGCAGGGAGGCAGGGAGGTGGGGAGACTGATGCGGGACTGGATCCCAGGACCGAGGATCATGTCCTGAGCCAAAGGCAGACGCTCAACCGCTGAACCACCCAGGCGTCCCAGCCCGTCTAAGATTTGAGACCACATAAGTCTGTGTCCTGAGTAGTAACCCAGGATGCTGCATATGGCAGGGCCTTCGATATGTGTGGGAGCAACAATACTTAATTGAAGAAGGAGGGGCAGATCTAGGCTCCTTCGCTAGTGTAGACATAGTCTTGGTTTTGAAATTACTCTCACGCCTGGCTATCCTCCCCTTCCCCCACCAATCTGTGCCAGAATGAAAACATAAATGGAGAAAGAGACCATGCTCTTAACAAAGAGGATGATTATTTATTAATGCTCATTCTGCATCAGTCACTTAGATGCCTTGAGTCTGTTGATCCTCAAAACAGCCCCCATGAGGAGGCACCACCATTGTACCCTTTCACTGTAAGAAGAAACCGAGGGACAGGGAAGGTAAATTGCCTAAGGCCTCACACACCCACTGTACCTGTCAACTGTTGCCACAGTAACTGTGTAACAAATCACTCCTAAACTCAGTGGTTAAAGTTAAGTCATTTATTCTTGCTTACACCTGTGTTGGCTGGGATGGCTTTCTTGACCTCTTCTGGGCTCTGGCAGGCCTGAATCCAAGCTGTGGTTGGGTTTAGGTCTGCTCCAAATGTTTCTCATCCTCTTCGGACCAGGGATTTGTCTGGGCATGTTTCTCTCCCAGTGATGGCTAAAACACAAGAAGGGAAACCTCTGATCATATCAGAACCACTAACATCCCATTGGCCAATGGAAGTCACATGGCCAAGCCCAACACTGGGGTAGGAGGCACACCTCACTTGCCATGAGGCAATGGCCCAAAGCATGGCCACGCCCAGTATCTATGGAGGGGGGAAGTGTACTCCTTCAGAGGACATGAGGAAGACGGTGTGCAGAGAAACCATCCGTCTAGTGGTAAGCCTAATCTACTACCCACTAGAAGGTGGAGCCCTGGAGTCATGGCCTCATAAGCACCATCTTTAGTAGTAACAAGTAGCCAGGGAAGATCTTTTGGTCATAGGCAAGAATGCCCATGCAGGCTCTCGGTTTTTGCCCTTGAGTCCGAAAACCTAAAGCTGCTCCAGAGGCTAGTGAGAGGAGGTGGGATAGCCTGTGCAGTGGATGGTTCAGGTGGGAGTGTGCTCTGCCCAGCTGACATACCCCTCACGCCCACACATGACCCTGCCTTTGTGCTTCCTGCTGGGATTCAGACCCATCATAGATGTTTAACTCCCTCCTCCCTCTCCGTGCAGCCTTGGAATGTATCATCAAAGTGCAGAGCGAGTGCGTTTGAATTCTTTGCCTGGCAGCAGACCTATTTTCTTGTGTTTAAAAAGACTGTTAGAAATTCCTAAATTTTGGAGCTGTGTTTTTACTGGGAGGGAGGAACGAATAGAAGCAGCTCCCAGTGGATTAATTTATTTGTATTTTGCTCTAACTCCTGACATTTGGAAAAGACTTGAAGATCTTATTAATGTTTGCTATTTTTGATTTGCTTTGGAGGTTGCTAGACTAAGCCACAGAATCCTGGAAAATAGACTTGTTCTTTTCCTTTCCAGAGGTGCCGGGTCTGAAACTATTTCAGGTGCCAAGGGTGGCCGGTCCTCAACTCTGGTGCTACCACTTGTCATCACCCTCACCCCAGCAGACATTTCGAAGAGATTTCAGCACTGCCGCCTGCTAAGCCTATAAATGGCCCCAGATCCTCCCAACAGAGTCCTCCAGACAGCCGCTACTTCTTGATCAGTGTTAATGCAAACTAATTGCCATCCTTGCTCTAAAACTTTTTAATTTTTAACATGCCAGTAAAATAACTTTATCCAAATCTTTGCAGAATTCTGATAAAGATACTGCCATCTTCTGTTCTAATTCTTATTATGCTACTACTCAACTAAAACTCGTCAGTCTCCAAACTCCTTAGCTTGCCATCAAGGTCCTCCAGTATTTGGCACTTTCACTCACCAAGACTAATGTCCTTCCAATCTCTTTATCACCCCTTGTGATAGGCAAAATTCTAATCAGGCTCCTAAGACTCCTGTCCCCATGGTATACATGCCACATGTCATCCCTCCCCTTGCGTATGGGAGAAACCTATGAGTAGGTTTAGGTTATTAATCAGTTGACTTGGAGTTAAATCAAAAAATTAACCTGGGTGGGCCTGACCTAATTAGGTGAGCTTTAAAACAGAGAGATTGGAACCTTCCAGAAGTCAGAGAGATTCTCCTACTAGCCTTGAAAAAGTAAGCTGCCATGTTGTGAGAGGGTCTACAAAGGAGGAAATGACAGGGCCAGGAACCTGAGTGGCCTCTAGAAGCCATGAGTGGACCCTGACTGATAGCTAAGAAGAAAACGGGAACCTCAGTCATACAACAGCAAGGAATGGAGTCCTGCCAACAACTACATGAGCTTGGAAGAGGAGCTCCAGAGAGGAGGACTTTGATTTTAGCCCTGTGTGGAGAATCCAGCTAGGCTGAGTCCAGACTTATGACCCACAGAAGCTGTGAGATGATACATGTTTGTTATTTCAAGCTGCTAAGTTCATGGTAATTTTTTATACAGTGGTAGGAAACTAACACATCCCTATACTCAAGCCACATGCAATTCCTTGTTATTATCCTTACCCAGGAAAGTTTTCCTAACTCTGGGAAAACTTTAATCAGAGCCTTTTCTCATGCTGGGAGCCTTTTCTCGTGCTGGGAGCCTTTTCTTATCTCTGTGACTGAATCATACCCAAATATCACCTCTTCCCTGAAGCCTTGTCTTGGCAAACCTAGACATATGTTACCTGGTCATTTTTTTTGCAATGCCACAGTTATTTTTCTTTACTTGGGCCTTGTATTGTCAAATGCCCCAGGCACTTGTTTTTCATTCCTGTCAGACTACAGGCTCCCTTGGGGGTAGTCTGTGTCTGCCTCATCCTTGTAGCCCTTTCCTACCTAACTCCCTATATTGTCAACACGCATTTTAAGCCTTGGGAAATAGGTGAAAAGGGCTGTTGATTGAAGTAGATGTCCACAAGGGTTCTAATTTATGGTAATGTTTACCATTTGGTAATTAACAATAATGAGACTCTTTGGTAAGGTCCATCATCAACAGTACCATAGAAAGTAAATGTATGTCAGCTGTCAATCACTGAAATAAAGGCCAGCTTCATCTAAGAAATGAATTGGGTTATGAGAAACTGCAGAAGAAATATTTGATAGAGGGAGTGGTGGAAGACAAAAGTTACATTCTTTATAAATTAAAGTAGGGAATCTAGGAGGATTGGCTGCTTTTTTCCTAATTGATGGAATTGGATTGAGAAACATAATCCATGCCCCATTTGTATCCCAAAATAATAATGGAATCAGGTACTCATTCATCTCTTTCTCACAATTCAAGCTCCCTGTCTTGACACATGTGTATCTGCTCTTCTACTGCATGAGCACTGCTCTTTGAGGCAACATTGTCTGATGACAAATGCTAGGCATAGACAGAGCTCACCTCACTTAAGGGTGAGTAAACAGGGGGAAAAGAAAAGTATAACACATGAAAGACTACCATAGAGCATTCATCCTGAAGACCCAGAAAATGCGCAGGCCTCTGAAAATAATTTTCTGCTAGAAACAAAAAAGGAAATTAGAAAGCTATTTAGCATTCTCCATGGAATACTCAAGGAGACTTATTTTTTGAAGAAGCAGATGAAAGCCAAAAGGCAGATACAAATTGACAACAGAATCTCATATGGTGAGAGGGTGAAGAATTGTGAGCAAGTTAAATGCCAAAACAAAATTAAAATCCTCATCAGATGCAAGAGAAAGCAAAACATACAAAAAAAAAAACTGAGTGTCATGAAGAACAAACTTGAGCCATGCTACCAAGACCAAGAGAGTGAAACAATGAGGTAGTGTCACAACACAGGTCCTTAATAATAACTTAATGGTTATATATGTTTCTGAGGAGGATATAAGCAAACTTGGAATAAAAGCAATGATCAAAAAATAATTAGGGCTGAAAAAGGTCTGAGTTTGTAGATCTGAATAGTTCATTGCATGTTAAATGAAACTATAGAGAAGACAGACTCAAATCAGCCCACCTACTGATTTTAGAAAATTATAAACACCCTTAAAGAAAAATCAGATTATCTGAAATAGAATGAAAATCAGGTCACCTCTAAGTTCTTCTACAAACCTGAGAGTCAGAACACAATGGAACAATGTTTGCAGAATTTGCAAGGAAAGGCTTTATAATGATATTATACATGTATAGCCAGGTTGTTTGTCATATATGAAGGTTTTGGGAGGACAGATCCCAATACGTAAGAGCTCTGGAAAAAATCAAGGAAAAGAAATAAACATTTAAGTAATATTTATTGAACATCTTGTATGTGCCTGGCATACTTCAAGGTGCTGGGCTTACAATAATGATCAAAACAGATGAAGTTCCTGCCATCACAAGACTTACATCTTAACAATAACAATAGAAATACACAAATAAATAGACATAAGATATACTACTATCCAGTAGAGAATGCTGTGAGGATAAAGAAAGTGGAGCAAGGTGATAAAGAATGACAAGATTGATATTTTAGATAGTGTGGCCATAGAGGACCTCTCGGAGAAGAGAACACTAGAGAGTGAATAACAGAGCAAATTAAATCATGGAAACAGCACATAAAAGACCACGAGAGGGAAATTTGCTCACCATGATTGAGGAAGAGTTAATGAGGGCATTACAGTTTAGCAGAGTTGGAGGGAAAGAGATATGGGAGATGGATTTGGAGAGAGAGTCATGGGGTAGATCAAGTGGGGCCTTGACACTGGGATTTCAAAGTCTGGATTTCATTTCAGACACAATGGAAACCATTATGTGGATTTTTTCTAGGGGAGTAATGTGACCTGACTTATGTATTGAAAAGATCACACAGGAGTTGATGTGGAAAATTAGACAAGGAGAGGTGAAGGGTCCAGAGGAAATGGGGAGCCTGATCAGGAAAGCCACTACAATAGCCCAGGTGGCCCATGACAGTGATTTTGGTCAGGGTGTCAGACGTGGAGCCATTACAAAATGACCAAATTTGAGATATATTTTTAAGGTACTAATGGGTTAGATGTCAGGTATGTGAGGAAAAGGAGAGTCAGCGATGACACCAAAGTGTTTGGCTTGAAAAATAGATAAATGGAGGTGCCATTTTGAGAATGGGATATTAGGAAAGGAGCATAGAAGAAAAGCATTAAGTTTCTGTTTCAGACATATTAAATTTTAGATGACTAATATATATATATATATATATATATATATATATATATATATCTCAAGGTAGGCCTTGGCTTGGCCAGGGAGCTGCTTCCTAGCAGCGACTATGCTATGGAAGGAGACACAGGAGTAGTGGACCCATCTCTGCTGTAACATCCAAGTGAAAATGTTAAGTGCCCAGTAGGATGCAAGTATCACAGTCAGGGGCAAAATTGAAGTCAGACAGATCGACTTACAGGAGTCATTAGCATGTAAATGATGAATGACACGTAAAGCCACAGACCAGATTCCATCCTTAGGGCAGGGGCTCACAAACTACAGGTCATGGGATGGCCTGTATCTTGATCCATTAAAGTTGTGTCCAAACACACCCGTGCTCACTCCTTCTCGTATTGTCTTCGGCTGTTTTTGTGCTGCAAGGGCGCCAGTCCCCAGAAGAAAGAGCTGGGAATTGTTTCTTGTGTGTCCTTCTAGAAGGTTTATCCATATCTATCTGTCATCCATATATCTATTTACCCACTATCATACAAATTCGCACATAAACATACATAGGGATGAAAAATTTTTGCGTATATATTTATCTGGGATATAGATGCATACATTTTTAGATTATGTAAAAGGGCTGCACTATATACATTGTTTTATCACTTAGGTTTTTTGCATTTAATATATCTTAAATATTTCTTTTCATGACAGTGTATATAGGTGTCTTTTCTCTCTCTCTGTCTTTAGTAGCTGCCGAGTATCTGTTTTTATGGATTTATCATCAGCAGTCCTCTATTAATTGACAATTTGATTGATTATTTGTGTATTTATTCCCCCACTCACCCTTCAATGCTGTCATGAACATCCTTATACATTTTTTTGAGCACTAATACAAGTCTATCTGCAAGATAAAGATATTAAAAGGTAAATGACTGGGTCAAAGGGTAGATAATTTTTAATTTTCATAGTTATGGACTACTTGCCCTCTGTAAAATCTGTGCTAATATGCATTCCCATCAACAGTGTATGAGTGTGCTTATTGGTTTTAAAACCACTTAAAATTAAGGATTTGAATATGCTTATACAGAAATATATCTTAAAATGAGTAAAGCAGTCACCACATTGTGTATATGACTTTGACTTTGATTCCTTTAGAATATGATCCATAGTATAATCTTTACTACACTATATATATATCTAATGCAAGTCTTAGCGGACTCAAAGAAGCATTTTATAAGACATTTAAAAATTTGAACTGGGCCTTACACAGTACTGCATGATTCATATGAAATCCTATTGACACACTAGCTCACTTTGCCTTTTACTGTGACATACATAAAAAGATATATTAAATATATCTATCATGTGATAAAGGAAATGTTTTCTATTAAAAAAATGTCTACCACGCTTCTCCCAGGTTCTGCCGCAATGCAAATTTTGTATTATGGTTCTTAGTACATTTTTTCTTGCAGCTAGATCTTTATTAAAGTCAATGAAAGGCTGTGCTTTTCATGTTATGAATAGGCCTCATAATTATCTAATGCAACTACTCCAAAAATCAGATTAGTAATTAGCTGGACCAACTGATTGGTATGACTTCCTGGATGTGGCTCTTTAATGTTGAACATTTACTTTGTGCTTGAAGGATTTGTTTGTGTGTTTCCTATGTGTGATGAGAGCTTTTCAATAATTAGCTCCTAAGGGATGTCGTATTCCAATAGTTAAAGAATAATTACAGCCTTATGAAAAGTGAAATGACTTCGGCTTCCTTTTGTTGTGGTTTAATTGTATGCAACAAGTCTAGGAGGCATCTCATTTCAAATTGTGATAGTGAAGATGTAGCTTTCATTAAAAAAAAAAGGTGTGAACATTGTAAAGTGGCAAATTGGTATAATTTTGAAAACAAACAAGCAAACCACCCTATTAAAACAAGCCTTGTGTTATTTCATTAGTTCATAATTTTGATTACAAATTAAACTGTGGCAGAGTGAGAAGTTGTAAGGTTATAACTACAATGAGGTGGTACTTGAAAAAGTTCACATCAAAAGGCATCAGCTGGGAGATAGGCATTGTAATGGACTGCTAATTAGTGCCAGCCACAGAAATGAAGAAGAATAGAATGACAGGCCAGTTCTCACAGATCATATAGTTGGGAGGAGAAATGAGAGTAAAGCACTAAAAAGAATATTTGTTTTTACAATGCCCTTCCTTTTATTTTTGAAAATTTGGCTTTTGGAGGAAAAAGAAAAGGTCTTAAATCCAACTGTACCATGATATTTTCACTCTAAGCTTGTATGAGGTGCTAAAAGGTGCTACTTTATACACTAACATGTCAGTCAGCTTTTGCTGTAATGATGCTGTGTAACAAAATGCGCCATAACTTGGTGCCTTAAAATAACAAGCATTGGGGATCCCTGGGTGGCGCAGCGGTTTGGCGCCTGCCTTTGGCCTAGGGCGCGATCCTGGAGACCCGGGATCGAATCCCACGTCGGGCTCCCGGGGCATGGAGCCTGCTTCTCCCTCTGCCTGTGTCTCTGCCTCTCTCTCTCTCTCTGTGACTATCATAAATAAATAAAAATTTTAAAAAAAAT
The DNA here is from genome assembly GCF_048418805.1 of Vulpes vulpes. NCBI lineage: Eukaryota > Metazoa > Chordata > Mammalia > Carnivora > Canidae > Vulpes > Vulpes vulpes. The sequence goes on from NC_132781.1 coordinate 140,810,164, forward strand.
TATAAAAAATAAAAAAAATAAAAAAAATAAAAAAAATAAAATAAAATAACAAGCATTTATCTGTCACCCATAGATCTGTGGATTGGGCACAACTTGACTGGACCAGGCTGGACTCCAGGATCCAAGCTGTAGGTCAGGCTCAGATCTGCTTTATCTATCCTCTCAACCAATGGCTGCGCAGAACATGCTCTTCTCACAAAGTATAGCAGAGGCACAAGAACTGAACAAAATGCACAAGGATATAAGTTTCTGCTAGTTTAGTGGTAAACTTCCATTTGCCGAAGTGAGTCACATGACCCCGCCTAAGATCAGTGGGGTAGGGAAGTGTACTCTACCCACAGTGCAAGAGGAAGGAAAAAAATATGTGAACAATCACTCAGATTAACATAGTACCACATGTTGATCATAATGGTTGATCTTCCACTGATAAGAATGAAGATCGTCCCACATAATACACACACACACACACACACACACACACACACACACACACACACCTTTGATTACATCAGGCCACACTTAATTGAAAATGTTCAAGAAAAGGAAATATGGGGGCATCTAGGTGGCTCAGTGGCTGAGTGTCTGCCTTTGGTTCAGGTAGTGATTCTGGGGTCTTGGAAACGAGTCCTGCATTGGGGTCCCCGTGGGGAGCCTGCTTCTCTCTCTGCCTTTCTTTGTCTTTCATGAATGAATAAATAAATAAAATATTTGAAGAAAAAAAGAAAAGGAAATATGACGAGCCCCCTTTACTTGCAGAACTGGATGTAACAAGACCTAGTAAAAAGCCATGCCTCTTGTGCAGTGAGATTTGGGCCAATGGAAACCCGAAGCTGAAAATATTCCTTTAGGAATATTTTCCTTCTGCCCACCTTGAAAATCCTATAGGTCAAATGTGTGATGAAAAGTAGACCTGCTTTGAAAATGCTAGAACTTTGCCTAAACTTGTGTAATTATCCATGCAAAACCTGTCTTGTTCCAGTGCATCCTATCAGATGGCTTATCCCAGCACTGATGAAATTAATAATCCACAGAGCTGGCGGCAGCCATGTTGAAGCCATGCACCTTGCAAATAGTTGAACTCAGAATGGTCTGGAAGGAGGAATAAAACTGTAGAACCTCCTTGGTCCAGTGACAGCACCCATTTCAGAGTGACCGATCTGTGATTCTGAAGCAGATCGTAGAGGAATTCCAAGCCCATCTGCGTTCCTTCATCAAATAACTGGAGGAGATTAGAGATGGTTTTTTTGCACAGCTCTGTTTTTGACCATTACACGATGTGGACAAAGAAAACTCACTGCTTGCGAACTTGTTTTTAGAAATCGTCACATCCCTGGAAATGGTGAGATGTTGCCTTAGAAGAAACCCACAGTATCTGTGTGTAGCAGACACTGTGCTCTGCTGGCATCTCCTCAGCACTCACTGTCCCTGCATTCTGATGACTTCTTGCTGTAAACACCTGCCACTCTCTGCCTGAGAATATTTTCTGGCTGCTGGGGTAGGCTTGGCCCATGCACCAGGCAGGCCCCAAATGTGGGAAAGTGAGTATCTCCAGGGGAGCAGCCTCAACCAGTGATGGATGGGCTTGATGTTGAAGCACCCGATCTTCCTGCCCCCTTGCTTGGGACAATTCTGAATCACATTCTCCACTCTTTCCCAGGATTTGCCAGGAGGACTGAGCCCGAGTGGCCCACGGCAATAACCTGCTCCATAGTGCACTCTTTATTGTCTTCTTTCCATTCCCTGACTCACTTCCCCACTCCCCTACAGGTGCTTCCTGGGATCACCTCCAAAATAAACTATTTGCACTCAAATCCCCGTGTCAGGGGCTGTTTGGGGGAAACCCAACCTAAGACACTGTACACCTGCAAAGCTTGACATTTCATCTAGTTTTGCTACTTGGTGAATAAAAAAGCTCTGTCCATTATCCTAACTCACTGCTTTTTCCAGAAGATTCTGCTAATGTCAAAATAGTCTGCCAACAATGCTGACGGGCATCTGGTCAACCCCAGGGAAGAGTCTTCATGAGATCAGAGCCAGGTCCTGATTAGCCACCTCTCCAAAGGACTTGTCAGAAAGTGGGGAGCAGACTGAGAAGGCTTTCTCCAGTATCCTGAAGTTGCCTAGTTTCCAAGGACAAGTCTTAACCTGCTTGATAGACTTTTGGACAGAAGAGAAGTGCCCATTCTCAAGACGATTAGGAAAAATTTCTTTATGCTTTGGCATCTTTGGCAGATTTTTTTAAAAACCAAATAGACAGGATACATCTTTGCATTCAGTGTCCTACCACCCTTAATGCGAAGCTGTTGCAGATGAGCTGAGCCCTTTAGACATCATACTTCTCTTCTAGGTGAGGCGACTAGTGGGTGGTGGAGAGTTTACATACTTCCTTGACTTCAAGCTGCAGCCTATCGTAAGATGAGTGAAGGAGGAGACACTGCCCACGTCACAGGGCTCACTGGCTCTAAGTAGGCGACACTTGGTTCAGAAATTTTAACATGTGCATCTGAGAATGAAGGAATTAGGGGGTGGAATCTGGTTAGTGCTAGTAGATTGACTTGGCAGAAACACTTGGTGGTGGCAAATCCTTGTCAGTGTGAGGGCAGGTAGAGGTTGCTGGACAGCCAAGGAGGTTACAGCGGGTTTTTGAAGTTTTCTTATGCGCGGGGATCCTTAACACTGAAGTGCATAACCTTCTGTGCCACCAGTGGTGTCAACGAGACAGATGCAGACACAGATGCAGACACAGATGACCTCTCTGACTTGACAAAGGGAACTGATGCAAAACCCAGTCCACCTGAAGTCTTGGCGAATTCTCGAGTTTCTGGGACTAGCCTCGGGCCCACCTGGCCGCAGGAGCCCAGGGGATTCTGACGCCGTTTGCCATGCTGGTGTCTCTGCATCTGCCTCATCAGCTCTTGCTGCTCTCGGAAAGAGCGAGACATGAAGTAAATGGGTCGCATGTCACCGATGACCATGTTGGAGCTACAGGTTTACCTTCTCAGTCTATTCAAACAAAAGAGCCTTCTGGCGGACGTTTAGTTTTGAGCAAAATGAATGCTTTTTGCTCGCTTTGTGAAATCTGCATCCATTTCCTTTTGAGGGAGGAGGAAGTATTCATTCATTTTTGCCTGGAAGAAATAAAGACTGAAAACAAAATTGTATGAAGATCGGTGTGATTGAAGACAATATGAAAGGAGTATATTTCCAGTGCAACCAATGAGTTATACGCACACTTCCGCATGGATGTGCCTTTTCTAGAAGTTTATAGATTCCTTTCGACTTTTAAATGGGATCGTTGCCTCCAAAACTTTTTTTCTTTTGCATTACTGATTTTCCTTGGAAACCACAGCTTATAGAAGTTTAAGTGATTTATTCCACTATGAATATATAGAAAGCTATTTTTGAAATGTTTTTTTTTCTTGAAGATGAACAGGTTCCTCTGGAACTGTTGATTTAACTATTCTTATATGAATAATCCTTAGCACCTTTCACATACAATGGAAAAAAGAGAAAGTCTGCCGTTTGGTCCAATCACAAATGTTCTCACTTAATAAATTAAGCTTGATGAGGTTTTGGCACACCGGTCCTCTGTGTTGCTTTCGCGTAAATTTTAATTCCAATCTGTTTCCTTGTAAACAGTGGATAAGCTTGTAGGAATGTTCTCTCCCTTGCTTAGGGATGATTTGCCTTTTCTGCTCCAGCGTCTCTCCTTACCTCCACCCCCTCTCCAAAAGTCTTCACATATTTCTTCTCCTTCAGAACTTATATAAATATATGTTTCTTTGTGATGCTAAAAACTAATCTTTGTTTTTTCAGGCTTTTAGGAGGGATACTTACCTTAATCCTCTTAGGTCTGTGTGCCTTGAAGTGATAGCACTTGGGAAGTTTCAAGTTTCAAGAGCAAGCTCTCCTACGACCTGGTTGGAGGGAGCTTCCCTGAGATTCCTGTCCTATCAGCCCAGTGGGGAGCACTTGAAAAAGATGTATGTCTCCCACTGTTGCTCTGCGTTTGGATATCTACCAATGGTGCATTTAAAGAAAAGAACACAAAAGAAAAGAGAGGGGGTGTGGCTGGCAAGAAGAGAAGAGAGGACAGAAGAATTTCAATCATAATACATTGTTTCCACTTTTCTGCCTTTTACAAATAATTAATTTCCTAATTATGGAGGTGTTCCCCCCCTTTCCCTTCTCTCTCTTTTTTAAAAAAAAATTTAGAAGTCCACTTATTTTATTAAGATACTGTATTCCCATTATCAGGCTTATGCAATTAATAATAAACTGCAGGGTTTCTGATCTGACATCCAAAGCTGTTTGTAAATCCCATATGTCTCCACATTACCGATCAACAAACCAGCCCTCAGCAAGTTGCCTTGATAAAGATCCTCATCTCCCAGAGCATTTATTAAGCACCTTGCACTGCCCAAGAGGTAGTGAGAGGTGCTGATACTGAGCGAGAAATTCACCAAAGCAACTGTCAAGGTTTGTTTGTTTTAAAAAACGCCCTCTGGCTATTATTTGGGATTTAGTGAAAGTCATTTATTTAATATTCAATAGCTGGTCTCCCTCGCCAGGATCTAAACCAATGTCTGCTGAATGCGTACAGTTCACAGGCCTCCGACCACACCACAGTCATTCAGGGGAGCTGTTAAAAATGTGAATTCTCATGCCACAGACCTGCAGAATTCGAACTTAGAGTGGAGAAGAGGAATGTGCCTTTCTAACAAGCTGTCCTGGAGCTTCTGCGTAACTAAAGTTTGAGACCCCCCCCCCTCCAATCTGGCTTCCCCACCCACCCCTATTTCAGCTCCTGGGTACCCAGTGGAGGTAACCTTCTCTGGTCCCTGCTTCCTCTCCCTTTTTAAATTATTTTTTTTTAAGATTTATTTATTTATTCATGAGAGACACACAGAGAGAGGCAGAGAAATAGGCAGAGAAGCAGGGAGAAGCAGGCTCCATGCAGGGAGCCCAACGTGGGACTCGATCCCGGGACTCCAGGATCACGCCCTGGACCAAAGGCAGACGCTCAACCGCTGAGCCCCCCAGGAGCGCCCCCTTCCTCTCTCTGCTGGGGTGGCAGTGTCTCGGGGAGGGGAGGTGGTCTAAGCATCTGTTGATTTCACCTGTTTGGCACTGATTTCCCACCCCCTTCTGGTAATAGGTCTCAGATTCTCCTCCTGAGGAGCCAACCCTCCCCGGCCCTAAACTCTTGGGATCCTACAAAACCCAACATCTCTGAGCCTCTAGGAGGGGTCATGTGACCCAAGCCCAGCCAATCAGCACACTCCGTCCCTAGGGCCACAGTCCTTGGTCGGTGGACATGGGAGTGAGCTAATCTTGGGAGACCCGAGCTGGGGTTTCTGCTGGAAAAATGGAGAAAGAGAAACTTTCTCTTTGCTGGGATTGCTGTCGATGAGAATGACGTAAGCCTGGAACTGCAGGGGAGGAAGCAGGGACCCTTGCCTCCATGGGGACAGGTCCAGCCCAAGAGTGTCGCCAATGATAGAGCCAGGGCCAGAGCTTAGCAACACAATGGGAGGACCAAAGTGCTGCTCCCACCCTACTTCAGTCCCTGGGTTCCATCATAGTTGCAAGGCACACATGCCTCAGCTGGTATATCCCCGTTTCTGTTTCTTCCAGTCTGCCTCAGGTTTCTGACATTTTCCCCAGAAAGAAGCCAATTATGGAGAAAGTGAAAAAAAAACTGATTTCTTGCACAATCAGGATTGGTCTGGTTTGGACTAACGTTGGATGTTCAGTCTGAGGACTGACCTAATGGTGATCAATCAAAATAGGTTAGATTGGGGATCTGGAAGCCCCCAGGGGTATGGATAACTCTTGGGTTGATTCCAAGATGCTCAGACTAAGTCGAGGCCTGGAATATTCTGTGACATCTTTGTGAACATGCGGTCTGCCAAGAATAAGTCCTTAAGGGGACAGTGAGACAGAGTGTTTGCGTTGGGGTCTCATGGAAAATGCCAGACCATAGCCATTATACTCTTAGTCTTAATAACACACTCTCCGCAGACTCCATAGCTTAAGCATGACCTCTGTAGCTGGTCCAGCGCTTCAAAACTATGATCACCGCAGATTGCTCAAGTCATAATGGCACCTAGTTGAATTCGTGTAAAAAAAACAAGCTCTGGAAACATGAACATATGGGGAAGAAGATCAAAATATGGTTAAGAACAAGGATTTTGACGTCAGAAATGACTCCATGTCTTGACTCTATCAGTTGCTATCTGCTTGATCTGGACAACTTGTTTAGAGATTTTATCTGTAAAAGAGGATAATAATGGTACTCTTGTGTATAGATAACTGTAAGAATTAAATGAGATCATGCATATACTGCTTAGTGCGATGTCTGGCCCATTGTGATTAATAGCTAACCGCAGGTCCTCTTATTATTGATCTCACTAGACCTCTTTGACATTTATGTTCTCCTTTTACCATGTATTGATATGTTCCATAAAGATATCCCCTACCACCCACCCTTCAGCTCAAACTTTTAAACTCTTTGCAGTAGGCACTTCTGTTCACTAACTATGGTTGGCTCTAGGTCTTGGGTACTCAATTTACCTATCTGAAAATGGGGAGAGAGGAGGGAAAAACAGCGTTGTTGGACCAATATTATGAATATTTTCACTACTTCTTTTTTTTTTTTTTATTTTTTTTATTTTCACTACTTCTAATATTTCTTATGTGGTTCCAAGAACTCTAAGCACTTACTAACCAACTAACTAGAAGGTTCTAGGAAAACACGTCAAGTCTTTATTGCTTAATCACTAATTTTGTCAAGGGTAGTTTAAAATATACTTTTTCCTCTGCATGAAGAACTGTGGGTGTGACTCTACAGGTATGAATTTGGCCAGGAATCAGAATGACTTCTACTGTATACTTTAGGGTTTTACTGCAAGTGCTATCACTTGGTAAGAATATTCTTTTGAAGCTTCCAACCTAGAAGATAAATTGCATTTTTAAAATACTCAAAGATGCCCCCCATTTTTTTCATTTCTTTGATGCATATAATTCTTTTGACTCCAGCCCAATTCTCACCTTTTGGCAAGTGACCAATTCACAGATTCCGAGCAATATTCAGAATGTATTCAGCTAAAACAAATCAAGTCCGACAGTTGTCACAGAAGCATTTAACCAAAATTACTTCAACATTTTAACAATGCTTGACGTTTTCAGGGATGTCTTTGAAGTACAGAGCTCCCAAAATATTTAGTGTTAACAGTTTTAGACAGGTGTTTTGCCGAAGACATGTAAAGATGTGTTGAGTGAAGATTATTATTTTGCAGTGAGCTTAGCCTCTGGAAAAATATTTATGTCTTAATTGGATGGAATTCCACCTGTCATTTTATCAAACGTTGTGCTTATGGTCCATTTTGCTTGGAGTCCAAGAAAAATGAAAGTATTTTGGTTGTGAGAATTAATGCGACACATGTTTGAGCTTTGTGGAATCACTGCATTTGTTTGGTGATAATTATAAGAGAGTGTTTTAGGAACTTGAACTAGAGTTTGCAATTAGAATATATAAAATTGGGTCTGAAAAGCTTAAGAAAGAAGCATGATGGAAAGTGTTGTAAAAGCCCTTTTATAGCAAATCAAAGTTACAAAACTGGAAAACCACTTAATTAAAAACTTAAATGGAACAAGGGCAATCAACACATTTTTGGGAGCTTCTAATCATCCTAGGGATTAGTTGTCTTAGTGTCTGGTACGTAGTCAGTCCTCCAAAAGAGGGAGCTTCCTGTTTTCTCTCCCTTGCTGTTCCCCTCTTTTACTTCATCGTATTTCCTTCTTCAGGCATCTTGGTTCATTTACAACATGATTTCAGCAAGTAATACTGAAGACAGAAAACAGAACTCAAGTTGCTTTTGAATCATTGTTCAGATTAGAGCAGTGAAATCTCCCTCTTTTGCTCAGGGAAGTTCCCCTTGTGAGTGTAGCTGATGAAGTGTTTAGCGTGTTGACTCCATTATCTAGAGGAATGAATTTGGTTAACACTAAATGTATTTCTAGTTGCTATGTAAGCTCCAGCCATGCATTGTATGAGCACCAGCTCCGGGCAGTCTCAGTGGGCTCCACTGTCACCTTAGAGATGGGCCCCGAATGGAGAAGTGGATCACCTATGAAGTATTTGGAGGTGGAGAGGAGAAGAGATTGGTTTTTGGAAGCATTCTTTGAACCTCTCATTTTGGGTGGCGGTATCCCCAAACCTGAGCACTGAAAGGTCCAACGCAAGTACAAAAGCAGGGATGCCTGGATGGCTCAGTGGTTTAAGTGTCTGCTTTCAACTTAGGTCATGATCCTAGAGTCCTGGGATCAAGCCCTGTATCGGGCTTCCTGCTCATCGGGGAGTCTGCTTCTCCCTCTGCCTCTGCCTCTCCCCCCCTGCTCCTTCCCTCTCTCTTTCTCTCAAATAAATTTTAAAAAAGCAAAATCTCACTTCTGTGAGGTAGTATCTAAGGAGACAGAGTGAAGGATGAATCCAAATACAGGATTTGATTCAGAGATTCATGAGGCCTCATAATGGCACCCCCACTTTGTTCTCTATAGCCAGACATTCGCAAATAGTCCCCAGAAAATGAGATGGAGAAATTATTACTCACCGGATCTTATCTTTCCTTGTGGCAAAAAAGTTTGAAGTGCTTGGGATAGAGCTGGAGACTCTGGAGGGCCCTTGGAGAAGGTTGAGGGGCTCTGAGTAAGACATGCGGGCATATTTAGCATGAGGAGGAATGGGGGAAGTAGGGCAGGGAGCTAGTGACAGCCCCTGGGTGATAATGCACCTTTCCCCTGCCCTGTGTCCTTGCCCCTAAACTCCTAGAGCCCCTCAGTTCCCACAATGCTTGGCAAAGCCTTTGGCTGAGCCTCCTGTTCACCGTGGTGTGAGGAAGCAGCACCTGTAGCCCCAGGAATGTGGAGGTAGAGAAACGAAGTGAGCCAAGGGAGATTACAGGCTTCAAGGTACGTGTGCCTCAGGCCATGAAACTGGAGTTCAAGGCCAACTTAACATGCGGGCCAAGCTCCCAACGGACCATGGCTGACCATCGTTATAAGCATGGAGCAGGGGAGAGCTGCCATGTCCCTTTTTACTGGGGAATGAGCCTCTAGCTTCTTCTTGATGTGTGCAACACCCTTCTCAATACGTTCTGTGTGCCCTGGCCTCTCATGCTGTAAGTTCCTTTATGGTCCCATATTCCTGGATTTTCACATTATCCCTGGCGCTTGTTTTGATCAAGGTAACCATCTGATATTTTTTTTTGTCTGATGCTGCAGTCAGGCCTCGATGCCCACTGCTAGAATCATCCTTAGTTATTCCTTTAGATCAGCTCTCCTGGGCCTGTAATCAATGACTTTTCATGCCCTCTAATTGAAAATATTCATCACGTATAACCCGTTATAATAGTCAGGTCTGTAACGTACACGCTACACAGATATCCCGAAACACTATTTGACTTAATACCGGTAGTTTTAACTCACTTGTAGTTTCACTTAGCTCTTTACCATTGATCTTACTGTGGTATGAGGGCGGGTATTAAGCATGGGGCTGCAAGAATAGAGGCGAGTCAGGAAAACCACCGCCTATCCTGGCCTGCTTCTTGCTTCTGTTGTCCATGACAGGTGGAAACATGTTTGAGTAGACGTTCAGAGGCATTAACCACAGACTAGTTTAGCCACACTGCCCTTCACCTGCATCAGCATTGCTGGGAGTGTGTTGGATTATAGATAAAAGCGGGGTCTATGGAGAGAAGCCCAAGCTCTGGATCTGAATCCTGTCTGTCTCTTTTGCGCGCTATGGGACCTGGACCTTGGGGAGACACTTAAATCTCTCTAAGCTTCACTGTCTTCATGCGTAAGGCCGGGGAAATAACAGTGCTAAGTTCACAGGATCATTACAGATAAGGCTTAAAAGACAAAGCGAATAAAGTGCTTAGACTCTGGTTGAACACTTAATAAGCACTCAAAAATGGTGGTTATTATTATGATTAGTATTGTCAGTAGGGAGAAGCAAAAGGTAATAGAGCTCTGTCTTTAGTCACACATAAAATATAGATGCAGATAGAGTGAACAAATTGGGACACAGTGACACCATGAATGTTGTTATTAAGTGGCATGGCATATCAAATGTCTTACAAATACTCCTTGGATTCCTGTTTCATAGAAGGTGAACTTGAAGGACTCTAAAGAACTATGTCTACAGAAATATTCACAAGGCAGCCTCAGCCTGCAGTCTCAGCCAGCAATCATTAAGGTCGGACACCGCAATTTGTTCCTGACAGTGTTTAGTAATATTGTGAGGGTGCCATAATTCTCCTTGTCACTGGCTGTTGTAAGGAGCAGGCATTTCTGATGGTTGGGTTTCCTGATAGTTGGTGGCATTTCCTCCCTGTTCTTCCAGGTGACCAAGCATCCAGCAGTCTTAGAATGCTAAATAAGATCGACATAATAAGATTAAGCCCAGGGATCTTCTTGCTGATAGTAAGACTTTTTGGGCTTCATTCAAAAGACCAATTGTTCTGCTGGACACTCATCTAAAGAGAGTATTTCTGGGATGGGGGGGTGCATAAAATTCGAAGAAGCTCAGTTCTTTTCTAAAAACTATTGTCTCCAATCTAAAAATGGTAACCAAGTACTGTTTAAATGTTTCTGGAAACATTTTTATTGGAGTGTTAATATTGGAGAAGGCCATGAGACTTGACTCCTCCAACTGTGGCATCTTAGCCTCATTCAGATGTTGGCTGAGGTATCCTTCTCTTGAGAACCAAAATAAATTGACCTGATCCCATTCCAAGCATGAAGAGAGTCCCACGACCTTCCTAACCTCTCAAGAGATTTTGGAGGGTAGTTGGTAACTGACTTCTTGACTTCGTGGAGGTGGGGGCATTTTTTTCCATCCCACATGACTTTGTTTTTTTGGTTCATTGTGTTATTCTGTGGACTCCTTTGCCATACTTCCATGCTTCCCATCACTCGAGATCCTTCAGCTCAGGTATGAGACTTAGTCATTTTGGTTTCTGCATTAAACCCACCCACATGAGCCCTTCATGTGCCCAGCAGATTTGGCTAAGGTTTGAGAAAAGAGAGGGATGGTGTTGACATCATGGAAGAGAAGCCACCTTGAAGTGAAATAGTAGGTATTCCTGTGCTAAATGGTATTTGCCATAGGATTTGGTGGGGGAATCCATCACCCCCACCCCAATTCTCTCCTTGTTTTCATGAAGAGGAAAAGGAAATTGGACTAGACCACTATGAAATTACCACCGAGGGCCCAGATGAAGCCCTATTTCTCCTCCTCATCTTCGGGATGGAGAAGGGGCGTTTCATTGTTTGAGGTATATCTCAAATAGGTAAACAGGGCCTAGGGAAGGGAAATCATTTGTGCAGGTAAATGCCAGAGCCAGGACCCTGATAGATAGCCAGGCTGATGATACATGACCTTCTTTCTGAGCCCCATTTTCACCACGCATACTTCCACAGATGTATCCTCAGGCTCCCACTACCACCAGTTCTCAAATAATTCAGTGTTTATGCACCCTGTGCTAAGACCCGAGTGAACAAAGCTAAGTTATTCTTAATAAATCGAAGACATTTCTGGATCTTGTTCTGGTTCTAGAACATTACTGCAGACTCCAGTGGCAACAAACTTCTTTGAGGTCCTGCTAAGAGCCATGCTAGGCTCTGTGGAGGGCAGTCCATGGTGGATGAAGTGCAGACGTGGAACTCTTGCAGACTCTGGGCAGATGATGGAGACCACCTGGGTATGGTCCCTGCCCTCGTGGGGCAACAGTAAATACATTGCTAGAAAATAAATCTTTGTCGTTGTTGTTTTTTTCAAGATTTTATTTATTTATTCATTAGAGACAGAGAGAGAGAGAGAGAGAAGCAGAGACACAGGCAGAGGGAGAAGTAGGCTCCATGCAGGGAGCCTGACGCAGGACCCGATCCTGGGTCTGCAGGACCTGATCCTGGGTCTCTAGGACCACACCCCAGGCCAAGGGCGGCGCTAAACCGCCGAGCCACCGAGGCTGCCCTAAATCTTTGTTGTTGAAGCCACTTGGTCTGTGCTACTACTGTGTTATGGCAGCGGTCACAAACAAACACACTCCCCAAATAGGCAGAGTCTCAGCAAGCAAAGACACATGATCGCATAAGTACGGTGAGGAGAGGAATTCCAGCAGCATGAGCAGCTCACACAAGGACATGGAGATGAAATATGAAATGTGAAAAATATGTTCAAGACTAGAACAAAGGAGGGACACCTGGGTGGCTCAGTGGTTGAGCGTCTGCCTTTGGCTCAGGGCATTATCTCTGGGTCCAGGAATTGAGTCCCACATCGGGCTCCCTGCATGGAGTCTGCTTCTCCCTCTGCCTATGTCTCTGCCTCTCTCTCTGTGTGTCTCTCATGAATATATATATATATATATATATATATATATATATATATATATATATATATTTTAAGACTGGAATGTAGGAGAGAATGAGGAGGGAGAAAACTGGAGAGATGAGTTTGTCTCATGTGATCAAGACATTGAATCCTAGGTTAAGAAGTCTGGCCCATCCAGCTATCGTGGGCAAAGAGAACCAGGGAACAGAACATTGGCTAGAAATGTAAAGCATGTGGAAAAGCCAAGCATTTTTTTTTCTTGCCTCCTCTTTTCCCAAATGAGCCATGACTTCAAAAGTTGAAAGACATTCTGGCACATAAAAGATGTCTATACCATGAGGAGAGAAGTTGAAAGAAGGCTTCTTTGCTGCAGGGGCTTTGGGTGGAAACATGGGTTGGCTTGAAACTTTCAGGGACACAAAGGCATTTCAGTGTCCCTTCATTTGAGTGAATTTGGGAGGAGTTCTCCCAAGATATATTACGTTTAATGGCCAGGAGGATAGGAAGCTTCTTGACTGAGTCCCTTCAGTGAAATGGACGAAATGACTTTGAGTCTTCTACCCAGTGAGTCAAATTTGGGTGGGTCACTTTCCCAGTGTCGACGTGCAGGGGGTGGGGGGGCCGTGGGTGCCCCTGATGGCTATGGGGGGTGGCTTCTGCTCGCTCCCTACATGGCAGGCTTTTGTGTGCACGGAGGAGAGGGAGCCCCAAGCACAGGGACAAGGTGTGGCTGATGGGGCCCGATAAACCCCACACAAAAAGCCCACTGTAGTGCTGAAAGGGTCTCCAATGTAGCCCTTTAATTTCCTTGCTTAGAAATGTTTCCCCTCTTTTCATCCCCAGCCTTTATCTTAACTTCTAATCGGAGCAAAGCGGCAGCCTTTCAAATTGAACAAATAGGCTCCTCTGCCTGTGACAAGATGTACCTCATTTTCTCGGCAAGCCTTCAGCAAGGTCACACCTTTTTAATTTATTTTCTGTAAGAAAAATCTAGTTGCTGGATAGAACAAGGGCCAGATCTCGCTAGAGGTCATTTCTCCAGCGAGTCATAAAGTAGAATGGGATTAGAGCCGCGGAATATCCTCGGCCTCACCTTGCTGCCCACCACCCGCACCCGGGGAGCGACAGGAGCGGGGCTTGAGGACAGGGACACCCCACACGGCTTGCTCTGCCCTCCCATTGTGCAGGCGATCTTTTCCCTTGTATTTATTGGTATTTCAAACATTACTTTTACTCTCCCAAATATACTTATTTAAAAGCGTCAAAGAGCACCAACTGGGGCATGTTTAACATTTTCTAGTATATATATATATATATATATATATATATATATATATATATATATATGTATATATCATTTGCTTATAATTTATTTGAGCTATTTAGTAATGTACCCTGCCCACCACCACAACCTTAGCATTTTTCCATACATTTTCTTTTCTGCTCATTCAAAAATCAAAGTGAATGATTGAGCCCTGAGACAAAGGCAAAGTCATCATTCCTTGAGTTTTACTTTTTGGATAATTGGCTGGAATACCTAGCCAATCCTCTTTATGCTCCCCTAGTTCTTTTTGCTTTGTTTTGTATTAAATAACCTTAGTTATTGTGAAAATATTTATCATGTATATTCATATGTTGTAAACATGTAGAGACGTGTCTGGAAGAACACATATTAAATTTAATAGTAATTACTCTTGGAGAGGCACAGAGGGAACAGGAGGCAAGGAAGGATTCCATATTTTAACCCACGATTTGAAAGCTTTATAATAATAATGCATATATTATTAAAAGAAATTTTAAGTAACAAAAATACCTTTCTTTTGACAGAAAATTTAGAACATGATAGAAAGCATGGCAAATAAATAAAAGTCACCCATATGCTTACCTTTCAGGAAAAATTATTGATGACACTTTATGGTATTTCTTCCCACACTTTAATCCTATATATTTCTTTACTCTCTCTTCCTTCCACTGCATTATATTGTGAGCATACTTTCATTTTATCAGATATTTTTTAAAATAGTGTATTCAATATCTGTACAGTATTCCATCATAGTATGTATACCTAATTCATTCAGACATTTTCAAGCCTTCTTATTGTCTGCAATCTGTGGCTATATTAAATTAAGCATTTTAATAAACAGCTATATATGTGTGTGTGTGTATGTATATAAGTGTATGTGCATTATATATGTATGTATGTATATATAGGTATATATACATATATACAGCTGTTTGGATTCTTTAACTATTTGCTTACCAGGGCTTTCATTTTTGCTTACTAATTTGTAAACATTCTTTAGAGCTTAAAGATATTAACCCTCTGTATATAAGATATTTTGCATTCTACTTAATTCAATATTTACATTTTGATTTTAATTAAATGTAAGATATTGTAATGTCTTTTCCACTTTTATGCATTCAAACCTCCTTCTATGTCCCTGGTATTTCCATTTGCATTTAGGCTTAGAAATGTCTTTTCCCTCTAAAAACATATATCTACTTAATGTCTACTTAGATACTTAGCTTTTCACTTTCTACACAGTTTTGTATTGATTTAGAAGTTATTTTTATCCAGTATAGGATATGAAGCAAAATTTATTTTTGTTCTGTAGCTAACCGGTTTTTCTAAAACTGCTGATTGCAATCATTTGCTCAGAAATTTGACATTTCAAAAATCTATGTCTTGTTCCATTGATTTCTTTGTCTATTCTTGTGTCAGTAACGTGCTGGCTTAATAATTACAGTTTTATGCTATGTTTTTGTGTTTATCAGTTTATTATTCATTATTATTTTCCACAACATCTTCAATATCTCTGCCCATTTAATTTGTAGAAGGGTTCTTAGTTTTTCATTTATTTATTATTATTAATTTTTTTTTTGCAGAAGACTTCTTAAATTGCCTTGTCACTTAGTACTTAGCAGTCAACACTTAGTACTCAACCAATGTGACTTTTTATTGTGCAAATGAATAACTACTTTGACTATAATTGAATTGAGTCTATAACTGGGAAGTATTGACATCTGTGCAATATTAAATTTCCTGTCCATGGACATGGTATATCCTTTCATTTGTTTTTAAAAACGTTATGTTCCCCAATAATGTTTATGGATTTTTTTTTTACATAGGCCTCAAATATAGTGCAGTACTTGTAGAGAAGGAAAGGAAGAAAATGGGTGGATTTGAGAGATTGATAAAATACGTAATTCATAGGCTTTGCTGGAAGATCAGCCATGGGAGGTTAGGGAGGACTGACCCTTAGACAATGGGCTTGGGTAACAGGAGAACTCATTATGCTCTTAACTAAGATAGGAAACATCAGAGGAGAACCAGGTAATGAGGTAAAAGCTCCATAGTTTTGTTTCAGACATGTGAATTTTGAGATGACTTTCTGACAGCCAAGTACACCCATGCAAGTTAGCAGTTGGATGTGCATGTTTGAACCTCTGAGAAAAGGAGTTAGCAAGAAATCCACATTTATGCGTTATTTGCAAATGAGTGGTAATTAAGGCTAGAGATTGCCTAAAGAGCAAGTATGGAGTGATAAAAAAAAATATTCACAAAACTGAGCCTTAATGGCTAGGAAGAAGGTGTGGAGCCTGAAAAGGAGATAGAGGCCAGAGTGAGTGTTAAGTCCCCAAAGCCAAGGCATGAAAGTTACATCCGTGGCCAGTTGATTTTCAGCAAGGGTATCAAGACCATTCAATGGAGAAAATATAGTCTCTTCAATAAATGATGTTGGAACAATTGGAAATGTAGCTACAAAAGAATGAAGTTGAACCTATACTCCATATCATATGGTAAAATTAACTCAAAATGGATCAACAACCTAAATACCAGAGCCAAAATTATAGAAGTCTTAGAAGAAAGCATAAGAGTAAATTTTCACGAGTTTTAACCTGGCAGAGGTCCTTAGATATGTCACCAAAGACAACAAAAGAAAAAATTGATAAATTGAACTCCATGAAATTTAAAAACTTTTGTGCATCAAAGAACATTGTCAAGAACAAGCAAATAAACCTACAGAATGTGAGAAACTATTTACAGATCATCTATCTGATAAAGGTTTAGTATCTGCAATATATAAAGAACTCTTATGACAGCAACAACAAAATCTTACCACAAAAAGACAAGTTATCCAATTTTGAAAATGGGGAAAGGATTTGATATGTAGTCCTCCAGAGGAGATATACAAGTGGCCAATAAGCACATGGAAAGATATTCAACATCACTAGTCAGTTGGGAAATTAGGGAAATGACAAACTAGTCATTAAAGAAATGCAAATCAAAACCACAATGAGGTACTACTTTATACCTACTGGAATGGCTCCAGTCAAAACCCAGAAAATTACAAGTGTTGGTGGCAATGTGGAGATACTGGAACTCTTGTATGTTGGAGGAAGGATGTAAAATGGTTCAGTCTTTATGGAAAACAATTCGGCAGTCCCTCAAAAAGTTAAACATAGAATTATCACATAAAGCCACAATTTCACTCTTAAGCATATACTCAAAAGTCAGGAATATCTACAGGTACTTGCTTAAATATCAATTACCTGTATACCCATGGTCATTGTGCACTATTCACAATAGCCAAAGATGGAAACAACCCAGATGTCCATCAGCAGATGAATGGATAAACAAAATGTGGTACATACTTAAAGTAGAATATTATTTGGCTATGAAAAAAATGAAGTATTGCTATGTGCTACAACATGGATGAACTTCCAAAACGTGGTGTTAAGTAAAAGAAGCCACACAAAGGCTTACGTATTGTATGACTTCAAATTACCTATGGAAAGAAAGATGGGATAAGGGGTTGGTAACTAGTAGATCACCTCACCAACTGCACTTTCTTTGATGGTCCTCAGTTTTCACACTCACTTGAATGATTCTCCCACAGCAACATGCTACACTGTTCCCTGCATTGAAAATTATCTATTTTTGTGGCTTGGTTTATTCATCTAGCTAAAATTTTTATTGAGTACCTTCTCCATGCCAGCACCAGGAGATATGGCAGTGAGCAAAAGGAAACAAAAAAAACCCACTCCCCAGAGCTTCATTTTAGTAGGGAAGAAGATGAGAGAGAAGAAAAAAAAATAACTACAATAATTAGTGTGCCCAATGGTCACAAGTACTAAGGCAAAGCAAAGGAAGCAGTGGAAGGTGAAGAAAGTGTTGGTGTGGTGGTTGTTGAAATGTTAGATAAGAGGACCAAAGAAGACCTTACTGAGAAGGCACTTTTTGGAATACAGACATAAGAAAGTGAAGAAGCTAGCTCCAGGAAGAGCATTTCAGGAAGAGGGAACTGCCAGTGCAAAGGTCCTGTGGTGGGAGTGTCTTGGTGTATCTGAAGAACAGAAAGGAGGGCAGTGTGCTTAAAGCAGAGTACAGGGGAGAAGAGAGGAAGATGAGTCAGAGCGAGAGCAGGGAGTCATCATGTGGACCATGGAGACCATAGGCAGGATATCACCTTTCATTTTTCACCTTGTGTTCCCAGTTGGAATTTCTTTTTAAGATTTTTCATATTTATTTATTTACTTATTTGAAAAAGAGAAAGTGTGTGTGTGTGTGTGTGTGTGTGTGCATGCACGTGTGCCCGAGTACACACTGAAACAAGCCTGGGAGCAGTAGTAGAAGGGGATGGAGAGAGAGAGAGAGGGAGACAGAATCTAGCAGACTCCATGCCATGTGCAGAGCCCCAGGCAAGACTTCATTAGAGGACCCTGAGATCATGACCTGAGCTGAAACCAAGAGTCTGCTGCTTAACCAGCTGAGCCACCCAGGCGCCCTCCCCCAGGTTGGAATTTCTATAAACTGATGAAGATTTAGTATTATTTTATTTCACTCTTTGTTTAATGAAATGCCAGATTTGTGGGCTGATGCCAGCATCAGGTCAATATTCCTGTTGCTAACTCCTCTGCATTACACTCAATCACCCGTTCTCCCCAACTGTGTACACACACACACACACACACACACACACACACACGTGCATTTACAAACATTTTCAATTTTACTATTTAAAAGAAGTAGCATTGCTACCCACCAGCTGGCTGTGCTGTGCACATTTTTAAGTCTTCAGTTCTTTGGAGAAATGGAGCGATCTGGCCTGATGTGGTTGACATGAGTGGGTGCGATGCTGATGATATGTTAGAAATATATTAAATATGAAGGCAATCCTTGTACAAAGGGATTTCCACCAATGAGTCTAAGGATGGGAACCGACCCAGAGGCAGATGGAGTTACTTAGGAGCAGTTAGAGAAAGAATTCAAAGTGCAAGCTGAAACACAAACCTGGATTAAACCTCACAAATATGAAGGAACTTTCATTATGAAGTTTGTTTTCATTTTTTTCTCCCTCTCTCTCCAAATCCCAGCCCAAACTGTATGTCTCCAATGAATAGGGAGCAAGTGTAATTAACTGAATAGAGCAGTAAAAGGAGAATTATGGGATATGGAAAGCATTTAAATATGATTCATGGGTTTGGAGCGATTGCAAACACGTGATAGATGCTCGGAAGAGGCCACAGAGAGATGGTGCTGAGAGCTCAGTGGGGAAATGACTAAAGCAGGCACCCGGATCTTGGCAGTTCATATAATTAAAAGACGAAATATTTTATAAAGATGGAGCAAGTAAGATTTCACCAGCATCACACTCTGTGCCAGCAGTGATTAAACACAAACCAAAAATGCATGCGTGTTTTCTCCCCGGGAGCAGGATGTCGGCCTCTTCCCTCTGGAAGTCAGCACTGGAGGGCCACAGTGGGTTAGAAGGGGGAGTTAGAGGGCAAGTAGTAACCAAGTCCTTAGCTACACAGTGGCTGGAACCAGGCTGTGAGCTGGCATTCTGCAAGAAGAAAACACCCCAGACCTGTCATCTCACTTACCTTCCCAGCACTCCCAGGACACCAGCGGGGGCATATATACCCTCATTGTAAAAGCTGAAACCATAAGACTTCTTAAAGAAAATGTAGAGAATACCTTTATAATATTGGGGCAGGCCAGGTTTGGTAGGACACAAAAAAAACTAACCATGTAAGAGAAGATATTGATAAACCAAACTTGAATCAGAATTTAAGCCTCTTCTTGATGAAAGAAACTGTTGTGAAATTTAAAAAGCTAACCACAGGTTGGGAGAAGATATTCACAAAGTATAATTCATATCCACAATATATAAAGAACTCCTACGAATCAATATCAAGAAGACAAACCAATTTCAAAATGGGCAAAACAAAACAAAAAGACACACACACACACACACACACACACACACACACACACACACAAAGCCAGAAGACTTGAGCTGGAACTTCAGAAGAGAATTTTTTACATGAATGATCAAGAATATGAAAAAGCACTCAATATTATGATTCGTCAGGGAGAGACCAATTAAAACCTTAATGGGACACCACTAACACTCAGCAGAGTGGCTCAACTTAAGAAGTGTTGGAGAGCCACCATGGTCATCCTCATCTTCCACCTCCAGCTGGTGGCCACATCTTGGCTGTTGTCCCCCTTTTATGTCTCCTGGGACCCTGTCCTTTGCTCCACACCCTTAGCACCTGTCTTAGAACAGTCTTTCCCCAGTTCTTCCTTCCACTATTGCCATGGCTTCCTTACTCCTTACTTGTCTGCTCTTCCTGAAGCTCCTCCCAGCCCATCCCCAGCACCCTCAGGATCAGCACCAAACTCTATCATAGTCCCCAGGGCCTGTGCCCCCGCCTGCCTCTCTGGGTAGGTATACATTTGACCACTCCCTTCACTCCAGCGGCAGGAAGGGGCTTTTCATGTGCTATTCCTTTGGCCTGACACACTTGACTCCTTTCTGTAGCAAACTGCTACTCGGGCTTCTGATCTTAGCTCTGTTTTCAATCTGGGAAGCTCACTCCTCCCTCCCAATCCTGGCCCTCGCCTGGACTGGCTCAGATCCCTCTGTTATTATCCTCATAGCACTATGGACCTCTCATTTGCAGTGCATATCAGAGCTGTCATTTTCTGTTTGCTTCTTTGATAATCCTCCACACATACTAGATTGTGGGCAGGGACGGCGTGTGTTTTCCTGTCTTTATACTCTGTGCTCACAGCAGTGCCTGGCTTCTAGGAGGGGCTCCATACGCACTTGTGGAGGGCCAGCATGACTTGACTCTGCTCAGACTCTGCGGCCAGACCACCTTGCTCCAAATCCCGGCTCTGCCACTTACTAGCCATTGACCTTCAGCCAGTCCTGGGCCCTCTGCTCACAGGGCTAGGAGTAGGGTGAGGGAAGTTGGTAGGGTGTAAAATGTGGGGAGATACTCTACGGCCTCCCCCTTGTCCTGGTCTTGTGGCTGTGCCTCGGTTTCCTTATCTGGGATAACAGCTGTGCCTGTATCACAGACTCGTAAAGATGAAATTATTTTATGGATGCAAAGCTCTGGGGCCGGTTCCTGGCAAAGACTGAATGCTATACGAACGCATGTCTTCATCTTTCAGGGGGCTCAGGGCCCGGTTCAAGCCCTTCCTGCTGGTGCTTCCCCCTTCACAAACTGGCACCCCTTCCTTTGCACCCCCACTGCCACTCTCTGAACAGTTTATTGTTCATAACTGATTCATCAGTGCGCGGTTCTCAATGAGAGCCCTCCGAGGACCTCCGAACCTGAGTATCTCCTGCCCTAGCCAAGCTCCCGCCACAGAGGGTACTCTCCCCTCAAACTGGCTGAATCCATATCTGCTGACCCCTCTTGTTGAAAACCAAGGCCAAGAAGACTCTCTTGACCCCTGGAGTGCAAGCTAACACTGACACTCAGTTTAAGCTTCCGGATTTGAAACTGGTGGCAGGGGGAGTGGGAGGGAGGTGCAAATTCAAGCAGCATCCATACCTGGACTCAGGAGCCGCCGATTTACTGGTGAACTTATGAGTCTACAGCCCACAGAAGAGGAGAAATGCTCAGAGAAGTAGACACCTCCAGAGGCAAACCTTTTTGTTGTTATGGTACCATTCGAAAGTAGTGGCCAATAAGTCCATCTAGAAGCTCTTTTTTTTTTTTTTTTTTTTTTGCTTTGAACTATCTAGGGAACACTGCACATGATCATCCGATCATCCCTTTCTAAGTGGCAAACAAGCCTTTTTCTCTTTTTTATTTTCCTGCTTGTCACTCCTGGCCTCTGTCTCCAGCCCCCTTGCCGTCCATACCCGCACATAGGGAACACTGCAAGATCCCAGATTCCCCATCCCTCCGATGGTCCCTTCCCTCCAGAAGCCAGTTAGCCTGATGCTCAAATTCCCCGTGGGCCGGTCCTGGGCCAGACTTCTCACTGACGCATGAGGCCAGTCATGAGGGAGCCGCGGTCAGAGGAAGTAGATTTTCCAAGCCTGGGGGTGTGCACTCAGACTCGTGCCTGAGAACGGCCCATCATCTTTAGAAGCGTAGAACAGTGAGTGTCTTTGTGTCCTGCAGGATGAGTCCATCAGAAGACCCACCTCTGGGGCTGGTGGCGTGGTGACTCGTGCCCAAATGCTGTTTATTTCAAGCTTTGTGGGAAACCGTGAAACTCGAATAAGTTTTAACACAGCTGGACTCTAGCTTTTTCTCCTACAGCTGCTTCCCCACCCCTTTCTCTCCAATAAGAGAAACTGAGGCCAAGAATCATCTCAAAGTAGTGCTCACCAACTCTAGGACAGGAGCTATTTGAAGGGCTTACGGTTCCGCAAGCAAACCCCACGCAGCTTGCAGCAGTGCTCTCTCTTCAGCTGTGGACACTGACTGTTCTCGACCCCTTAATCTGCAGGATTCCATCTGGCATCTGCAAGGGGGAGAGAGTCAAGCAACCCAGAATACTCTGAGTCACTCGGAGACGAGATAAGAACAGTCTAGAATGACATCAAATGGTACATCTTACACTGGGGAGTGGATCACTTCCAGTTGAGTTACAAAGGCTTCTGTGGCAATTATGATTTTATTCAAATCAATACAAAGCCTGGAAATAGACGTGAAGAGCCAGCAAGCCAACACACAGCATGCGCGCAGAGCACCGTTGCAATAAATATGCAAGAGTGTCTCCGCCACGGAATCCAGTGCCCCCGAGAAGGCGGCCTAAATATGTAGGTTGCTGAACAAGGCCCGCGGCAGGTGTGTTGGCAATCTGTCAGCGCTCTAGCAGTAGGCACCGAAGGCAGAGGTGCTTGGTGTGTGGCTGGTGTTGGCTTTTTTGTTGTCGCTGTTGGTTTTCGGTTTTGCTAGTTAGTTTTTTAGGAATACCAATACGGGAAATTGCTCAATCTGGTTATTTCTTTGGAATTAAAATTACCTGCATGCTTTCCACTGAATGAAATCCTAGCAACCTGGGGAGACCTCCACTCCACCTTCCCCAGGCCCACGACCGGCACAGGGGTTCCTCATGGTCTTAGCTTTCTCTTCAAAGGCCAGCCTCCTTTGATGGGCATCTTTGTGTCTCAGATCAGCCCTCTGACAACCACCTCAGTTTTCTTCCAGGGCAACTGCCCCCTCTTGTAACCTCAGCCAACGTAGTTTGGGGAGTTTGGACTCCACTGCCCGCCTGTGGTTTGATTTGGTCCATCAGACAATCCTATCTCTGGCCACAGCAATTGGTTCAGAGATAGACATGTTACAGAACTTGGGCTAATGAGAGTCAGGCATGGGAATTTTGTTTAAGCTGCGTGGAGAAAAGAAGCTTTCTCTTCTCGTAAGGCTGGGAGCTATGAAGAATGAACCCGGAGGTGCTGGGGACCTGCCACATGAAGAAAACTTGCCTGAGGGTGAAGCCAACATGAAGGGAAACATTAATTAAGAAGTGGCGAGAAACTGAATCTTAATGATGTTGTTTGAGCCACTGGATCCAGCCATGCCTGAAGGTGACAATCTTTTTTTTTTTTTTTTTTACCTATAAGAACACACTTAAAAATTATTTGTTGAAAAAAATTAAAATAACAAAAATGATCAGTTTGTGAAAAAAATAAGAATAAAATTAAAATACAAAATATTCCTTTGTTAAGCAGTTTGAATTGTATTTCCCGTCACTCATGACTGAAAAGCTAGTTAACTGATATGTCCTATATCAGTTAGCTAGAACATATATATTCTTTCTTTCTAGTGCCCATGGTAGATAGATCAGTGGAATCTAAATGGCTCTGTAAGTCAAAGTAGGCAATTATTTAAAAAGGAGAATGGGATTTGGGTGCAGACAGACCCACTACCAGTATCTTAAAGTTTGTCTCACACTCCTGTGGGCTTCCCCTCACCTTGGTCAATCTCTACCCCAAGCAGAAGTGATACTTCATGCTTCCTTGCTGGGCCCATCTGAATCCTCTCTGGGTCCAGCACAGGGGACAGTGCTGCTTGGCCCAGAGGAGATGCTTGGTGTGTGACTTCCAGGAAGCACTCAACTTCCTTGGTCTCTGCTTCCTCGTCTATAAAATGGGCCTCGGATGGAGCCCCTTACTAGGGCTCCGTATTTGACAGTGGCAGTCCTATGGCAACTGGAGAAGAGGGGATCCCTGGGTGGCGCAGCGGTTTGGCGCCTGCCTTTGGCCCAGGGCACGATCCTGGAGACCCGGGATCGAATCCCACATCAGGCTCTCGGTGCATGGAGCCTGCTTCTCCCTCTGCCTGTGTCTCTGCCTCTCTCTCTCTCTCTCTCTCTGTATGACTATCATAAATAAATTAAAAAAAATTAAAAAAAAAACTGGAGAAGACACCAACCTCACAAAACAAATAAAAATACCTTCCATTCATGCAGCTTAGCTGAAGCTAAAACTTGAACCCGGATAGCCTGCTGCTACTCCTCTACTATGTCCACATCCAGTATTTTCCATGAGGAGATGAGACTTGCTTTTACCCACACTTCATCTAATCCCTTCTAGTAAGAACACTACCCCTTGGCTGCTCCTATTGCAAGTGTCCTTGAGTTTGTGTTATTTCTGCGAGGATGGGAATGGGGGTGGGGGAGATCCTCACTTTGATTTGCTATGTGTCACCGAGATGTCCCCACTCTCTCAACCACAAAGCGGCTCAAGAACCCCCGCACCGCACATGCACATCTCTGGAGCAAAATGAGTGTCTGAGTCCCGTGTTAGGGTTACGATCATAATCACAGCAAATAACCGCTCTGCTATTTTGCTGTCTGTGCATCCCGGTGTGTCAGCTGTGAGCCATCAGCTTTCCCATTACCCCTTAATGCCATCCCGCCAGCGCACCGGGTTCAAAATGGCACCATGCGATGAGCGTTAAGGTTGTGTCTCTGCTGTTGTAGCAGATGTAACACTTGTCAAATAACACACGTGCCTTCTTAGCATCTCCCGCTGACTTCAGCCTGAAAGGACAGGTCAAGGGACGATCACTCTTTGCAGGGAGATATTTCGTCTGCTAAATGGTTTTCAGTGAAACAATCAAAGCTGCCGTGTACAGCCTCGAAGTGTGGGCAGAGATGAAGCAGAGAAAGTGCCAGGGCTTATATTCAATCTGGCTTGGGATACAGCTACTTGTAGGCAAAAAATGAGATCAAAATGACCGTGAGGTTCCCAGGTTTGAAGTGGAAGTGGGTTGTGGGCTGGGCAGCTGGTAGAGCCTGGCTGCATTGAGCTCAGCACCCAGTGACATCAGTCCTTTCAATGTGTCTCGTCCGGCACCTGCCCCAACTCCTATTTTCTCAGGTGTGGTGGATGTCATCTTCTAATTAAGAGGTAAGTTCCATGAAGGAGGAGAATTTTGGTCTTCCTGTTAACTCCTGTTTCCCCAGTGTCTAGTGCGGGACTTTGCATAGGGCAGGTGCTCATAAATTTTTGTTGAATGAAAGACTCAATTGGTTGACAGGTGCAAGTCTCCTTTGGGTGTTTACTGCTTTGGGAAGGAAAGGTGGAATGCCTCAAAAGAAGCATCGAAACCCTTGGCAATCACAGCACTGGTTTTATGTGTAGATTTCAGAACTTTAACCTCTGTCACCACTGATATGTGACAAGTTCACGTGCTTAAACAACATGACAATGACTGCCTACTAGGCACACTGCCTACTAGCCTACTAACTGGGTCTCTGCAGCTCACACACACATATGAAATTCGGTCTGCATTACATTGAAAAAAATCAAATTAGTTGGCAATATTTATCATCGGGGAGATTTTTGCGATATGGATTTTGGGGTTTCCCTCAGTAATAGAAGGTACCTACATTCCAGTGACCTCCAATTTATCCTATTTCTTACCTGGGTCACTTTACTTGCTCTCATAACCTACCTGCCCCTGAAGACTTCTAAGTTTACTTCAGGAAGATGTGGAAAGACCTAGGGTGTTGTATAAAGAGAGTTTTGTGAATTTTGAGTGAGAGATAGTCCAGAAAAAAATGTATCCATAAGGACCTTAATCATTTGTGAAGACATTAACATTTTTTTGAGGATTTTGGAAAACAGAGATATGACTTCAGGTGCAGATGATATTAAAATTTCAAATCAGTAAGAGCCAGTCTGTTAACTTTAATGGAGATCACGGCATAAAAGTCAAGGGCACATCTTTCTTGGGGCACCTTGAGGTCACAGCCAATGTCACCTTCCACAGCAGTTCTTAGAGGCAAAGAAGCTATTTTTTTTTCAGAAACAGATGCTGTCTGAAACATCGATATCAATGTATTTTTTAAAATATGTTTAATGCCACTTTTCTTATTTTTGGATGAGAAATTGATCTAGCCAGTTGTGGTTTTGCCTGCCATATGTTTTTTCCTACCCTCAGAACTGTGACCCCTCTCAGTGACCCTGTGGGGTTCAGTGTCAGGTTGCAGAGGTCAGACTCAAGGTGATGCAGAAATTCAGCAAAAGTTTGTGATTGGAGTGGTGGAGAGTCTAGGCAGACCTTGGAGGGAGCCAGGAAGCTGGATCTTGAATTACCAGGATGACTCCGGAGGGCTCTAGCTGGGAGGAGTGACAGGAACACGAGAGAGGAGGTAAGCATTGGTTCTGTTTCTGGAAGGCATTTAGAGACAGTGCTCTACTGGTTAAGGGCCCAAACTCTGGACTCAGAGTGCATTCAGACTGCATTGCTTCTTACTGTGTTACCTTGGCAAAGTTACTTAACTTTGCTGAGCATCCACTTCTCTGTGGAAAAGATGTTTCCTGCTCCATAGATAGTCCCTACCCCCATAAGATGTCGCAAGAATTCATTAAATGCATGCACTGCACTTAAAAGAGTGCCTGGTGCACCCCCAAGTGCTATATAAGTCCATCATGGCTGGACCATGGGTAGGCCTGGAGGGCACATTTGTCCCAGGATATAGCTGGAGAACAAAGTTTGGTGCATTTGGGATCCTTGGGTGGCTCAGCGGTTAAAAGTGTCTGCCCTCAGCCCAGGGTGTGATCCTGGAGTCACAGGATTGAGTCCCATGTCGGGCTCTGTGCGTGGTGCCTGTTTCTCCCTCTGCCTGTGTCTCCGCCTCTCTCTCTCTCTTTCTCTCTCTGTCTGTCATGAATAAATAAATAAATAAATAAATCTTTAAAAAAAAAAAAGTTTGGTGCATTTGCCCAGGACTCTGAGAGCTAGTCCTTCTCATGTTGCATCTTCCTCCAAGCTTCAGAGACCACTTGGCACAGCTTTGCTGCAGGGAGGATCTGTCACTTTCTGGAGGATAAGGACTTAGTCTTAGGGTCTTTTGTGTAAATATATGCCACAGGGTACATATTTGGCACATACAACTTAGTCACCAAATTTTGGGTAGTCAATTTGCTCCAAAGTTTCCAATCCTGTCCTATATCGATTAGATCAATTTTTTTCAAAGAATGCAGACATCCCAATTCTTGGGTAAAACTTTTCAATGTTAAAAACAAAAACAAAACAACTTTGTATGAGTCAACGGAAACACAGCTGCCAGCTGCATCCAGCCAGGGAGGCTGCTAGTTTGGAACTTCTAGGCTAGCTCCTTGCAGGGGATGCTGTCGGTACCCCCGGGGCCTGATTTCTTCAGGTCCTTGGGGATTCTCAGGACCTGAGGCCCTTTTCCTGGGGTCTTTCTCAGGCTGAGGCCCTCACTAGGCTCACACACAAGGACTTCAGTGCCAGGGAGCTGACTTGCTCGGAAGCACACCACATCAAGGACTGACAGGAGGGGTGGTTAAACACCCCAGCTCCCTCACTCGTCTGATGGGATAAGTCTGAGACCCACCGCATTCTACACTGACTTCCAGTGTTCTCCAGCAGGCTCAAGTCCCAGTTCAACTGATTTAACATACCTCTTATTGGCTACCTTCCTTTTCTGTCTCGCTCTTCTATTCTACGGCTCAGTTTCCTGGGACCACTTCCCTGCAGTTTGCACTTGCATCCTTCTCACAGGTTCTACTTCCAGGGGAACTCAAACTAAAAGAATTCTCTTGGGCATCTGTCATTTGGGGAAACTGGGTCTTCCAGATTATCTGGTAGGTGGCACTGGCCAGGCCTCACAAAATGAAATGGCTTTGGAGCTGAGGCGTCTCTTTGAAGCCAAAATAAGCTTTCATGATCAGCCCAAGCTTTTAGGGAATTCTCTCATAATTTTGGAGAGTGTGGGTGGGGGAGGGAGACTCTTCCCTGCATTCATTTGCATTTAAATTTGAAGTTGAAATTAAGGCTTTTAGAAACTTTTAATTTCTATTTAATTATAAGAATTTCACTGCAGGGTATCTATCTGATTTAAAAGAATAATTAAAATTAAGTATAGCTACAGTGATTTGCCACAGCGTATGTCTGTCCTTCAGAACATTAAGCAGTAGCAAATTATTTGTGGCTAGAGGTGTTCTATATGTAAATTCCCACAAGAATAGAATTTGGTGATAGAGAAATTCAGATTATGAAAATCATACTGCAAGTTT
The DNA here is from genome assembly GCF_048418805.1 of Vulpes vulpes. Taxonomy (NCBI): domain Eukaryota; kingdom Metazoa; phylum Chordata; class Mammalia; order Carnivora; family Canidae; genus Vulpes; species Vulpes vulpes. The sequence goes on from NC_132781.1 coordinate 140,838,382, forward strand.
GAACATCAGTGCCTAATAAATGCCTTAGTTGTTACCATTACTTCTCTTAATATCCTCAATTAAATGATTTAAAATAGAACAATAGATAAGCAAGATCAATTAATTTTATAAGATGATCAAAGGAATGTGGTTCAGCATTGTAAAAGCTGTAAACGTGATAATGGTTTTATCAGACAGGAAAAAATAACTCGAAGTGGCTCAAACCTTATTCGTTTTATGCTCAGAGGGGTTTTATTTGTGATTAATCAAATTGTCTTTTGTAATAAGGAGAGTTTTAGGATCTTGCCCATTAATTTTAGAAAAAATAATTCAGACATTAAAATAGATGTTATTCTCGGATGGTTGTATGTCAGCCATAATAAGTGATAACAAGCATCAGAGTATCTTGATCCTGTAACCTGTTGGAGGGAGGCTGAGGGAGGGGCCTGGAATCTGCCAGTGGCAATAATATTGATCGTCCTGAGTTCTCAAAGAGGGGCCCTAACTCCGTGTCTGTGTCTGAGGTCTAGGCTGGAGGCCAAATGCAAGGTATAGAATCAGTGATTCTCTGCTCATATGAAGGATGTGCCAGCGGGAATTTTAGAATGGCAGGGTGAAGGGAAGAATCATTTCTGAAAGACTACGTTTATCTGCAGTGTGTATTGGGGTCAAGAATGATTCAATTATTTATACTCCTCTGCCTTTCAAAAAGTAATTCGGTAGTTCCCCCCCCCCCCCGAAAAAAAGGTCAGAAACAGTAAAAGAATAGAAAAAGAACAATGTTGAGTAATAAGGGGGTAGTGATTATGGTGACTCTATCTAAGCTAAGGGAAAGCATATGCAATGAAAAATTCTGGTTGGAGCTTCCTGGCAATCCAAGCAAAAAGGGAAGCCTGATGAGTTATTACCTCCTACTACCTCACTTAAAATGAAGAAGAGATGACTTTTGATTTCTAAGAGGATGACTTTTTTTTTCAAAAGTAAGGAAGTGAACAAAACCATAGATGTTTCTTTAAAAAGGCAAGGTCATAGAAGAGGAAACAACAGAAATAGTTACTAAGTTACCCTGGTTCATTTGAACCAGAAGTCTTCCTTCTAACGGGAGCAGGTTAGTGAGTTGTGAGAAGGCATCCCTCCATCGTATGTTAAGTTCAAAGGCCAGAAATATCACCACAAATCCTTTTTCACAGACGATGTAAGTTGGTGTTGTAGCTAATGACCAGTAAGCATGAGCTTGGCAAGAATGGGTTGAATGGTCAAGGATTAGCTTCACAAATTTTAAGGAGCAGCTGAGTGATTTTGATGAGGTAGCATGACACATGGCAGCGGCAGGGGACGGTGCTCTGACCAAGTGGTTTTCTGGCAGGTGGCTTCCTGCGTGAGCCATGGTTGGATTTACCCACCACTAAGAGGCTCAAGCTCAGTTGCTAAGTGGCTCACGGGCTGCTGCTTGCCCTGCATTAGCACAGCTATTTGGGGCTTAGTGGAAGTACCTTGGCATGCTTTCTGATTAACCGGGCCACAGTGCTCTCCTTCTCCTCCACTGAAGAGGCTAATCTCCTATGGCTCTCGGGTCTAATGGCAAAAAGGTATAGCACACTGCCATGGACAAACTCTCACTGGAAAATGAGCAGGGGAGAAAGCTCTTGGACTCACTCGGATGTTATTTGAGAATCCTGGAGGGTAGATATGCCCAGGAGATTTCCTGGCCAATGGTGATTCCTTCCACAAGTCCCATGGTGTTTCAAATATGGTTCCTGTAGGAACTTGTCATTTTCCACCTCATGCTCCATTAGTCCTGGGTATGACATAAAAAGTGTGGGTTTGGAAGACAGATTCAGGTCCAAATCCTACTCGCCACTTGCTTGGTAATGAGAACCTGGGCAGATGACCTAACTTTAATTGGGTCTGTTTCTTTATCTGAGAAAACAGATCTCTATGAGTTAATAATTGTAAAGTATCAAGATCTGTCATCATGCAGAGACAGTTCTCCAGTCACGGTGCCATTTATAAATATGTGACAGACCCTGTTTTAGAGGCCGAGAATACAGAGGAGAAAAAAAAAGCAATCCCTTGAAGAATTTCAACTCTACTAGAAAACACCAGGACACAGTGATGTGTTCCATGACGGAAGCATATGTTGACAGTGCCAAGACAGGAGGGAGTCTAGCTTGGTGATTTGTACACCACAGGGTGGTGTTAACCCAACGGCTGGGGCTGACATCAGAAGAGCCAGGCTCCAGTTCAAGCCACTGAGGGTATGACCTGTAGCCAAAGGTACTCACCCATATTTTAGTTGCTCCATCTATAAAAGGAGAAAGGCTGATCTGCAGGCCCTTTATGTTCCTTGCAGATCATTAGCCATATGGAGACTGGCCTCTGCGGCAGACAGCTAGAAAGGTATAGAGCTCAAGATAAAATGCATGGTAAAATATTTACCCAGTCTCCATTCAGAGTTCAAGCTAGAATTCTTCTATGAGAGCCAAAGCTTTTCCATTAGCTAATCCCTGGCCCCCCAAAAATACAAAAAGGAGAAAGAGAGTGCAGAATGCATTCCTGTAAAGCACTTATTAACCTTGCATTATGAACATGTTTACAAGGTGACTGGGATGCCATGAATATGAAGGATCCATCCAGCCCAGTGACTGTGATTTAGTTCTAGGGAGGCAAGAAGTGGAGGCGCCCTGGGCTGCCTCAATGGCCAAGTGCACTGAGTCAGGGTCACTCAGCCAGCCTGGTGCATTTAAGCCAAAGCACTGAACTTCATCAACAATGTAATTCCATTTATGCTATTACATAATTAAATTGAGACTTGAGTTGTGCTTTTTAAAAGATTATGTGACCATATGTAGCTTGAACAAGAGCCAACTTTGAAGAAAAAAAATAAAAGGAGGTCTTTTCACAATTTCTCTCTATTAGGTTAGGACTTTGTTATTTCTTATTTCCTTTTTTCCCCCTCATAAATCTGAATTGAACTCAGTCAGTACTTAATAAATTGATATGATTACAGCTTTGAGCATTTTTATTTTAGACTGTGTTCTCAATATGTTTCAAAACAAAAATATAATCTTGTGGAACCCAGATCATGTGTCGAGCATGAAGTATCAGTACTCCCACACCCTGAAAGAACACAGTGGACTAACATTTCAAATGGCTTTTTATCAAATCAGGTTTTAAACAGAAAGTTTTAGAGTCAATACTGAGTAATTTAATTAGCAAATGGTACACTTAATTCTTAAAGGAAGTCAAGGAAAACAAAATGTTATGTCTAGCATAAAGCTACCATTTTTTTTTGTGTGTGGAAATTATGAACACTTGAGGGAATGCATCTTTGCACTCAGTAACATTAGGGAACTCAATTCAGATATATAAGTTGAACCAGCAGAGGATTTTAAATTTTATAGACCAACAAAAACAGCAAAAATTCTAATAGCGTTTAATGAAATCCAGCAATTGTCCTAAAGTACAATCGTATTTAGAAAAGTTAATAGAAAAAAAAATAAGTACTTGAAGCCTAAGGAGAATGTGGCAAGTTTTTATTTATTTTTTTAATCAGTATAAACTGTTCCTTGTAAAATCTACTAGTCTATGCATATGCAGGAGCTCTTATTAAGATGCATTAGAAAGCCCAAGTGCCATTAGATAATGAAACTGACCAGAGGTATTTCCTAGTGTTTCAATTAATACCCTTGTGGTTAAACTGTAATGACCAAACTCGACTGGAGTCAAATTCAGATGTGAATTGTACTTAAGGACCTCAGAGTCACATCTTAGTGGATTGGTTTTAAAACACAAAAGCACTAAATTAAAATAATTGTTTGGTCTGAAAGGTTGTTTTTTTTTTTTTTTTCATTGATAAACAAAATACATACTCTTTCAAACTCAAACATTATCACAGAGCACATCAGGGCATCAGCACCTTCCATCCTCATCTCATGACTGGCACATGATTGGTACTCAACGAAAATATGGACTATGCTGAAAATCAATAGGATCTCATCCAAAACACAGTGCTCTTTCCTCTGAGATCTTAAGGTCTGTAGGCTGGCTTAGACTTGAGTTCTTTATGTTGAAATCAATGTTGAAGGAAGGCACACAATAATACTTTTCATTTTGAGAAATTCTAAGTAACATACATATTTAGCTATTTGATCGTCACAACCTTGTCTCAATTTCATGCAGTGAGATGAAATAAATTATTGAAGGTTGCACATTCAGTGGGTGGTGAACCAGTCAGCCCAGATCTGGGAACGATTCTTTCAGCCTCAACATTAGGGGCCTCACAAACTCTGGCCCAGGGGCCGAGGTCACATGTTTTTATAAAGAAAGATTTACTGGAACACGGCCCCCACACATTTGTTTGTGTGTTGCCTATGGTCATGTACCTGCTACAACAGGAGAAGTGAGCTGTTGTAATGGAGACCAGATAGCCACAAAGCCTAAATATTCTGTCTGATCCTTTAGGAAAAAGGTTGGTAACTGCTGTTCTACACCATTTACTTAGGAATAAAGAAGAATCCAAGTGACAGCTCAGATAAAGTTCATGTCCACAAAACCTCCCATTGAAATGAACCAGAAACCACCCTCAGAAATAACAGTGTCTGAACTGGGATTACATCAAACTAAAAAGCTTCTGAATAGTGAGAGAGCCCATCCACAAAGCAAAAAGGCAACCTAATGAATGGGGGAAGATATTTATCAACAATATATCCGATAAGGGGTTAATATCCAAATTATATAAAGAACTCCTACAACTTGATACCAAAAAAATAAATCTAATTGAAAAATGGGCAGAGGGGCAGCCCCGGTGGTGCAGCAGTTTAGTGCCACCTGCAGCCCAGGGTGTGATCCTGGAGACCCGGGATCGAGTCCCACATCGGGCTCCCTGCATGGAGCCTGCTTCTCCCTCTCCTTGTGTCTCTGCCTCTCTCTCTCTCTCTCTCTCTCTCTCTCTGTGTGTCTCTCATGAATAAATAAATAAAATCTTTAAAAAAAAAAAGAAAAATGGGCAGAGGATCAAAATAGACATTTTTCCAAAGAAGGTTACAGATGGCCACAGATACATGAAAAGATGCTCAACATCACTCATCATCAGGGAAATGCAACTCAAAACCATAATGAGAAATCACCTCAAATCTGTCAGCATGGCAAGTATCAAAAAGGCAAGAAATAACAAGTGTTGTGGAGGATATAGCAAAAAGGGGACTTCATTGGTTGGGCATGGTACTTTTTGAGTTCCTCAAAAAGTGAAAAAGAGAACTACCATACAATTCAGCAATTCCACTTCTGGGTATGTAGCCGAAGAAAACAAAAACACTAATTCTAAAAGATGCCTGTGCCTCTATGTTCATCGCAGCATTATTTATAATAGGCAAGATATGGAAACATCCTAAGTGTCTATCAACTGATGAATGGTCAAAAGGCAAGTGGTATTTACATGCAATGGAATATACCTTAGCCACAGTAAAGGATGAGATCTTGCCTTTCGCAACAACCTGGGTGGACCTAGAGGGTATTATGCTAAGTGAAATAAGTCAGACAGAGAAAGACAAATGCTGTATGATTTCGCTTATATGTGGAATCTAAAAAGAAAAACAAAACAAAACAAAAAACGAACAAACAAAATAGAAACAGACTCGTAAGTACAGAGGACAAAGCAGTGGTTGCCAGAGGTTAGGGACATGTGGCAATGGGCAAAATAAGTGAAAAGGATCAAGAGATACAAACTTCTAATAATAAAGTAAATAAGTCACAGGGATGACGGTGGCTATACCATTGGCCATACAGGATAGGGTGTGTGGGAATAATAATGTAATAACTTTTTATGGTGGCAGATGGTAACTGCACTTATGGTGGTCAGTATTTCATAATATAGATAAATATCTAATCACGGATGCAGTACACCTGAAACTAATATAATATTGTATGCCAACTATATAATAAAAAAAGAGAAATAGTGTCTGTCAACCAATTCCAGGCAGTGTGGGATGGTGGACAGAGCATAAGGCTTTGAGGCCAGGCCAGCTTTCATATTAACTCCATCACTTAATGGATGTATAGACTTGTGTCTTTTTTCTGAGTCCTGATTTTCCATCTGTAAAACTGGGCTATTTATACCTCCCCCATGCTGAGTTTGTTTCAGAGGATTAAATAAGATAAATTATGTTGAAGTCTTAATGTGATGCCTGGCACATAGTAGTAGATCAATAAGTAGTAATGAAAAACACAGGGATTTATCACTGTATATCTTTTTGTCTATAACTATCTACATTCACATATTTATTATCAAGTAGAGGAAGTCAGGGTCACTAACCCACTGTTGTTCCAGGGTGTTGGTGACAACTGGAAACGTCTGGAGGGGCTGCTGACCACATCAGAAAATTCTTCTTTCCAGTAGGTTCTGCAAAGGATTCGTGGCTTCACCTCTGGATCTACACCCAGGGGAAGGATCTTCTAGAAGACTGTCTTCAGCCAGGGTTGGGCAAAACAGAATCCATTCCACCCCCCACTAGATGTGGCTACCTCATCTGAATACAATCCCCATATGCTTGTGATAAAGCTCCCCCTGAAATAATGCAATTTCTCACCAAAGTGTTCTCAGGGGCCACAGGGCACTTGAGAGGCTTGAATTCTTACAATGTCTGGGCTTTAGGGGAAGATGATGCTGTGGAAGCTTGGGGTCCTTCTCCTTCACTGCCTTCCTGGCCCAAGTACCACCACTGATCACCAAATGCATTTCAGTGGCCTCTTACCTGGACTTTGAGCTTCCACCTAAGCCCCCTCTGGTCTGCAGACAGGGCAGCAGCCAGAGGGATACCTTAATGACATATGTCAGGTCTTGTCACTCCTCTGCTCAAAACTCTTCTAGAGCTCCCCATACCTCTCCAAGTAAAAGCCAGTTCCTCACAAGGGTGTCTAAGGCCCAGAATCAACTGGGCTCCTCCCCACTGTTTCCACTTCATCTGTTACTCTGCCCTGCGCTCATTTTATTCTAGTCATAATGGACTTCTTGATGTCTCCTGAATGAGCCAGGACTCTCCTTCCTCAAATACTTTGTATTTACTGTTCCTTCTTTTCATAACACTGTTCCTCACTCCTGCATCTCCAACAGATCTTTACTTGTGTCACCTTCTCTCTTCTAGACACCCCCTCAGCCCTAAGCCACTACCATATATATACATCACACATACTGCCTGTCCCATTTCCTGCTTTATCTTTCTGCTAAGCATTCACCACCAGCAAACATATTATGTATTTTTACTTCATTACCTCATTTACACCCACCTCCCCCAACTAGGACGTAAGCACCTCAAAGGCAAGGTATTTCTGACCATTTTATTTATGGCTGCACCTCTAGCCTTTAGAACTCTGCCCAGCATGTAGTAAATGCTCAATAAATATTTGTTATGTTAATGAATGAAGATCAAATGATAAGCCTAAGCATCCAGTGGGATAGTCTAGCCTTCATCCTTCTAAGGATGGCATTTCCTGAAAGACATGTAAAAATACCAAATATCACAACCAGAGAAATGGTGGGAAGTTTCCTTGGTTCCTGAGAAAACAGCAAGGTCACGTTTGTTCGACAAGTGTTGCTTCACATTCTAAAGAGACCTCTGTTTTTTATTCATGCTCAAATGGTGTCTTTTTGTCTCCTGGCATTGCACTGTCAGGTGAGGCATCCTTAGTGTGTAAGAAACTGTCATTTGTAATGGCCTCACGGGGGCCTGGACGTCAGCAACTGCTTGATAGTTCCAGTAAACAAATGTCTTTGTGCTGGCAAAAGCAATGTCATGAGACTTGTCTTTCCAGTAGCTGATGAAAAGGCAATTGCCATTTCCAAGATGCATTTTCTTGGAAGAAAATCACAACAGAAATTGATTATCACTAGAGAGACCTGAAGTCCTTGCTTTGTGTCCATGTTGTACATGGAGATGATGGTGATGGTGAAAATAGCTTAGAGTTACTGAATGTGATTGAACAACCTTTATGACACCATATGAATTTCAGGATCAACTGGTGACTTTCTAAGAAGGACCTGCTGGACTTTTGATTGGAATCGTATTGAATTTACAGATTTTTAAAAAAGATTTATTTATTTATTTTAGAAAGAGAGAAATAGAGAGAGTGCACACACAGGCAGGGGGAGGGACAGAGGTGAGGGAGAGGGAGAGAATCTCAAGCAGGCTCCCCACTGAGCGTGGAGCTCTGATGTGGGGCTTGATCCTAGGACCCCGAGATCATGATCTGAGCCAAAATCGAGTCAGACACTCAACTGACTGAGCCACCCAGGCACCCTGAATTTACAAATTTACTCAAGGATTATGGTTATGTTTGTAATGTTGAGCCATCCTTCCACAAATAGTTTGAATTTATTTTTATAGTACTTTATGATCTTACATAAAGTTTTATCATGTTCATCATGAAAGCCTTGCACATTTTGGTATATATTTAATCCCAGGCACTTCATAACGCTTGCTGCTATTATAAATTAGATTTTTTTTCAACTATATATTTGATAGTGTCTCACCAGCATGTAAGTACTTAACTGCTTCTGGTATGTTGATCTTGTACCTAGCAACCTTACTGCACTATCTTACACTTTATAAATTCTTTTAGATTTTCTATGGAGACAATGATACTAACAATGCATAGGAATAATGCAATTTTTAAAATTTATGCTTTTAAAATTCTTTTACTGCTTTATTTTTCTTATTTTATTACACCTTATACAACCTCCAGAATAATGCTGAATAAAAATGATAATAGAAATCATTTTTGCCTTATTACTGACTTTAAATATAATGCTTCTCAAGTTTTACCACCATAGAGAATATCTGCTATGAGTTTTTGATAGATGCTATTTATCAAGGAAAACACATTCCCTTCAATTTCTAGTTTGCCATGACTTTTATCATGAATAAGAGTTGAGTTGAATTGGAATTTTCTTTCTGCATTTATTATGATCAGTCTTTATGCTGAAATATATTAATATGGTGAATTGTATTAATGCATTTTTCTAATCTTAAACTGCTCTAGAAGGGATTAATCCTACTTGCTTATGAATTTTTTTCCTTGCTAGATTTTTCAAAAAGGATTTTCACATCTATATTCATAAGTAAGCCAGTAGTTTTACTTTTCTGTATTATCCTTGTTTTGATGTCAAGATTAACTAATTTCATAAGATGGAAAATTTTCTACCTTCTTTTGTTCTGTGGTATAGATTGTATAAAGCAAAGGTTATCAATTCTTTGATGATTTGATAAAACTCACTTAGAAAGCCATCTGAGCCTAATGCTTGTGGAAAGTAGTTTTGTGACTCCTGATTATGTGGATTTAACATACTTCTTGGGTTTTCTATTTCTTCTTCAGTCAATTTTTATTTCCATCTCTTTCTGGAGCATTTCCATTCCCTCTGAGTTTTAAAATTTATTCACATAAAGCTGTTCATAGCATTCTCATGATTTTGAAAAGTCCTATGTATTTATGGTTATGTTCCCCTTCTTGTTAATATTGCTTATCGGGCCTTCTTCCTTGATTTTCTTAATGAATCTTGCCAGAGTTTTATCTATTTGTTTGTTCAAAGAAGCAGCTTTTAATTTTGCTAGTCAAACTATTTTACTTTCCATTTTATTGATTTTTGTTCTTTGTTATTTCTTTATCCCTACTATCTTAAACATGGTGTATTTTCCAAGTCTTGAGCTGGATCTCATTAATTCTTTTATAATCTGTGACTTCAGAGCTACAATTATTTTACTTAGTATACTTTTGTCTTTGTAGCATGAATTTTGATAACCAATCTATTATCTATTTGGTCCTAAATATTTTACTGTTTTTATTATAGTTTCTTTTGTGACCCATCCCTATGGGAGTTTTTGGTTGCAGTCATTCGTGTTGTTTCATTCCTAGATACACACTAAGATTAGCTCTTTCTTTTATGGTTGTAGAATGTGGTCTGTAGAAAGTTTGTCAGTTTTACTCCTTATGCTTCTGGAATTCCATTTCCTTCAGTTCCTTCAGTTCCTTCCTTCACTACATCATCCTTTAGTAGCAAGGATCTTTGAGTAGTAAGTTTTATCAGTCTTTACTTGGAAACTTCTGTGATTTTTACTTTTGAGTAATTAACTATGTGTACTTTGAAAAGTATTCTCCTTCAGCAACATGAAGACATTTTTCCATTGTTTATTGTTTACTAGCCTTGATTGTTTTTAATAGGCCTATTGTCATTCTGATTCCAGTCTTGATTTGCTTTTAAGGATCTTTCACTTGTCTTTGGTATTCTGCGCTTGCATTACCATACATAGGAGTGTGGATTTCTTTAATTTGTTCTCCCCAATATTTAATATGTTTCTTTTGAGGTCTCATGACAATTCAATTCTGAGAAACTCTTAGCCTTCATCTACAATTTACACATGATATTTCCTCCCATTCTTCCTATACTCATCTCCAGAACTCTTCTGAAATGTATTTGGATCTTCTGATTTCATCCTGTGTGTCCCCCAATCTCTCTTTCACCTGCTCCATCTTTTTATGCCTCCATTCTGCATGCTGAGTAAGTTTCTCAGATCTATCTTGTGGTTCCCTAATTCCTTCCTCTGCTATATTTAACTTGCTATTTAACCAATCCTTTGAAATTTAAATGTCAACGAGTATATTTTTCACAAATATGAAGTTAGTAATCAGAACCTTATTTATAATCTGAAATTTTAGAAGCTGCCTAAATATCCAACAATCATAAACTAAAGGATGATAACCTAAATTAGAGTGCATCTATTTGATAGATAATTATGCAGCCATTAAAACTATAATAACAAAAAGCAGGAAGCAAACATTAAAAAAACTTATTAAAATAAAAAATATAAAATTATGTATATGCTATCCCATGAACATACGTGAAAGTAAATGTGAATGAATACACAAAATAATAATAGTGCAGTTGTGGTAGTAGGGTGATGTCCTTCCGCATGACCTTTCTCCTCTTCCAACCATTCTATAATAATGTGGTGCTATATTTACTATTAAAAATAGTTCCTGGGCAGTCCCGGTGGCCCAGCGGTGTAGCGCGGCCTTCAGCCGGGGGGTGTGATCCTGGAGACCCCGGATGGAGTCCCACGTTGGGCTCCCTGCATGGAATGGAACCTGCTTCTCTCTCTGCCTGTGTCTCTGCCTCTCTCTCTCTCTCTCTCTCTTTGTGTCTGTCATGAATGAATAAATAAAATCTTAAAAAAAATAGTACCTTAAAATTCCTTTATCTTAAAAAAAAAAAAACCCACATACATTTACCTTGCCAATGGAGCATCTGGCTACAGATTCTAAATACGAGGTCAGAATTACCCCCTTGCTTATATACATCTCTACTGTGGAGTACTTCTTGCAAGCAGAAATGCATTTCTGGATACTAGCTGATATTCAACATCTTGTTAGTCATCTGAATCCATACATGCTATTTCTGTCCCAGAATTAAGTTCAGAAAATTGAAACCCATGTGCTTGTGTCATGACTAAGATGCCACTGGACTCATTTCTGACTTTTCTGTCAACCACAATTAAGAGTTTGGCTTTGAATATTGTCAACTGGGGACTGAAACATGCTTTTCCATTCTATAAATTTTGCTCTTTTTTTTTAACCAGGTTATTAAGCTTGGGTCACTCTTAAATTAACTGAGGGCATTTTTTTTCTAGCTCTGACTTTTAAATAAAAGACAATTATATATTTTTTAGTAAAGAACTAACGGCTGTGTATTCATTAATCATCATCATGTCTTGCATTAACAAAGTAGGGGTCCTCCTTACCTTGTCTGGGTCTAGAACTCGCTGTTTGGAGAAACTACACACAGGCGGCTCTAGGTATCTCTGCAACACAAACGTGTGCTCTGATTTATCAGTTTCCTTCCTCCCTTCTTCCTAAGACTTAAGGCCGAGTTTTCTCTGCAAGACTCTGAGGCGCCCCTTCCCCGTTGTGTGTCCTGCACCAGCACTCTCTCACCTGAATAAACAACAGAACAGCGGGGACAATGAAAACTGATGAAGGGAAAACCTCTCCCAAAATCTCAAAATTTTTGATTCTCCACAGGCTGGCCTGGGTTCCTGTTTTCAAGGTGCTCTTCGAGTTTGTATAATCCTCTGGTCAGACCCCCAGTCCTCAGAGTGATCATCATAAATGCTCTTCTGTTTCCATTTACTCTGAGAGGTCAAAAGAGGCGGCTGGTTTATGAGTTTATTCTGCTGTGTATCACTATAGGCGGGTCAGCGGGCCAGCGGATGGATGGGCAGCGCTCACCTCCCCATTTATTACTCTTGTCAACTCGGAAGGGATTTCTTTTTTTTTTTTTTTTACCTTGTGAAAGGCCCATCAGCAATGAATCAGTGAAGTGAAGACGACAGTTGATTTGTGAATTTAGATTCTATAAAGTGACTCCGCTTTGGTGGGCTGTGTAGATAAAGCAACTGTCATGATAAGGTGGCAAGCGCAATTCCACAAAACCAAATTTATTGCACATTTGAGGAAATCATCCTATTTTAAAATGCCATAAATTCTAAATTGAATATTACTTATTCCTATGAATTTTGATTTATATTTTGAATATTTTTAATGGGATGCTAAATAGCCTAGGTTTGAAGTTATGAGTTTATGCATTTCTTCTCGCGGGCTATTGTGACTTGGCTCAGAATATATTGGCCATTCTTAGGATTTTATTTGTGTGGACGGCAGCGGGTGTGGGAGATGGATTCATGCACCTGCTGAAGGCGCCCCGTGGGGAAGGATATGGATGCTGGTTATAAAGAAAGGGGGGAGCTGGCTGCAACCTTCCTTCCTCTGAGCTGTCTCTCACAAGGCTGCCACAAAGCTCAGGGAGGGACTTTTTTGCACCAGCCTCGACAAGGTTGAGAAGGAAGGAAGCAGGGAATCCTGACTCCCTGGGTGCATTTGACACCCCCCCCCCCCCCATAGCCACCCTCAGAGTCCCCTGTATTTCTCGGTGCCACTTACTGCCATAAGTAATTAACCATTTCAGCCACTACTTATTCACCACCTGTTTCCACCCAGGGTCCAGAGCTCCTGGCTCAGAGCTGTTGCTCCGCAGAGCCTGGCAAGCAGCAGGTCCTTCCTCCATAATGAAGACAAAACCCCCCATTCCCCAGAATGCTTTAGACCGTTGCCTTTTCTGGGTAATTCAGCTCTCTCTTTAACAGTTGAAGAGAAAACTCTTTTAATTTCAATCCTGGCTCTTAAAGCATTTAAGAAAAGGTACGCCCAATTACCTTCCTCCAAGGAGAAAGATCGGGAAAGATTCTTCCAACCCATAATTGAAAGCTGACAGCTTGGCAGTGTCTGCGCTGGGACAGTGGCCTCCAGCAGCTTTCACCCAACCAGGGCTAGAAGGGTGGCATTGGTTGGAAGCTCACAAAGGGCGGCGTGATGGCCTCCTCCTTCCTCTGCACAGTCCTCACCCAGCACCTGCCCCTGTGTAGATGGGTTCAGGAACTATCAGAGGCCAAGGTCAGGATTTCCCCAGCTACACTGGAGCTGCTTTGTCACAGATCCTCCAGGGAAGTGGCTGGTCTTGAGTGAAGAGAAACTTCCGCCAGTTGGCAAGAGTCAGCAAAGCAGACTGAATACGCCCAGGAGTGCCTGGTTGAGCCATGGAGGTCTCCAACTCCTTTTGAAAGGCTTTTCATCACTACTGTGCTTTGAGCATCGGGGGAATTTGCATGGTATCTGCTAAAAAGGTTCTAAAGCCTCTGTATGAGCCAAAATCTTAGAACTTTCTGGACCTGGGCACTTTTAGGTCCCAAGGCCCCCAATAAATGTGCTGTCCTCTGCATGTTTCCTGTGGTTCTCTTCACATGGGGCCTAGTGAATAAGAGATACACACAAGTAGGCATTTTAGAAAGAGAGGAATTCTCTGGATACTCCCCATCTCTGACCACTACAACTACCTGGCTGTGGAGCTAAATTTGGGTGACTTCAGGGCACTCATCATGTGATTCCATGTGTGGCTGCACTGGTGGTGAGCTGAGCTGGGACGAGCTGGGGAATCCTTCCATGTGGCTTCTCCAGGTGGTCTGGGCTTCTTCAAGACATGGTGGCTGCATTCCAGACGTGAGTGTCCAGAGTGGTGAAGAGAGATAAACAAGAGACAGAGACCCACACAGAAAGAGACAGACACACACACATCAAGAGACCGAGTCAGAGAGGGACAGAGACACAGAGAGAGATAGAGACATACACACAGATAGAGACATAGAGAGACAGAGATGCAGAGAGACAGGGAGGCACACACAGAGACAGACAGGGAGATATGAAGAGAGAGAGAGGGAGAGAGACAGAGACATAGCCAGGCAGAAGCTGTAGGCTTTTTATGACCTAGCCCCAGAAGCCACAGAGAATCCCTTTGGTCATGTTGTTTTTATTAAAATCAAGTCACTAGGAGCACCTGAGTGGCTCAGTGGGTTAAGCATCTGCCTTCAGTTCAGGTAATGATCTCAGGGTCCTGGGATACAGTCCTGTGAAGCTCTGCTTCTCTGGCTCTCTCTCCCTCTGTTCCTCCCCACCACTTGTTCTCTCTCTCTCTCTCAAATAAATAAATAAAATCTTTTTAAAAAATCAAGTGACTAAATCTGACCCACATTCAAGGGGAGGGAACTAAGCCTCTATCTTTTCAAGGGAGAGAGTCAAAGAAAGTGCAGTCCTATTTTAAAACCACCACATAAGGTCATTGTGCAGAGCAGCCTTGCCCCATCGGTGATGAGATCTGCTTCTGGGTGATGCTCAAGACCTCACAAAACTCAGTTGGCACCTTTTGGAGGCAAGTAAGGGTGATCGAGTCTGGCGAGCCACCTTCCCACGGGACAGGGACCCAGCATCACCTGTGTGCCATCTTCCTGGTTAGAGGGGCTTCGAGAGAAAAGAGTTCACAAGAGTTCGAGAGTTCACAAGCAAGTCTGAGGCCTCCTGTAACATTCCAGATGGCATTTAATTCTTTCTGAAACATTACCACAGGGGAGGAGTAGAAGTAGCTGTGCTTCTTCCTCACTTGCAATGATCTTGTCCCTTTTTCTTTGGTTGGTGGGTTCTACTCACCCTGTAAGGCCCACCTCCTTTTTTAATAGCCTATATCCCCAGATAGAGTTGATTTCCTTGCCCCTCCGCCCTGTCCACAACCTGTTTTTCTTATGTCCAACATGGCACCGAAGTATCTGTCCTTTTATCTTCTAGATGGTGGGTTCCCCGAGGGTGGGAATCTTGCCTTACCCCAGTCAGAGATGCAGCACCTGGAATATGCTAGGTGTTTATGGTCCATAAATGTGGGCTCAGCGGAGCTTAGAAAACTGAGCAATTGTTGTAGGCTAGCATTTTCCAACACAGGATGTGTGCAAGCTTAACTTCATGAGATCCTATAAAAGAAAGGATTTGTGTCAAATGAATTTGAAAAAAATCAACTATTTCTCCTTTTTCCCTTGGAAACTCATAAAGCATATCAACACTCAAGTGGTGTTAAGTGTGGTTTCAGAGCTTAAAAGAATGTGAGCTCTGGGGTCAGCCTGGATTTGAATTCTGGCCACATCCTTGTGCAAGTCACTGAACACATGTGCCTCATTTCCCTTGACTATAAAATGGGAATGATATTATTATATTCCTTACCTTATAAAGATATTGTTGAGAAAATTAACTATTTGTGAATGACACATAGATGTGCTAATAATAATACAGCAACTATTGAGTAACACCATTATCATCAAAGTCTCTGAGAAGTTCTGCAACAAATGATCACAGTATTTCCCAAACTTATTTGACAGTAGTTATTTTTTTCACATCACACTCACACCCACATTTTGGGAAATACGACAGTAGATTTGATAATTTGGAAATTCATCTCTGCAAGTTATGTGATGTTTTACAGCTAGAAAAACTTAAAGCTAGCATATTTCTTGAAGGGGTGGGTGTTTAAGGGATAAAGCTAGAATTCCCCATCAACGAATGAGCAGCTGACACATTTTTCTCAATCTCTTTAACTGATGGCCTCTTTTTTAGGAATGTTAACCTAGATGAAGTATTTCAGATGTGTTTAACTACATTTTTTTTTTCAATAGCCAGCAATATGAAAGAGGAAGCACAAGCACAGTTGGGTGGTGATCTTGCTGAGTGTAGCTGGAAGCCCCTTCCAGGAATGCTCAGCACTGGCCCCTGCCATCCTTGCACGTGTGTTTGGGAAGAGATGCATTGCTCCATATCTGTCTCACATGGGGAGCTGGGAGTCCTCTGTCCAGTAACCCTGTGCCTTATTTACTGCTTGCCAGGGTCTTGTGAGTTCTCCAGGTCCTCATGGGGGAACTGAGGGTATCAGGGGCTTCCTGAATTCCTGGGAAGGACTGGGCTCAAGGTGGCTCATCAAGGTGGATGTCTGAGTGCCAAGTTGAATCCAATGAAGTGGCTTTAACTGCCCACAGCCATCTCTCCTGTTTATGGTAATGCCTCATCACCTTGATCCTCCTCCAGGAAACCACTCCTTCCCACTCCCTCTGCATGAGAATGCTGAGATAAGTCTGATTCCAGCCCTGGCTGCAGAGGTGGGCACTTGATTCAAGTCTGGCAAACCAGAACATCCCAAATCCAGGCTTCAGGGTGGACATATGACCTACATGGTGTCAATGATGACCCGCGGTGGAATTACCGGAAGAGATCCTGGCTGTCAGACGCCAGGGTACTGTGGGACAGGTGGCAAGCACTGCCTTTGTCCTGGAAAACCCAGACATTAAATTGTTGAAATCTCCCTTGTGATAAAAAGTGGAAAAGGAGAAAATTTGCAATTACACACATTACAAGTCCACTCAGGATTAATAATTAATACTATAATGATTGTACTTTATTGAGCAGTTACTTGTGCCAAGCTCCCGTGTTCCCTCTCCTATAACACACACCAGGTCTCATCTGACCATCTCTAAGGTCATCATGCATCTTTCAAGTGATGGTTTCTTACAATTGCTTCCAGCCAAGTAGTGGTCATGACCTGGTTGTCACTGCTTTAACTGATATATCCCACTTCCATTTTTTTATGAATGCCAAGGATGATACGTGATAAAAGTCTATGTCTAAACAAAACCTTCAAAAAGTTCTTCAACAGAAATTCCAAATGATAAGAAAGGTTTGGGATATGGTTTAAATACCAACAGGTCTTCCTTTCTCCAAGACACATACACCGATGTTACATCTCAGACTGAGAGCATCTCAATTTCTACAAAATACAGGAGAATTTCCTTATTTGCATTCGGGTGGGTACTACTTAACATATAACAAACCAATACTTGGGGAAGTTGGCTAATGACTCAGATCCACCACCAAGCACCAAGTGCTGAACCAGTTTCTAGAAAGCACGTCAAATGGGACCAAATAAGATCAGTTCAAAACCCAAATCATAACCAGACTTTGCCCTGGGGACTAAGATTTCAAATTTGCGGACATAGGCAGAGAACATCTTTCCTTTTTTTTTTTTTTTAAAGAGATTTTATTTATTTATTCATGAGAGACAGAGAGAGAGGCAGAGAGAGAAGCAGGTTCCCTGCGGGAAGCCCCACGTGGGACTCGATCCCGGGACTCTGGAACCACGACCTGAGCTGAAGGCAGACGCTCAACCGCTGAGCCACCCAGGCATCCCTCTTCTTCCTTTCTTGGAAAACAAATTCTTTTCTGTCCTCCCCCAAAACCAAACCTTCCCCCAGTGTTGCCATGTCAGCGCAGCAGCATTATGAAAAAGTTACTTGTAATCTACAGGATTAGACCACAGCTATGTTCCCGATCTGCTCTCTACCAGAAAATTGATACCAGGGACTTCCAGGGCTGAAAGAGCCCAGTGAGCTTGTTGAAAACAACCAAAGACCCAGCTGAAATGATGTGGCAGTGTTTAGAATATACTTTCCTCTGGGAAAACATCACTCAGCCTCTTTCAGCCAAATGTCCAAGTCATTAAGGACAGGTTTTCTGCACAGCGCCCTGTCCCCAAATTTTTATAAATCAGAACTATCCAATTTCAGAATTTGCTTGGTGGTGGGGAGGGGAGTTTCTGGAATAAATTGTACCAAGGAAAGAAGGGTCTTAGTGTAGACACAGCTTGCTGATGGAGTATAGGCAAATGGGGGCACGGGGAGGCCTGCCTTCAGAGGCTGCTTTGAAAACCGGCTTTCATGTGAATATCAGACACTTTATTGCCTTGACTCGGGTGACCTCATCTACCAGAATGAAGTCATCCATCCCGCCAGGGAAGACAAACCTTCGTTCCAGAGAATCAATCAGGCCCCTCAAGGGCCCTCCTTACCCCCTTATCTGCAGCCAGGAAGGGAGTGCACAGTTATAAACCTGACAGGCCCCAGAGAGCCCCCCGTTCTGCAAGTTCCACTAAATCAAAAAGGAACCCAAAGACTCACGAAGCGCCCGCTTGCTACTGGGTAAGCAGGGCTTGACACCATTTCTGACTTGGGGGATTGTTTCAAAATCTAGGTATTTCTTGAGAACAAAACCATGGCATTTTGGTGAACTTTGGGGGTTTCTCCTTCTTGTTATGAAAGTATTAACTCCTGCCAGATAGGAATGCCAGGCACATAATTGCTCGCCTAGCCTTTTCATCCTAGGCTATTGCACACCCCATAAACAGTCCAATTAGGAAACCAATTAAAATGAGAAAGAAGCTTCCTGAATCACCCAGCAGTTGAGGCAGTGCTGCCTTTCCGTGGTCCAGCGAAAGGTTTTATGGCGCATGCTGGAGAGACGAGTGGAGGAAGGGAAAGTGGGCTGCCCACAGGCTGAGCTGCATGGGGGTGGGGGTGCCCCCAAACGTTCTGCAGGCCTACTAGCTGGGGGTCAGAGGATGAGGAAGCTCTGCTCACTCGCTGGGAGCAAGCCAGAGAGTAAAATAAAAACTCAGAACTGCACGATGAAGCTTATTCTCTCATGGTTACAGGAGATCTGGTGAATAGGTCCATTTTCAGAAAGTAGATTCTTTCCCTAGGAAGCGGGCACCTGCCTTGCACTCCTGGAAGCCTCTCCCAAATGTTCATTCATTAGACCTTCCACAAGGCATCCTCCCGGAGGGTTACAGAGTCCTCATGCTGGCCAGGAAGAAGCTGACCTTGGCCAAGGTCACAGACCTCTTCATTCAGCCGTTCAAGAGATGTGTATTGTTGGCTGACTCTGTGTGGCTGACACCGTAAGGGCCTGGGCATCCGAAGGTTAAAGAGGACAGAGTCCTGCCTCCACTGACCAGGCCACTCAGAGAAAACATCCTATCATTGCTCCCTGGCACCTCACACACCTTTCGTTTAAACCTCTGGCTTGGGGCATCTGGGGGCACAGTGATTGAGTGTCTCATCTGCCTTGGCTCAAGTTGTGATCCTGGGGTCCTGGGATGGAGTCCCACATCAGGCTCCCCATAGGGAGCCTGCTTCTCCTTCTGCCTGTGTCTCTGCCTCTGTGTGTCTCTCATGAATAAATAATAAAATATTTTTTAAAAATAAATTAATTAAAAAATTAACCTCTGGCTTTAACTAATCCCAGGGCATGGCACAAAGCAGGTGCTCTAGCAGGGGGATGGTTGAAGTGTCCAGACTCAGGCCTCTGCTCCTCTCACCTGACCGTCAAGAGCCCTTGAGGCAATGGCAGTGCTGCTGATGCCTTTTCCTGCCGCAGGTGTGCATATGCGTGTGTGCACATGTGTGCACCTGCAGGTGTGTGTGCATGCGATTGCAGAAGATATAGTTAACAAACGGAGCATTCCTTGCTCTCCAGGGCATCAAGGTCTCCGTGAATTGTTGAGGCCACTCAGAACTCCACTGGTAAGGTTGGCTTTGTTCCTTGCTGCTGATAGAATTAAAAGGAGGTGGGGCGTGCAACGAGTCTCTGAAATGCAGACGGGCGGTATCCATTCTGTGATGGCACTAACCCCGTCCTCCCTTCTTTCTGAGAGATTTCCTCCTGCCTTAGTTCTCCCTGCCTGGATTCTGAGCTCTTTATAGACCAAGCACAGGGCCTCTTTACTGCTACAGCTCTCACCACCCAGGCTCTGCCTCTGGTTTTATCGTTGACATTTATCCCTTTCTTGAATATCTGACTTTCTCCAACTGGAGTCGCTTTTGTGAACGTATAACATCTAGGCCCATTTCATTTCGATTCTAAACTAGGTGGTGGCTTCAGGACCAGCCTCTGAGTCTGTAACTTCAGCATCACTGTGTAAAAAAAAACTGAGTCTCGTTTTAGTTCCTGGGCAAGTTACTTGATCTCCTTTAGCTTTTGCCTCCTGATCTGTAAACCCCAAGTGATAACAGTATTTGGGTCTGGATTGTTGGAGGATTGAATGAGTTAATGCTTGGCTGTTTGCTCAGAATGTGGTCTGGCGCATGGCAGGTGCTATGCCATGTAAGCTGCTCAGGTTTCTGTGCCGTGGTGCTTGTCCAAGCTGTTGGCTTTCTCCTGGCAAGACTAGCCCTGGAGGGTGCAGGGCTGCTTATGCCTCTGTGGGGATGCTGATAGCAACACCAGCTGCAAGGGGCCTCAAGAGACTTCTAGTGCTCTCAGCATCCATGCGGGAACCCCCTGAAAGGTCGGTTTCCAGAGCTTGGGCATTTGGTATGTGGTAAGCACCATACTTTGTGTTTTTACATGTCCTATCTCATTTAGTAAAATGAGCAGCCTTGGCTGAAATTTCCAGTGGCAGGAAGCCCACAACATGATAAGATCTCTAAGAGGTAGCGCTGCAATATAGTTCGGCCTATGGACAAATCATGTTTGAATCCCAGCTCTACAGCTTGGATGAATTATGTGAACTCTCTCTGCCTTGTTTTCTCCATGCATAATACAGAGGATAACAATAGTGCCTACCATATAGGGTTTTATGCAGATTAAGTGAGGGGATATTGCTAAGGTTTCTTGAAGAGTGTTTGCCGTGCATAAGCCATATGTAGGAGTATCGTGAAGGAACACCACTTCTACGATGACTCAGTGTCAGAAAGTTCTTTCTCCTACTCATCTCAAATCTATGTTCACCCTTCACTGGAGTCAAGCATGGGCTGTGTGTTGCAAAAGTCTTCAGTCTTGTGCCATTGATGTGGATTTCCTAGCCATGCTGCCCTGGGTAATTACTTCTCTTATCTGAGCCTTATAATTCCCCATGTATTAAATGGGTGCAGTCACCCCACTGCCACTTCACTTCCAGAAGCTCATGCTGAACCCAGTGGTGACAGACCGTGTTTGGGATGGGCTCATGCAAACCAGTACACTAATTCATGCTAACTAGGACTTGTGCTGTGGGCAGCAACTCCCACATGTCACTTCGCTAGGATCAGGCTCACTGGCAAGAGGCCTGGAAACTTTAGAGTGATCCAGAACAGCCAGGACGATCTTTCCAAAGCACAGATTTGATGACGTCTGTCCGCAGCCTGAATCGCTTGTCATGAGTTGTTCCCGTTTCTTTTCCTGCCTCATTTTCCTCCATTCCCTGTTCTCTCAGCCCCACCCTGACCCACACGTATTTGCTGAATTTGCCGTGTTCTGTCTGGAGCAGGACTTCTCAAATGGGGGTGAGTGTGGCCCTCCAACCGGGAAACATAATAATCTTCTAGAAACATTTTTGGTTGTCACAACTTGGGAAGGGAGTGGCACTGACGCCTAATAGGTAGAGGCCAGAGATGCTGCTAAACATCCTACTGTACACAGGGCAGCCCCTTCATAACAAAGAATTATGGAGGCCAAATATCAACAGTGCCAGGGTTAAGACATTCTGGGCTAGATTCTATCTTTCCAGAGAATACTTTCCACCAGCCATCCACCCACCTGTGCCTACCTGTAACAGTCAAGGTAATAGTAACACACACTTTCACATCTTAATGGCTTACTTCCACAATCTTCATTCCTTACCAATGCTCCATGTCCACTGCAGATTGGGTAGGGGACTCCCTACTCAATCTGCAAGGATCATCCTCACTCCGGGATCTAGGCTAAGAGAATAGGCACCTTTGGAATGTAGTAGATTGCAGTGGCAGGGGGAGAGCACATGACAAATCCTCACTGGGGTCACTTGCTCACATTTTATTGGCCAATGCAAATCACGTGACCATGACTAACCTCAAAGAGGACAGAGGAAGGAAACCGGGAAAAGCTCCTCGACATTGGTCTTGGCAATGATTTTTTTGGATATGGCATCGAAAGCACAAGCAACAAAAGCAAAAATAAACAGGTTAGGACTACATCAAACTAAAAAGCTTCTGCCCAGCAGAGAAAACCAACAAAATCAAAAGGCAGCCCAGGGAAGAGCAGAAGATATTTGCAAACCTTATCTCTGATAAGAGGTTAAAAATGAAAATATATACGGAACTCGTACAATTCCCATCATAAAACAAAACAAAAGATTAAAAACTGGACAAAGGAACTGAATAGACTTGTTTTTCCCAAAAAGACATACAAAGGGCCAACAGATACATGAAAAGGAGCCCAACTCCACTCATCATCAGGGACACGCAAATCAAAATCACCATGAGATATCACTTCAACTGTTAGGATGGCCATTACCAAACAGGCAAGAGATAACAAGCACTGGGAGGATGTAGAGAAGAGTGAATCCTGGTGCACTCTTGGTGGGAATGTAATTGGTGCAACCACCATGGAAAACAATATGGATGTTCCCCCAAAAAATTAGAAATAGAACTACCATATGATCCAACAATTCTATTTCTAAGCATTTGTCCAAGGAAATGAAATCATTATCTTGAAGAAATATCTCTACCCCACACTCATTGCAGCATTATTCACAACAGCCAAGACATAAAAACAACCTAAGTGTCCATTGCTGGATGAATAAAAGAAAATGTGAGGACAGGGGATCCCTGGGTGCCTCAGTGGTTTAGCACCTGCCTTCAGTCCAGGGCGTGATCCTGGAGTCCCGGGATTGAGTCCCACATCAGGCTTCTGCATGAAGTCTGCTTCTCCCTCTGCCTGTGTCTCTGCCTCGCTCTCTCTCTCTGTGTGAAAAGAAAATGTGGGACAGTCCAGCGCCTCTGCCCCTTTGCAGGTTGGCCCTGCAGGGGCATCAGAACTCTGATGGGACAGGCTATCCCCTCCTGTAGGTTCATCTCATTCTGCCTCCTCGTATCAGTGCTTCCCAGGTTCCAAGCTGACCTCCCTCCATTGGTGGATCAATCCTAACAACAGGTAGGCTCATATCATTGGCTGATATGGATCAAACCCAGTTCTTCCTAACCCCTACCCAACCCTGGTGAGAACTGCTTTCTAAGGCAACATTTTCCAAACTTCCATCACTTACTTACAACTGTCCCAATTTGGGACATATCTTTGTCCTACTTCCTCTATAATTTAATTGACTTATTTTTTAACCACATTTATATGTCCCCCTAAATAAATTTACTTACAAATAAGGTCACTTTGGTCCTAGATAGATGTATCTACATAGATAGATACAGATAGATGCTAGACAGATAGTTATAGATCAATCACTGAGTCATTGGTCCCTTTGGGGAATTCTAGGGAACCACTTAAATCTTTGGAAAAACTGATAAATCAAGTATTTATCCTACTTTTTTATATGACTTGGATCTCAGGGTATCCATATAGTTGATGAAGGAAAATTTTTCCTTATAAAAGTTTTCTAGCTAATAAATGGAGAAGGAATGTTGGAAGTGG